>NC_091246.1:254817500-255117500 GCF_042477335.2 Ovis canadensis
CCACTTGCTAAGTCCAGCAGCTGAGCTGACCTCAGCTGTGCAAAACAGCCCCATCTGGAGTGGGGGTGGCTGGTGACTTTTGCTCCGGGAGTTCCGTAGAGTCTGCTCATGAAACTGGAGAAGTCTGTAGCATATGATTGTGCCCATCCCACTCAGAGAGAACATTCTGAGAAGGCTAATTACACCGTGAGGGTTGAAGGGAAGAGGGCTGAGATGAGCCCTTTCTAAGGGCAGACTGGAAGGGGCTGGGGGGAGCCCCGGGCCGGCCTGTGTGACAAGAGCGCCCTCTGCAGGTCAATCAGAGGGCTGCAACCGCTGGGCTCCCGAGGGCCGCGGGGGCAAGTCCACAGCCCACCCAGCTCCCAACAGATGTGCTCGCCTCCCAGCTGTATGACTCAGGGTGAGTTGGTGACCCTCTCCGGGATTCAGCTGCCTCAACCGTTTAGGACAAAAGTCCCTACTTCATGATCAAAGAGAGGGAACGCACCTGAACTGCTCTATAAAGGTCCGGGGACGTAGTCAAGTCCTCTGCGGCAGCGACGGTCAGCAGCAGCGGCAGCAGCAGCCCCCTCATCGCCGTCCCTGGCATCCTCAGCGGCAGTGAGGATGACCCCTGAGTGAGCTGGCGGAGAGAGAAGGGCTCCTCGGAGAGTAAGCGCAGGCAGGCAGGGGCAGGGGCCGGAGACCGGGGCCAGGTGGCCAACAGCATTTTCTTTAACGTTAACCAGCATCTGAGCCTTCAGCGACTCGTAATCCTTTCTAACTTTATTTTCAAATTTTCAGTCGTCTGCCTGTCTGCGTTGAGTCTCCGCTGCGGCGCGCGGGCTCAGCAGTTGCGGCGCTCAGGCTTAGTTGCTCCCGGCACCGGGGATCTTAGTTCCCCAACAAGAGATCGCACCGCATCCCCCGCACTGGAAGGCAGGTCCTGAACCACTGGACCGCTGGGGAAGTCCCCCCCGATGGCATTTTGTTTTCCCTGCTACGTCTGTTCCACTTCTGGGGACAGTTTTTGCCTCTTCTTCTCCTCAGAGTCCCACAGTGACAAATCAAGCTGCTTCCTGGAAGAAAAAGAGCCCGGGCAGAGAGCTGGGGTATACTTGGAGGAGCCCAGATGTTTGCAATTCTCAGTGGTGGCAGGCCTGCTCGCAGGGCTCCGCGGGAGGGACCCCTTCCTCAGCTGAAGGGAATGACGGCAACACTCTCCTACCATCTCAGCCCCCAGCCTCTCTGTAATGCTGTCCCGCCGTCCCCGGGCATCCAACGGTGTAGACGAGAGAGCTGGTCCAGCTGAAGGCCTGGGCTCTGATGGCCACCGCCACTTTCTGCCCCCATTCCTGCCCACCCAGGCCCGCTCCTTCCTTCACCCTGGCCCCTGAAAAAGCACCCAACCGCCTTGATGCATCCTAAAAGTTCTCTGATGCTAACCACAAGGAAACAAACAGGGGTCAGCAAGACTAAGACACGATGGAGACGCTACTGAAAGTAAGTCGAGAAAGCGTGGGTTCTGGTCTTCACCAGGGCAAAAAGGAGCCAGGGTGAACCGCTCCCAGCTCCCTTGACTGACTCAGTTACTGGTTTTTCTTGAAGAACGCTATCTGCACTTAACATGTTGATGTTTCAGTCATGACATCTTGGCATTTTTAATAGTGCATTAAAATATATCTTAATGACTGAGTTGTTTTGTTTTACCACCTTAAATGCCATGCACTCACTTTGCCCGAGTCCTGGCCCAGAGATAAAAGCTGCCTAGGTCTCTGGGGGGCTCCCTCCTCCCCCAGCCACCCACGCTCAACCCCAGCCTCCCTTTCCACCTTCTATGAAGAACAGGAACAGCTCATGCTGTTTTTATTTACTCCCTCATTCAACCAATATCGACTACATACCTACTGTGCCCTAGGTCCCAAGCCAGGCACTTCGGAAACAAAGACAAATTTGTTCATTCACTAAGTGCTTACTGGCCACCATTTGGGTACCAGCCACTGTGCCAGACTCTGGGGACAGAACAGTGAACAAGAAAGACGTGGTTCTTGACCCCTGGCATGAGAAGCTGAGATGATAAATATATTCAAAAGAATTAAAAACAAACTTGCAGATAGCAATCAGTGCTACAAAGAAAATAAAGGGAATGATCCAGGCCCTCAAGATGCCCACAGTTTGGGGAGACAGACATCTAAGGGGGTAATTGTGAAACCAGGAGTGATGTGCCTGGATGGCAGATGCAAGGGATGCTTTGACGGGGGTGGTGGAGAGGTGATTTCCTAGAGAGGAGACAGCTGAAGCTGAACCTTAAACTGGCCACGTGGAAAAGGAAGAACAATCACTCCGATCCCAGCACAGATGTGAGCGAAGACGTGGAGGCGAGGGGCAAGGAGGGGACAGAGCTGGTTTTATCACAGGGATGAGGCAGGAGAGGGCCGTCTCGGCGGCCACTAGACCCCCGTGGAGATGTTCGGAAGATGGCTGGAAATGGGAAAGGGTCCGCCAGACAGACGGAAGACAAAGGCCGATCGGTCAAAGGCAAAGAAAACCCTGAATTTTTGATGAGAAGACCCCTGAGTCCCACCACAGGGGTCTACTGGGGTGAAGTGAGGTTCTCTCTGAGGCAGATAGATCTCCCAGGCGGTAAAATCATCAGGCTTTTCCCCGCTAAATCCAACCTGACTGAGCCTCTGCCTGGCGGGGTGGGCAGTCAGGTTGTTCTAAATCACAGGACACTCAAAATATAGTTGAGTTTACAAAAGACAATTGATTCTAGGCTTCTCGGTTTAAATTTTTAATTTCCAGCCCTTGGAGAAGAAAGAGGTCCTAAAGCAAGATTCACACCCAAGATTGCTCAAGCTTTTTCATTATCCAAAGACTAAAGTCTGTAAACTGGAGTTAGTCATGCCAACCCCAAAGGGTTGTTATGAGGAGGAAAGGAGACTGCTTATGTAAACATATTTGTGAGTGATAAGATTCAGAATAAGCATAAAGCATCTAGCTGACTGGCAAAAAGCAATACTTCACTAGCTAGACAAATGGAAACAGGCCAAGAAACTTTGGGTCTTATAACAAACACACCTTCGGAAGATACGTCAGGAGCAGGCCATGAAAATCTCTCCTGCAGCTGTGCCTTTCTGGAATCCTAAAGTTCATGGCGGAGGTACAGCCGCCCAGGAATTTATTTCTCCATAAATTTGAGCTCCCCAAATCCCTATGAAGCCCAGGAATGATGTGACTGCAGGGCACGTGGGTCCATTGGCACCAAGAGCCCCTCCATAAATCAAGGTCTCACTGCCGTTGGCCTCAGACTGCTCTGTCCAAGGTGACCTGGACAAAGTGAAAGGGTAGTCGCTAACCTAGGAGTAGCATCTGCATTCGAGATGAGAGAACCTAAAAATGCCTATAGGGTCAGTTCCCTAGAAACATATCCCTAGGAAGGAGAGGTCACTCTTCCTTCGTCTCAGAAGGTAAGGCAGCTAGGAAGACTTCAAGGGAAAGTGACAATCTTTCCACAATTGCATCCAATTTGGGCAGCCCCTTGGGACAGACATGGAGGAGCTCTATTTCAATGCTGGGTCAGCCCCAGTGAAAAGTCAGAGTGACCTCAGCCCTGTCACCTGTTACCCCTAGGCCAGCCCCTCAAAGCAGCCCCCTGAGGCAGCCATGTGACTCACAGAATCCCAAATCAGCTTGCCCAACACGCGGATGATACAGGCAAGGGAGGCCAGAGATGGGGGCGGGAAGGCTAGTCCAAGGTCACGCAGCCTCCAGGGTAAGAGTCAAGGTTAGACCAGGGGTCCTGGTTATTCCTTGTGACCTCACTACACGCCTCCTCTACTGAGGCCATGTGGTAGTTCTAGCCTGAGCTGCTCTGCTAAGTGGCTTCAGTTGTATCTGACTTTTTGCAACCCTATGGACCACAGCCTGCCAGGCTCCTCTGTCCATGGGATTCTCCAGGCAAGAATAGTGGGATGGATTGCCGTGCCCTCCTCCAGGGGATCTTCCTGACCCAGGGATTGAACTCACGTCTCTTACATCTCCTGAATTGGCAGGCGAGTTCTTTACCACTAGCACCACCCGGGAAGCCCAGGACTCCACAAACTAAGCATCATCCACCAATTCATTTGACCATCTTAATTTCTCCAGTAGCATTTAAATTATGCGAACGAGGAAGCCAAAGCCTATAAAATGGTGCCTTTCACAAGGGTAAGAGATTAAGAGGTACGAACTACTAAGTGAAAAAAATATGTAGTGCAGCAGAGGGAACATGCCCAATATTTTATAATAACTGTAAATGAAACCTAACCTTTAGATTTGTGAGTCACTATGTCATACACCCGAAACTTATATGATAAACTATAACTTAATTTTTTTTTCTTTTGGCAGCACCATGCAGCTTGCAGGATTTCAGCTCCCTGACCAGGGGCCGAGGCCCGGCCTCCGTGGCGAGAGGGGCTGAAGCTCAGCCTCTGTGGTGAAAGCACCAAACCCTGACCACTAGGCCACCAGGGAGCTCCGTCAGCGTTTTAAAAAGTGAAATGTGAATGCTGCTCAGCCGTGCCCGACTCTTATGCAACCCCACGGTCTCTGCAGTCCATGGAATTCTCCAGGCCAGATTACTGCAGCGGGCAGCCTTTCCCTTCTCCAAGGGATCGAGCCCAGGTCTCCCACATTGCAGGCAGATTCTTCACCGGCTGAGCCACAAGGGAAGCCCGTGTTTTAAAAACGTGGCTTTCATGTGTCAAAAAACAAGTAGGCAGAGAAGGAAGGAATTATTCTGGGAAACACAGGTGCCTGTAAAGTTAGCTACACACGTAGACTGCCAGAGGTGACTGACGAGACCAAGGGACTTGGAGGACACAGGCCACACCTGCCCAGCGTAATCAAGCCACTGGAACCGGTACAGAAATTGACAAGAGGCCAGACAAGAAGTTCAGGCAAGGCGCCACTGGGGATCCTGCGGCAGCAGGCGGAGTGAGAGCAAGTGACAGAGTGAGACCCGGCGAGCCTTGCTCACTCCTGGTGGGGGAGGGGTAGGAGGGCAGGGGTCGCTGAGCTGGTTCCTTACCAGTGGAGAGGGCACGGGTGTGCCCAGGGGGGTGGCTCAGGTGGTCTGCCCACCCTTTGGCGGTGTTATGTGCAGGGGGCACGCACGGAACCCTGCTTTTGCTCCCAATACCCTGGTACTGCTCCTCAGGAGTGGCAGCTGGGTTTTTGGTCTTTTTGTATCATGTTGTCCATAATTTGCCCCAACTGCAGCATGCATGCAGTCATTTTTAGTCCCGTATAGTTTCTTTGGGGCTTCCCTGGTAGCTCAGTTGGTAAACAATCTGCTGCCATGCAGGAGACCCAGTTCCAGATCTCTGAGTCAGGAATATCCTTGGAGGAGAAAATGGCAACCCACGCCAGTATTCTTGCCTGGAGAATTCTTTGTATTCTATTGCTCCAGAAGGTATTTGTCTCCATGCAAACACTGCAGCAAAGGGTCCCAGGTCCCAGGTCTGAAATGGGACAGGGGTATGGAAAGGCAGCTGAGGCAACTGGAACGGAACTTAAAACACACTCGCACAGCCTATTGTACAGCACAGGGAACTCTCTGTGGCGACCTAACCAGGAAAGAAATCTGAAAGAGTGGACATACATACGCGCACAGCTGATTCACTTTGCTACACAGCAGAGACTAACACAGCGCCTGAAGCAACGCTACGCCAGTAAAAAAGTTACAACAAAAGTAGATGAAGATGATAGATCATAGCACACGGTACAGAGCAGGAGCTCAAAACATGGTTGCTGACACTAGATGACTAAACGGTGGAGGGCCGGTTTCCCTCGTGGCCCACTTTTACAGAGCAGAGCTAACTGTATTGCAATTGTCCAGTTACTTGCCGATTTGAAAGTAAATTCAGTGAGGGCACAACCTCACCTGGCTTGCTCACTCATTGTAGCATCCTAGCGCCTGGCACATAGGAGGCGCTCCATACATATTTTTGAACAAATGACGAAAAAATGAATAATGAGTGAATAAATTACACCTTTGCCCGCCGTCCTTAAGTCCCCTTGGTTCATTCATCAGCTCTCCTGATTTGCCTGGCACTGATGCCCTGGAGGAGGAAATGGCACCCACTCCAGGATTCTTGCCTGGAGAATCCCATGGACAGAGGAGCCTGGCAGGCTACAGTCCACAGGGTCACAAAGAGTCACACGGGACTGAGCGACTTAGCAGGCACGAGGAGTTTCTCGGAAGCCAGCAGTGCTGAAACCTGGAAAGTCTCAGGCAAACTGCACTGTGTCTCACAGAAGTGACTCAGACGGTGTTATGATTGATAAACTTTACAGGAAAGAACTGCGGTGCTGGAGGAGACTCTTGAGAGTCCCTTGGGCTGCACCGAGATCCAAACAGTCCATCCTAAAGGAAATCAGTCCTGAATATTCATTGGAAGGACTGATGCTGAGCCAACACTGCAATCCTTTGGCCACCTGATGCGAAGAACTGACTCATTTGAAAAGACGCTGATGCTGGGAAAGATTGAAAGCTGGAGAAGAGGGGACGACAGAGGATGAGATGGATGGATGGCATCACCAACTAGATGGACATGAGTTTGAGTAAATCCCAGGAGTTGGTGATGGACAGGGAGGCCTGGCGTGCTGCAGTCCATGGGGTCGCAAAGAACTGGACACGACTGAGCGACCGAACTGAACTAAAGTGATCAGGAAGAAAGGGTTACAACCGGGACAGGACTTGGATCGGACGGCCCCGCCCCTCGCGCACGTAGCCCCGCCCCTCGCGCACGTAGCCCCGCCCCTTCCCGCGGCCCACCCTCAAGCCCCGCCCCCTTCCTCTGAAGGTCACCTTCCACCCCGGGAAGCCGAGTGGGCCTGCGCCGGCCCTTGGCCCTGCGGCGCTCGCGTTGGTTCCCCCGCCTTCCCTCCGCCCCCTCGGGGGCCGGAAGCCCCGCCCACTCGGCGGCGCCTGCGCAGCTCGCGGCGCCTCGGTGGGCCCTGGCGCGGCGCCGCGGTGCTCGGCGGGACGCCGGCGGAGCGCGACCTCGGGCTCGAGGGGCGGGGCTCGACGTCAGGAGCCAAGATGGCGGCGGTGGTCGCTCTCTCCTTGAGGCGCCGGTTCCCGGCCGCCGCCCTCGGCGGGGCCCGCCTGCAGGTGCGCCGCGGCGCGGGGCGGGGGGTCAGGGCTGGCGTGAAGGTCGCGGGGACGGCCTGCACGCGAGGGGGCGGCGGCGGAGGTTGAGGGGCGGCGGGGCGGCCCCGGGGAGGAGCGCGACCCGCTCCCGCCGCGCGGCGTCCTGATGCCGGCTTCTTGCTGCTCCTCCCCGCCACCTGCGAGGTGGTCAGGGCGGAGGGGCACTGTTAGACACGGGGGGGAAAGGATAGGGAGGGCGCCTGGACCGTCCAAGGTCACATGGCGAGCGGGTGACGACTGCCTGGTGCAGGCGGAGCGCGAATCCGAGCGTTCGCACGCCAGGTCCTTGCGCCGCCCGCACACCGTCACCGCCGGGACAGACAGACCCGCCGGGCCGTGAAGGGCAGGGCCGGGGAGGCAGCCCTGCCGGGCGCACGGTTGGGAACTCGGGCAGGACGGAAAGCGCAGGAGAAGGGCGAGGCCGGGGGGACCCGGGCGCCCGCGAAACACCGTGGCCTCCTCGGTGTCGCAGTACCGACCTCACAGGTTTCCCCGGATCGGATCTGGAGGTTGGCGCTGCTCCTATTCGTATCGTTCAGGGTGCGTTGATACTTTTTCTCCACATCCCGTGTATTGTCAGGAAAATGGGAACATGCAGAAGAGGAAGGGAAACTGCCATCGCAGTCTGTGTGCATCCAAGACCAAGGCTTTACACATCCCTTTCGAATCCTTTCCCTCTGGGAAAAAAGTCCCGTGAGGTGGGTGAGCAGGAATTCCAACCTCCTTTTTAGAGATTTGAAAACTGGTGCAGCTGCTGAGTCGCTTCAGTCGTGTCCGACTCTGTGCGACCCCATAGACAGCAGCCCACCAGGCTCCTCTGTCCCTGGGATTCTCCACGCAAGAGCACTTGAGTGGGTTGCCATTTTCTTCTCCCTTTGAAAACTGAGCCACCCCCCCCAAAAGATTTTTTTTCACTTGCCCAAAATATCACAGCCAAGAACCAGTTGATCTAGGGCTTAAACTCACTGTTTTGAACATGATGTGTGGAAAACTCCTAGCACAGATCAAGACACGTGACAGGTGTACAGCATATATTCGTCTCCTCTTCTTGCACTCGTGAAAATACATCCAGTATTAAGGAATTGCTGTGGTTTTACAACGCGGTGCCTATGGCCCATCTTCTAATGCTAATTCTTTCCAATATGCTGTCTGTGAACTTGGACAAGTCATTTTACAGTCATTCTGAGAAGTAGGGATGGGAGTGAGGCCCGCCTCCCAGAGCCTCAAGCTGGTGCCCTCTGAGCATTAAATTGGTGATTGATAATGACCTTGTTTACCAGTTCCTTTTATAGTTGCTGAGCAAGCAATCAAGTTGTGAGAGCCCGGCCAATGAGAGTGAGTTCTAAAGCTCAGGTCCCTCTTCCAAGAATGAATTATAGAGAGGGCTGGTTTCATAGGTCAGTGTTGTAATTCCTGGTGAGGCCATCCTAGGGCCCTGAGGGCAGAGAACAGAAGATTCCACCCTCTCGCTTACCGTTTTCTAGGAATATGCATTCATACCCTCAAAAGCCACCTGATAAGTAATGAGTGTGGTGTATTACGTTTGGGCTTATTCAGATTCTAGGAGTCTAGAACACGGTGGGATTTCTCTTCTGAATTCCCTTTATACTTTAGTTTGCACCGCCGAACCACAGTTCTGCCTGTAAGTATTTAACTGTAATGTATTGTTGCCTGTGATGTTGCTTCGTTTTCTCGTCTAGACTATGTATTCCTTGAGGGCAGTTACCGCCTACTTTTATTTGTGTATCTTTGCTCCCGGCACTGGCAGGGTTAGGGTATCTGTCTGCCAATCAAAATGATACAGGAACTGATATGGTTGACAGTATTGGAAAGCAGAAATTATTTTCTGAACAATTCTAGGAGCTTGGCCCTCCACTTAATCCTCTAAGGTAGGTGTTAATACTCCCCGCCTTCTTACAAAAGAGGAGCTAAAATCAGAAAGGTTGTGTAATTTGCCGAAGAACATTCAGCTCTCAAGTGGTAGAGCTGTGATTTGCGGTGCTGCTCACACATTTCAGAAGCAAGCCTGACCTCTTGTTCTTCCCAGGCTTGCAGGGGCCTCCCTGCCTTCCTCCCCTCCGTCTCTCACCTTCCTGTCCCACCTCCAAACCTGCCTCTCAGTTCAGTCCAGTCGCTCAGTCGTGTCCGACTCTGCAACCCCATGAACCAAGGGATGCCAGGCCTCCCTGTCCATCACCAACTCCCAGAGTCTACCCAAACCCATGTCCATCGAGTTGGTGATGCCATCCAGCCATATCATCCTCTGTCGTCCCCTTCTCTTCCTGCCCTCAATCTTTCCCAGCATCGGGGTCAAACCTGTCTCCATCTAGCTCCAAACCTGCCCCTTAAGGAAGCTTTCCTAGAGAACAAACAGGCTGCCTTCAGCATGATGGAGGATCCACCCTTCTTATCCTCAGTTCCATTTCAGCCCAGTTGGTGGTGATCTTGCTTCTCCCCTTAAATTATAAACTGTGGATTTCATCTTGTCTAAGATGTCCTGCAAAGGTGCACTCAGCCTTGAACACTCTTTAATTTTGTAGATTGAGGTAGAAATGCTTTTGAAGGATCTCCCCCCGCCCTTGCTCTTGGCTTTGGAGTATGAATTGCTAGGTAGGCTACAAAAAAAAAACCCTCAACTATTTGCTCACCTCTTCGTGTCTGCCCGTATATTGCCCTCTTCTGCCTGTTACTGTGAGAAAACTGGCAGCGCTCCTCTAGCCACCCTTCACTCTTGCTGTCCTCCGATCGCTTGTTGAAAGATAGCTTTCCAGAGATTCTCCTCTTCCCCTCGCAATCAGCAGCAGCACACAAACACGGTATTTTTCTCATCTCAGAAAAAGCCATGTCCAGCCACCACCCCAGGTCTCCACTCGTCTTTATAGAAAAATTTCCCAAGAGGTGTCTGAACTCACCAACCAGTTGTCTCAGGAACTTATTCCACTCAGACTTTTCACCCTTAGCACTTGACGGAAGATACTTGGGTCAGGGCCACCAGGCACTTTGGCTTTGTTAACTCCAACGTCAGTTCTCACGGGGCTTTGCTCCCTGAAGCATACTGTTAACTCCCTCCTCAAAACATGTTTTTGGCCTGCCTGCCAGGCTCCAGGTCGTCCTCCTCTCGTGTTGGCAGTCCTTTCTCTCTCCCCTTGCTGATATCTTCTCATTGCCCCAAACTCTAGGGAGTCTCTCCTTAGGTCTCGTCTTTATAGACACTCCTTTGGGCTTTAGATGCCTCCTAAATTTATGTCTCCAGCCAAGACATCACCCCAAATCTTCAGACTCAGATGGCCACTCAGCCATACTCTCAGAATTTCCACATGGGTATTTAATAAACTTTGCTGGCACAAAACCAAAACCCTGAGACACACACACCAGCCTTCTCCTCCCGTCTCACCTGATGGTAGCTCCATCCTTCACGTTGCTTCAGTTCAGTCACTCAGTCGTGTCCGACTCTCTGTGACCCCGTGGACTGCAGCACGCCAGGCCTCCCTGTCCATCAGCAACTGCCAGAGTTTACTCAGATTCATGTCCATTGAGTCAGTGATGCCATCCAGCCATCTCATCCTCTGTCATCCCTTTCTCCTCCTGCCTTCAATCTTTCCCAGCATCAGGGTCTTTTCCAGTGAGTTGCCTCTTCACATCAGGTGGCCAAAGTATTGGGAGTTTAAGCTTCAACATCAGTCCTTCCAATGAATACCCAGGACTGATCTCCTTTAGGATGGACTCGTTGGATCTCCTTGCAGTCCAGGGGACTCTCAAGAGTCTACTCCAACACCACAGTTCAAAAGCATCAATTCTTCGGCGCTCAGCTTTCTTTATGGTCCAACTCTCACATCCATACATGACTACCGGAAAAATCATACCTTTCACTAGACAGACCTTTGTTGGCAAAATAATGTCTTTGCTTTTATTATTAATATGCTGTGTAGGTAGGACTTCCCTGTTGGCTCAGCCGGTAAAGCGTCTGCCTGCAATGCGGGACACCCGGGTTCGATCCCTGGGTTGGGAAGATCCCCTGGAGAAGGAAATGGCAACCCACTCCAATACTTTTGCCTGGAAGATCCCATGGACGGAGAAACCTGGTAGACTACAGTCCATGAGGTCCCAAAGAGTTGGACACGACTGAGCAACTTCACTTTCACTTTGAGGATGGTCATAACTTTTCTTCCAAGGAACAAGCGTCTTTTGATTTCATGGCTGCAGTCACCATCTGCAGTGATTTTAGTGCCCAAAAAAATAGTCTGTCACTGTTTCCACTATTTCCCCATCTATTTGCCATGAAATGATGGGACCAGATACCATGATCTTAGTTTTTTGAATGTTGAGTTTTCAGCCAACTTTTTCACTCTTTCACTTTCATCAAGAGGCTCTTTAGTTCTTCTTCACTTTCTGCCATAAGGGTGGTGTCATCTGCATATCTGAGGTTATTGATATTTCTCCTGGCAGTCTCTATTCCAGCTTGTGCTTCATCCAGCCCAGCATCTCTCATGATGTACTCTGCATATAAGTTAAATAAGCACGGTTATTAGTTAAATACAGCCTTGACGTACTCCTTACCCGATCTGGAACCAGTCTGTTGTTCCATTTTCAGTTCTAACTTCTGGTGCTTCTTGACCTGCATACAGATTTCTCAGGAGGCAGGTCAGGTGGTCTGGTATTCCCATCTCTTTAAGAATTTTCCACAGTTTGTTGTGATCCACACAAAGGCTTTGGCATAGTCAACAAAGTAGAAATAGATGCTTTTCTGTAACTGTCTTGCTTTTTCCATGATCCAACGGATGTTGGGATTTTGATCTCTGGTTCCTCTGCCTTTTCTAAAACCAGCTTGAACATCAGGGAGTTCACGGTTCACGAATTGCGGAAGCCTGGCTTGGAGAATTTTGAGCATTACTTTACTAGCATGTGAGATGAGTGCAATTGTGCGGTAGTTTGAGCATTCTTTGGCATTGCCTTTCTTTGGGATTGGAATGAAAACTGACCTTTTCCAGTCCTGTGGCCACTGCTGAGTTTCAGGATTTGAAACAGCTCAACTGGAATTCCATCACCTCCACTAGCTTTGTTCATAGTGATGCTTTCTAAGGCCCACTTCACTTCACATTCCAGAATGTCTGGCTCTAGGTGAGTGATCACACCATCGTGATTATCTGGGTCGTGAAGATCATTTTTGTACAGTTCTCCTGTGTATTCTTGCCACCTCTTCTTAATATCTTCTGCTTCTGTTAGACCCAGACCATTTCTGTCCTTTATTGAGCCCATCTTTGCATGAAATGTTCCCTTGATATCTCTAATTTTCTTGAAGAGATCTCTAGTCTTTTCCCATTCTGTTGTTTTTCTCTATTTCTTTGCATTGATCGCTGAGGAAGGCTTTCTGTCTCCTTGCTCTTCTTTGAAACTCTGCATTTAAATGAGCATGTCTTTCCTTTTCTCCTTTGCTTTTCACTTCTCTTCTTTTCCCAGCTATTTTAAGGCCTCTCCAGACAGCCATTTTGCCTTTTTGCATTTCTTTTTCTTGGGGATGGTCTTGCTCCCTGTCTCCTGTACAGTGTCATGAACCTCTGTCCATAGTTCTTCAGACACTCTATCTAATCCCTTGAATCTATTTCTCACTTCCATTGTATAATCGTAAGGGATTTGATTTAGGTCATACCTGAATGGTCTAGTGGTTTTCCCCACTTTCTTCAATTTAAGTCTGAATTTGGCAATAAGAAGTTCATGATCTGAGCCACAGTCAGCTCCCGGGCTTGGTTTTGCTGACTGTATAGAGCTTCTCCATCTTTGGCTGCAAAGAAAATAATCAGTCTGGTTTCGGTGTTCACCATCTGGTGATGTCTATGTATAGAGTCTTCTCTTGTGTTGTTGGAAGAGGGTGTTTGCTGTGGCCAGTGCGTTCTCTTGGCAGAACTCTATTAGCCTTTGCCCTGCTTCGTTCTGTACTCCGAGGCCAAATTTGGCTATCTGGACCAACTGCCGCCTGAAGTCTTACTGATTGTGTGAGTAAAACATCTTCTGTTGTTTGGGGGGAAGGAGTCCTCTTTCTGAGCTGCTGTGTTCTGGATTTGCATTTTCACCGCTGTATACAGCAGCTACAGGGCGGGCTTCGGGTTAGATGACCTGTGTTTGAATCCTGGCTCTTTTGTTTTATGAGCTTATTCTTATTGTTTAAGAATGGAAAAGCTTTTCTCGTAGAGATGTAAAGATTAGAGATACTTGAGTGCGGTGTCAGGCACATGGTAAAGGGCTCAATGACGAAAGCTGTTATTTTCACTTTTACTTCTGCCACAAACACCTGCAGAACAGATGTTTAGATTTCTCTTCAGGGAGTGTTTTTAAGTCACTTCCCCCATGACCGTGTGGATTAACTCTTACACAGTCCTCAAGACGAGCACAGCTCCTCCACGTTCAGAGCCACGACCTGCTCTGTTCTTTTTGATGTCAGTGTCTTCTGTCCTCGTTCCTGTTAGCCTCCCCCCTACTGTATCAAGTGTTGTATAAAATATGGTTTGAACTCAAATTAATTTAAAGTCGTTGTTTTGGGAAAAAAACCAGCGACACCTTGGGGTGCCTCAGCGCTCAGGCGGGGCCGCCGCCCTGTGAGGCTCCAGTGTGCTGCTGTCAGCGCTCAGGCGGGGCCGCCGCCTTGTGCTATTGCAGTCGCGCTTGTTTTGGTTTGTCTTCCATCATCCTTACGATAAGAGAGAGTTTTTAATGATTTCTAAGCAAACACAGTTTCTTTGGGGATGATCTTCATGATCAAGTTTAGAGCTTTGGCTCTTTGTAAAGTGGACAGGAAGCAAATATATAAGTATTAGAGGTGTTCGAGTGCGGGCTCATTGCCGAAACCACGGTCATTTCTGACAGGCCTTTGTGGGAGGTAAACTGAGCTTAGGAGAGCCAGATGCCTGTGCCCATCGACAGCACTGTTAAATCAGGCTTTGAAACCAGCTGACGGCCGCAGAGTCCCAGACTCTCTTAATTCCAAGGTTTACCAATGGTTTTGAATTTGTAGAAGTTAATCTTTAAAGGCATTTTGTCCCTCTCCCCCTGCTACCTGACTCAGGCGCAGCAGCTCCCTACTTTGGAGCACAGCTTAGTGACAGGTCAACCGTCTGCTGCCACTTGTTGCTGTTGTCCAGTCGCCCAGCCATGTCTGCCTCTCTGAGACCCGGTGGGCTGCAGCACAGCAGGCCTCCCGTCCCCACCAGCTCCTGCAGTTTGCCCAGATTCATGCCCAGCGCACTGGGGATGCCCTCCAGCCGTCTCACCCAGCGCTTCCCCCTCTCCTTCTGCCCTCAGGCTTTCCCAGCATCAGGCTCTTCTCTCAGCAGTTGGCTGTTCACAGCAGTGTCACCATCAGGCCTTCCGGTGAGTTTCAGGGTTGATCTCCTTGCTGTCCAAAGGACTGTCGAGAGTCTTCTCCAGCACCACAGTTCAAAGGCATCTGTTCTTCAGCGCTCAGCTTCTTTCTGTTCCACCTCTGACAACTGTGTGAGACCGCTGGAAAGACTGTAGTCTCCACTGCGTGGACCTTTGTTGGCCAGGTGATGTCTTTGCTTTTAATTACAGTCTGGGTTTGTTGTAGCTTTCCTGCCAAGAAGCAGTCGCCTTCTGGTTCCATGACTGCTGTAGACACTGCCGTGATTCCAGAGCCCAGGGGAAAGAAACCTGCCGCCGCGCCCACCGTTTCCCCCTTGACTTGCCAGGAAGTGATGGGACCAGATGCTATGATCTTAGTGTTTTAAATGTCGAGTTTTAAGCTGTCTTTTCACTCTCCTTCCTCACCCTCATCAAGTGGTTCTTGAGCTCCTCTTCACTTTCTGCCGTTAGAGTGGTGTCATCCGTATATCTGAGGTTATTGATGTTTCTCCTGCCAAGCTTGATACCAGCTTATAACTCATCCAGCCTGGCATTTCTCATGATGTGCTCAGCGTATAAGTTAAATAAACAGGGTGACAACAAACAGCCTTTTCATACTCCTTTCTCTGTCCTGAACCAGTCCATTGTTCCATGTCTGGTTCTAATTGTTGCTTCTTGACCTGCATACAGGTTTCTCAGGAGGCAGGTAAGGTGGTCTGATATTCCCATCTCTTTAACAGTTTTCCACAGTTTGTTACGATTGACATAGTCAAAGGCTTTAACGTAGTCGAACAAACAGAGATAGATGTTTTTCGGGAATTCCCTTGCTTTCTCTATGATCCAGTGAATGTTGGCGAATTGATCTCTGGTTCCTCTGCGTTTTCTAAACCCAGCAGTCACACTCCTGGGCATTTACCCCTGAGAAATGGAGACTTCTGTTCACCTAGAAATTTGTCCACAACTGCTCATTACAGCCTTATTCATAATAGCCTCAAACGTGGAAACGGCCTTCTAGTGGTTGAGTGGCTTAACTGCGATGCACCGGGGAGCACTGTTGGGCAGTAAGAAGAAATGTGTTTAGGCGTCTAACGTGGCTGAGTCTCCAGAGAGTTACGCTGAATGAAGCCCCCCCCCCCCCAAGTTAGAGAAGAGATGATTACATCATATTACTTCTGTTCAGTGACAGGCTTATAAAAATGTAGCAGGTTAGTAATTGCTGGGGGTGGAGGAGCGGGGACGGGAGGGCTGCGGGGCTGACTGACTGTAAAGGAGCAGGTCCTTGTGATGACGGGTGCGATGCTCTGCACTCGCGGCCGACCCTGTGGCCCCGTGGACCACACAGTCCATGGGATTCTCCAGGCCAGAATACTGGAGTGGGCAGCCGTTCCCCTCTCCAGGGGATCTTCCCAACACAGGGATCGAACCCAGGTCTCCCGCATTGCAGGCAGATGCTTTACCAGCTGAGCCACAGGGAGGCCATACCTGGACTATATCGGGGTTATATCGTGCTTTAGTTTCGTGCATGGTCATCACTGAGGGAAATCAAGTAAAGGACAGGTGGGAGCTCAGGATTATTTCTTATAAATGCATGGGATTCTACAGTTATTTCCAAATGAAAGGTGTTAACTTAAAGAGCAGCAGTCTACGAGTATATGCAGCAGCATGAATGAATCTCAGAAGCGCTTTGTGGAGCAAGAGAAGCCAGGCCCGCAGTGTGTGACCTCATGGTGTTTATATGGAGTTCTGTCAGAGGCAGATAGATCTGCAGTGATAGAAAGCCAGTCAGTTGCGGGGGGAGGGAGAGGGCGCTGACTGCAGAGAAACACTAGCGGGCTTTCTTAATGGGGATGCTGTGATTGTGGTAGTGGTTATACAATTTCATCAAAACTCGTCAAACTGTGCACTTAAAATTGGTGAATTATAATGAATATACCTCATTAAATCTCACAGAAAAGAGTGAAGAAGTGAAGTTGCTCAGTCGTGTCCGACTCTTTGCAACCCCATGGACTGTAGCCTACCAGGTTCCTCCGTCCAGGGGATGTTCCAGGCAAGGATACTGGAGTGGGTTGCCATTTCCTTCTCCAGGGGATCTTCCTGACCAGGGATCGAACCCAGGTCTCCCCCATTGTAGCCAGACGCTTTACTGTCTGAGCCACCAGGGCAGTCCCCAGAAAGGGTGGGGGTAGGGCAGTTAAGCAAGCAAAAGCTTGCTGGAGCTAATACCTGCAACCGGGAATTCTCGGCAGTCTAGTGGTTAGGACGCCCCTTTTCACTGCGAGGGCAGAGGTTCTGGGCTACTGAGGTCCTGCGCGCTGGCAGACACCGCCAAAAATGTCAAGAGTCTGTTCACCTCCTCTGAGTCACCACAAGGTGGCGTTAGCCAAGCATTCCTGACATTTCACAAAATGGAGTCTCTAGTTGGAAAGTGTTCATTTGCAGAAGTGACTTTCCTTTTTTCAATGATCCTCACCAGCTTGGTGATTTGATGAAATACAGCTTTCCTCTTCACCTTCACCTTCATTTTCTTCATACGTTTTCTTCCCGTACTGAGGGTCGATATCTTCAGCTTTGTTTAATTTGGGCTGGTTTTTGCCAGCCAGTAGTAAACTCCAGTGCATTTCTTGTAATTACTGAGTGAACCTTAAGAGTTTTTGCTTTCTTCAGCAGTTTATAAGAGAATGAGCTGGCCTGGAATGTAGCTTGAATCTTGCCAAGTACTCTCTGGACTGGCGAGACCCTTCCCTCCTCACAGCCGCAGGAGAAGCCCGCAGGACTTGTGTGGCCTCTGCCTTGTTTTGTCTGCCTACATGCAAAAGGGCTTCAAGGACGAGGGGACGGCGGCGGCTTGGCATTCGTTGTACGGGAATGCCACAGACAGAGGGGTACTTTTATTTCTTAATGGCTTGATGTAGGTTGCACTGTTCAGCCTTTTAAGGTACATTCAGAATAAACCACATTTTTGCATTATTCTAATGCTCAGTTTTTGCCCTTTTCTTCAATCATTCCTAACCATGGATTGAACTGCTGTATGCAGGGGCCTGGACCAGGTCTGCTGGGAGACGGGACATGTAGGGCTCCATGCTGTCACGCGCTCTGTATCGACTTGACTGGGCCCAGACCCTTGGTAGGATGTTTCTCTGGGTGTTTCAGTGAGAGTGTTTTTGAATGAGTTTAACATTTTAATTGATAGATTGACAGAGGAATACAATTATTATATGATGCAATTTATATGTGGAGTCTTAAAAATAAAGCAAAATGCTGAACAGAACCAAAAAGGAAGCGGAACAAACATGGCTACCAGCGGGGGGAGGGGCGGGGGGCGGGGAGGCGGGGGGCACAGTCTGATGGGCGGGAGACGGGCTCAGGGAGGCGCAGACAGCACGGGGACTGTAGCCAGTCTCTTGTAATAACTGTAGATGTGAAGTAAGCCTTAAGATTGTATCAGAATATTTGGGGGAATTCTCGGTGGTCCAGTGGTTAAGACTTAAGGCTTTCACTGCTGAGGACCCGGATTCAGCCCTTGGTTAGGGAACTAAGATCCAACAAGCTGCACAATGTGGCCAGAAAATATACTTTTTAAAAAAATTTAAATTGTTTAAAAGTTGTTAATTGCGTTTTAGAAAATAGGATAGACTGAGTGAAGCATATTGCGCTTTCTAACACGGGCGGCCGTATCCGGTCGATTAAAGATACCGATAGAACAAAAAACTGGCCCTCCTTCAAATCAGAGGAAGCCCGTCTGTCAGGCTGGGATATTGATTCTTCTTCTCACCTTTGGACTTGAAGTAACAGCTCTTCCTGGGTCTTGAGCGTGCTGGCATCTGAACTGGGGCTGCGTCATCGGCTCTCCAGCTTGCCCGTTGCGGATCTTGGGGGTTGTTATCCCCATAACCACACGAGCCAGTTCCCCGTAGGCACGTGGGCCGGTTCTGTGTACTAACCCTCTTTTCACACTCTGTGTGTGTGTGTGTGTGTGTGCGCATATGTGTGTGCGTGCGTGCGTGCGTGTGTGTGCGTGCGTGCGTGGGCACACACCGTCGGTCCTGGTTCTCTGGAGAGCCTGGCTGATACACATGCCCTGGAGGAGTCAGGATGTGAGGAGAAGGAAGCGGCACCAAGAAGAGGCCTGAGAAGACGCCCAGATGAACAGAACCGTGTTCAGGAACGTGGGCTCTGGAGCCAGACCTGGGTTCCAGTCCTGGCTCCGCTCACCAGCTCTTGATTGTGGGCCCATCACTTGACCTCTGAGCCTCATTTGCTCGTCTTTAAAAATGAAGATCCAGTGGAGTCATTAATACAAAGCATTTAATACAGTGCCTGGCAGTAATAAATAGTGGCTTTTAAGATGAGGGTAAATTTAAACAGAAAACTTTTTGAGCAAAGCACCCTTTTTGCAAATACATTTTTGTGGGGAGGCTGCTCTCTCGGAAGGCGGGAAGCCGGTCCCCCTTACCACTGTCGTCTCCCAGCAGCCCCCGGCGGCGCTCCAGGGCCCCGTGGCGCGCATGAGGCCGACTGGCACAGACTGTGGACGCCCAGGAGCTGTGTTCAGAGCGCAGGTCTCTGCTGCTGTGAGTGCCCGGGCTTTGCCTTGTTCTAAGATACGGTATGCGTTACCTGGTCTCCTCTGCTGCTGTACAAAGCCGTCCTGCTGCGGGCGGATTGTGTTCCCCCAGAATTCATACGTAGGACCCCCGATGCCCAGTGTGATGGTACCTGAACCTGGGGCCTGTGAGAGGGAATTAGGGTTAGATGAGGTCATGAGGGCAGGACCTGTGTGGTGGGTCACTGCCCTCATGGAGAGAAGGAGAGACCTGAGGTCTCTGCAGCAAGTGGAGGTGGAGCAGGATGCAGCCGTCTGTCCTCACTTGGACACCAAAGCGGACCTGCTGACACCTGGCTCTTGGACTTCCCGCCTCCAGAACCATGAGAAGTAAATGTCTGCTGTGTTAGCTACCTAGTCTTCGGTGTTTTTTTTTTTTTACAGTGACTCAGGCTAAAATACCTAATCGAAACACCAGCGTCTCTCTTCGATCACCGCAGTCGCTTTCTAACTGGTTTCCCTAGATGTCATCTGACGAGTCTTCCTTTGTAAGCCAGTGGTGGTCTTCTCAAAAATAAAATGTCATCCACCTGATAAATTTTTGTTAGCTTCTCATTGCTCTTAGGATAAGATCAAAACTTAGAAGTCTTTCTTGCCTTCCTGGAGCCTGCCCTGTCTCATCCCGTCTCAGGTTAGCCTTTGCACAGTGGACGTCTCTCGGTCCTCACAGGGGTCTGTGCCCTCCCACCCAGGCCTCTGCACATGCTCCTTCAGCTTCTAATGCCCCTTCTCCTTGCCCTGCACCCCTAGTCATCAAGCCTCAGCCTAAGTATCCTTTATGGAGGCCTCCCTGGCCACTTAGACCAGTGTGAATCTCCGCTGCCAGGCCTCCCTCGCTGTGTTCTATTATGAGTGTTCTGTCTCTCGTCTTGCTTGCTGCACACTGGTTTCTGTGAGGGCAAAGGCTGTGTGTGCTTATTCAGCGCCATTTCACCAGCCCCCAGTGCCATCGCTGGCATGGCACAGTTGCTTGGCGCCGTCTGTTGGATCTTGAAAGACTGTGTCAGGAATAGGCGAGTTTGTATCCAGTATTGCAGTTTATAGTGCCAACTAAGTAGAATGATTTATCTTGCATTTTTAATGATTCTTTTTTTCCCCTTCTTGGGAACTTTTTAAATTTCAGGCCTGCCGTGGGGCCCAGACAGCTGCAGCCGCAGCACCCCGAATCAAGAAGTTTGCCATCTATCGATGGGACCCAGACAAGACAGGAGACAAACCTCATATGCAAACTTACGAGATTGATTTGAATAAGTGAGTATCTCTGTGAAAGCTAGGTATTTGATAAATGAAGGTGAGCTCTTGATCTGATTCAGGGACACATTTTTCCCATCCTTGGAAGGTTTTAAAACTGAGAGTATCCAGTGGCTCAGGAATTTATCATCTGATTTTAAAGCAAGAATGACATAGATACCTGATTCAAAAGGATAATACCAGGAGAGAGGCTCAAGAGGAAGGGGACATATGTGTACCTACGGCTCACCCGTGTTGATGCAGGGCGGACACCGACACAGCGTTGCAATTCTCCTTCAGTCAGAGTTAAATTAAAAAAATAACCCGGGATTTTAGATTTAAAAACGATAATACCAAGAACAGCTTTCATGAAATTCCTTTCTTTCTTCCAAATCAAAGTGTAACTGTTTCTGGGAATCTCACAGCATAACAGTAGAGACGGTTTTAGGCATAGATCTGAAGTCATTAACACATTAACAGCTTAAACATACTCACTGTTTTATGCTAATTTGTGAATGGGGGCCTGTGTGTTCTACAGTAATGGTAACACTATAGACTTGTCCAGAATGGTGATGGGCCAAGACAGGCATGAAGTTAAAATATTAAAAGTGATGCATTCCTGTTCGTTAGCTTTCTGTTTCTGTAGTAGTAATTGCCACAAATTTAGTGGCTTAGAACAACATCGAATTATTCTCTTGGAGTTCTGTAGGTTAGCAGTTCAGTAAAGGTCTCATGACTAAGCTCAGGGTGTCCGCAGGCTGCGTTCCTTCTGGAGACGAGAGCCTCTTCTGTCCCTTCAAGCTGTTGGCAGAAGCCAGCTGAGGGCCACTCCCAGCGTTCAGAGGCCAGCACAGCCCTCGGCTCATAGCCCGCGCCTTCAGAGCAGCAGTAGCAGGCCGAGTCCCTCACGTCGCGTCTCTGAACTACTCCTCCTCCGGCATCTTTAAAGGCGCTCCGCAGAGAGCCAGGAGGAAGGACGAGTCTAGCGAGCTGGGCTCTAGCTTCCCGCTGCCGGCTACCTCTGCCTCCCCAGTAACACCAGCACTGCTCTGTTTTGTGGTCTGTTTTATTTATAAATGAGTATTTCCTTTGAACAAAAGCTTCCATGGCACCAAAAAAAGTTTGAAAACTACTAGTATTCTGAATGCTTTTTTTTAACTGTCAACCCATAAACTCTTTTAATAGAGTTAATTGATATATGATCTTCTCAGACAAAACTATCAGATACTTAGCAGCTGAAAATTATTAATAAAATCCAAATAAAGGAAAATTGTATAGAGCACACTTTCTGACCATAACACAATAAAACTAAAAATTCATATTAAGAGCAAAAAACCATAATTACTTGGAAATTAAAAAGCACTCTTTTAAAATAACTACTTGATTAAGGAATAATAAAAATGTTATCAAATACTTAAAAAACAAAAACTTTGCAAATTAAAACTGCAGGATGTGATTAAAACTGAAAGAGTTGAATTTATAACATTTTTAATGATAAAAAATTTAAAGATCAATTGCATTTACTTCCAGTAATGGCAGAATAGCTTTCATTAGATTGAAAGTGAAATTGAAAGTTGCTCAGTCGTGTCTGACTCTTTGCAACTGCATAAACTGTAGCCCGCCAGGCTCCTCTGCCCATGGGATTTTTCAGGCAGGAACACTGGAGTGGGTTGCCATTTCCTTCTCCAGGGGATCTTCCTGACCCAGGTATCGAACCCGAGTCTCCTGCACTGCAGGCAGACTCTTTACCATCAGAGCCACGAGGGCAGCCCTAACCCTTCCACAAATGATGACTGTACACTCTGGTTTATAAAATACACATAAGAAGCAGTGGGGCTTCCCTGGGGGTCTGCAGGTTAAGAATCTGCCTGCCAACACAGGGGGCAGGTTTGATCCCTGGTTCGGGAAGAGCCTGCATGCTGCGAGTACTGACCCCGTGTGCCCGAGCCTGTGCCCCACAGCAGGGGAGCCCGTGCGCGAGAGGCCCGTGCACTGCAGCCAAGGGCCAGCACAGGCAGGATCCCTGGAGACCTGGAAAGCAGCAGCAGTGGCCAGAGGCGCAGGAGAGGAGCCGGGCAGGCAGACACAGGCCGACACAGAGAGCTGGCAGTTGGAAGGACAGGATGTTACTTGCAAAAATAAACTCTCTTTGCATGTTCTCTGACTGCAGGCAAGCCCCCATTGGTGTGGGAGTGCAAGGGCTAAAACTCAAAGCCACAGTCTCACTGTGGTTGCTAGCTCACATGACCAGAATGTGCATCTGGAAGCCAGCACGGTGACCAGGGACTGGGGGGGAGATCCCGGAACGAGGCACAGGGGGCAGTCCCAGACTCTGTTTATGAACTGCCCAGATCTTGAGTTCCGTCAGACTAATTGCTGCGTCGTGTTATTTACATGGTCCTGCATACAACGCAGAATTACTCATACACAGAAGCAGTGCAGCATGGTACATACTCAAGGGAAAAGACACTCGACAGAGACCAGCCTTGAAGCAACCTGCTTGTGGGAACTAGCAGAAAGGATTTTAAGCAGTTGTAATTGTGTTCTTAGATAAAGGAAGATATGCTCACAGTAGGACAGGAAATCTCAGCAGAGAGTTAGGAACTTGAAGAACCAGTGGAAGCTCTGGAACTGAAAAGTACCGTCTCTGGAGCAGAGAATTCACTGGATGGGCTTAGCTTAAAAGCAGGTGGGAACTGACGGTGGGAAACTTTGGTAAACCTGAAAGTAGAAATTAAAAAAAAAAATACTAGAAATTGTCTGTTCTTAAGACAAAAAGGAAAAAAGATTTTTAAAGAAGCATTTCACTGATGGATGGAACAGTTAGAAGCTCTAACACACGTGTAATTGGAGTCCCAGAGAAGTGCAGTGGAAAAATAAGCAAAAAATATTCGAAGAGGTAATGGCCAAAATTACTCAAGCTTGTGAAAAGCATGATTTACATACTCAACAACCTTAATGAATTCCAAGCAGGGTAATACATAGAAAACCACCAAGCACATCACGGTCAAGTTACTAAAGATAAAAATTCAGAGAAAATCTTGAAAGCCGTGAGAAAAAACACACATTGCATGCAGAGATGTGAGTGACTGTTCACTGCTCATCAGAAATTACAGAGGCTGAAGCGCAGCGGAATGCCTTCTCTAACCTGCTAAAAGGAAAGCTCTGTGAACTGGAATTCTGCATTCAACAAAGGATCATTCAAGATGAAGATGAAATCAAGACATTTCCAGACAAAAAGTGAATGGAGTAATAGCCAGCGGCCTGTGTCACATGGAAGAGGAAGTTTTTCAAGCTGAAGAAAAATACTACCTTGTGGGATCTCACTTCTCAGGAAATAATAAAGAGCACCAGGTATGATAACTGTGACCCCTTCTCCTCTTGCCTGTTAACATAGACGATGGCCTTGCAGCCGCCTGCAGCGCGTCACACCAGCGTGGCTCTCACAGCCGTGCCACGGGGCCCCTGGCGCCTTGCTTCTGGCGGCGCTGCGTCTGCTGTGGTCGCCGCGGGCGGTGGGCGCTCTCGTCTGGTGTCTGGGCTTCTCACTCCAGAGCTCGGGCTCTGGGCGCACAGGTGTCAGCAGCTGTGGCTCCTGGGCCCTGAAGGGCACAGGCTCCAGGGCCGTGGCGCTCGGGTTTAGTTGTTCCCGGCAGGTGGGGTCTTCCCAGACCCACGTCCCCTGCACTGGCAGGCAGGCTCTCAGCGCTAAACTACGGGGAAGTCCTGACAACTGATCGCCATCACAGGAGCTGAGAGCAGGTTCACCTGTGAAGTTGGAAGGTGGTTACCTGAAGTGATACAGTATTAACTCTCGATCCATTGAGAAGTTAAGGATGTGTAGTTCTGGAGTAACCAGTGTAAACCTGAGAAAGGAGTATGACAAGGCTTATATTGTCACTCTGTTTGTCTAACTTACACACAGAGTACATCATGCAGAATGCCAGGCTGGGGAATCACAAGTTGGAATGAAGATTGCCAGGAGAAGTAACAGCAGCCTCAGGTATGCAGGTGATATCACTGATGGCAGAAAGCAAAGAAGAACTAAAGAGCCTCTTGATGAGAGTGAAAAAGGAGAGAGAGGTGAAAGAGGAGAGTGGCGAAGCTGGCTTAAAGCTCTGCATTCAGAAAACTAAGGTCATGGCATCCGGTCCCATCACTTCAAACAGAAGGGGAAAAAGTGGGCGCATGACTGATTTTAGTTTTCCTGGGCTCCAAGATCAATTCCGATGGTGACTGCAGCCACAAAATTAAAAGCGTATAAAAAGCAGACTTGGCCGACAAAGGTCTGTATAGTCAAAGCGGTGGCTTCCCAGGTGGCGCTAGTGGTAAGGAGCCCGCCTGCCAAGGCAGGGGACCCAAGAGACCTGGGTTCGATCCCTGGGTCAGTAAGATCCTGGAGGAGGGCACTGCATTCCAGTATTTTTGCTTGGAGAATCCCATGGACAGAGGAGCCTGGTGGGCTGTGGTCTATAGGATCGTAAAGAGCCGAACATGACGGGAGCTTCTTGGCGCACACATGGTTTTTCCAGTAGTCATGGAGATGTGCGAGTTAGACCTTGAAGAAGGCTGAGCGCCAAAGAATCGATGGTTTCAAACTGTGGTGCTGAAGAGGACTATTGAGAGTCCCTTGGACGGCACAGAAGTCGAGCCTGTCAGTTCTAAAGGAAATCAACCCTGATTATTCATTGGGAAGACTGATGCTTAAGCTCTAATACTTTGGCCACGTGCTGTGAAGAGCCAGCTCACTGGAAAAGACCCTGATGCTAGGAAGGGTTGAAGGCAAAAGAAGAAGGGGGCGGCAGAGGATGAGATGGTTGGATAGCATCACCGACTCAGTGGACATGAATCAGAGTAATTCCCGGAGGTGGTGGAGGAGAGGTGAGTGTGGTACACTGCAGTCCATGGGGTTGCAGAGTCGGACACAGCTTAGTAACTGAACACACCCACAGACGACTGTTTTCAATGCCAAGAGACATAGGTAAAATGGAATTGGAATATATAAATTAAATATATATTAAAACGGAATTTTTAAAATACTAATGTAAAACTACTGCTTAAAGGAAGGCAGAAACGAGGGCTTCCCAGGTGGCGGTAGTGGTAAGCACCCACCTGCCGACACGGGCGTAAGGGACACGGTTCAACCTCTGGGTCGGAGGCTCCCCTGGACGAGAGCGTGGCAGCCATTCCAGTAATCTGCCGGGAGAAGCTCACGAACAGAGGGCCTGGGGGCCACAGTGCATCGTGTCGCGAGAGTTGGACACGGCTGAAACGGCTGCACACACGCACACTCTGAAAATGTTAAGGAATAAGGAAAACCCAAAATATTCATCTGGCCTCAGGAAGGAGCATGGGCTTTTAGACTTAAAAGGGGACAGTATCGTAAAAGGAAAAGTGGTCGCCTTTTAACAGTGTGAACATTTAAAATTTTTGCATGTTTTAAAATTTTGACTTTCAAAATCAGAAGTCAGATAGCCAGTTGCTGGTTGAGGGTGGAAGCAAGATTAGCATCGGATTTATTAGATGGGTGATACTGAGGTACGTATTTGGCCTTGGGTTTCTGGCTTCTAAAACGCTTGTAATCCCAAAGAACTATAGGGCCATCTTTTGTGATGTTTTGTTTCCCTTCTCAGTTCCTGAGATAGCTTCAGATAAACAATAGGGGTGAAATGGGCATCTTTTGTTACAGCAAGCTCGTTTCAACCACACCTGGGTTTATATTAAGTGGTTTCTTAAAAGCCCCTAAATCCACTCGATTAAGGCTGGTTGCTAGGAGATCGTAGGAGTCGAGGGCTGGAACTTCCAGGTCTCCCAGGAGGGGAGCGGGGCTAGAGGTTTAATTGCTTATCTGTGACCAGTGATATAATCAGTCTTCCCTACATAGTTAAACCTCCATGAAAATCCTTGATTCCGAGGTTCAGAGAGTGTGACTCGGTGAAGCCCAGGAGGTGCGAGGAGAGAGTGGCCTTCAGGAGAGGGTGTGGAAGCCCTCCTCCCTTCCCAGATCCCTTCACCCTGTGCACCTCCCCCGTCTGCCTGTTGCAGGACTGTGTCCTTTTATAATAAGCAGTGTTCTAATCAATGAACTTCTCTTTTTTTAATTCTGAGAGCCACTCTAGCAAACTGGAGGAGGGGGTCTTCAGGATCTCGAGCTGATAGTGTCAGCGTTGAGTTCCGCTGTGGGGCCCCCACTTGCTGTTGCAGAGTCACTCGGCGTGGAGGCAGCACCCACACAGTTGGTGACCGGAAGGCGAGGTCCTGGGAGTGAGGAGCAGTGGACAAAAGCAGGAGAGTTTCTCTTCCAGAAGGTGGTAGTTGAGACCTTAACAAAGAAAATTCCCCAGACTTAAGTACACACAGAGGCAAGGAGCATGGAGAGGCGGAGCCCGCGAGCTTAGTCACTAGCGTGCGTGCTGCCTGTGGGCTGGGGTTTGTGTCTGCTCTGTCCCCTGGTGGGTGTCTAACACCCAGAACAGAGCCTGGCGCAGAGCAGACTTCCGAGAAGTAATGGATGTGAAGGTTCCAATTCCCAGTGTCAGCAGAGGTACAGTGGAAAGGGTACGACACTGTTGGTAGAGATACTTACAGAGAGTGCAGATGTGTTAACTAACCAACCTTATCATGGCGGTCCTTCCACTAGATATCAGATTATCATGTTGCACACTTGAAGACGGTGACTGCAGCCATGAAATTAAACGGCACTTACTCCTTGGAAGGAAAGTTATGATCAACCTAGACAGCATATTAAAAAGCAGAGACATTACTTTGCCGACTAAGGTCTGTCTAGTCAAGGCTATGGTTTTTCCTGTGGTCATGTATGGATGTGAGGGTTGGACCGTGAAAAAGCTGAGCTCCGAAGGATTGATGCTTTTGAACTGTGGTGTTGGAGAAGACTCTTGAGAGTCCCTTGGACTGCAAGGAGATCCAACCAGTCCATTCTGAAGGAGATCAGCCCTGGGATTTCTCTGGAAGGAATGATGCTAAAGCTGACACTCCAGTACTTTGGCCACCTCATGCGAAGAGTTGACTCATTGGAAAAGACTCTGATGCTGGGAGGGGTTGGGGGCAGGAGGAGAAGGGGACGACAGAGGATGAGATGGCTGGATGGCATCACGGACTCGATGGACGTGAGTCTGAGTGAACTCCCGAGAGTGGGTGATGGACAGGGAGGCCTGGCGTGATGTGATTCATGGGGTCGCAAAGAGTCTGACACGACTGAGCAACTGAACTGAACTGAACTGAACACTTTAAGAAAGGGAAAAAGTGGAAGCTGACAGATTTTATTTTCTTCGGCTCCAAAATAATTCAAATAGTGACTGCAGCCATGAAATTAAAAGACGCTAACTCCTTGGAAGGAAAGCTATGACAAACCTAGACAGGGTATTAAAAAGCAAAGACATCACTTTGCCAGCAAAGGTCCATCTACTCAAAGCTGTGATTTTTCCAGTAGTCATGTTTGGATAAAAGAGTTGGGCCATAGAGAAGGCTGAGCATTGAAGAATTGATGCTTTCGAATTGTGGTGTTGGAGAAGACTCTTGAGAGTCTCCTGGACAACAAAGAGGTCAACAGTCAATCCTAAAGGAGATCAGTCCTGAATATTCATTGAAAGGACTGATGCTGAAGCTCCAATACTTTGGCCACCTGATGCAGAGAACTGACTTGCCAGAAAAGACCCTGACGTTGCGCAGGACAGAAGGCAGAGGAGAAGGGACGACAGAGGACGAGATGGTCAGAGAGCATCCCTGACTCAGTGGACCTGAGTTTGAGCGAATTTGGGAGACGGTGAAGGACAGGAAGCTTGGCGTGCTGCCGTCCACGGGGTCGCAGAGTCGGACACGCTGAGCGGCTGAACAGTGGCGTGCCCTAAGGTTATAGTGTTTGTCAGCAGTCTCAGAGCTGGGTGGGGGGAAGAGAGAGAGCATATAGAGAATCGAGAGGGGCAATTAAACCCCATGCGTAGAGAAATGCTCAGAATAGGGTGGAGGAGTCAGCCAGGAGGCAGACTTGCCAAGCAAGGCACTCTGAAAGCTGCACTGCTTTTTAATTGAAGTGCTGTGTGGTTGATCTACAATGTTGTGTTAATTTCTGCAGAGCAAAATGACTCAGTTATACATATTATTTTCCATTTCTTTTCCACTATGGCTTATCACAGGATATTGAATGTAGTTCAGTAGGACCTTGTTACATGTTTTTATTTAATCTTCATAATTTTATATAAATATTAATTCCATTTTACAGATGGAGAAACAGGCTCTGAGAGAATAAGCCATTCTCACTGAATCAGAGTCTCTGCAGTCGCTCTTAGACTGAATGTGTGTGGCAGACACGCTGTCACGTGCTCCATTTTCCTGTGTGCTGACCCCCCTACAGCAGTCCTGTGTGACGTGGACGTTGCTCGCTGTGCTTCAGAGCTGAGAAGCTGTTAACCAACCAGTGAAAGCTACTTACAGTTTTCATCCAAAAAGATAAACCTGAAATTTTAAATAGATTATTTGGGAAAACTTTTCAGGGAGCTTTAGAAGAAGAAACAAGCCGCCGGTGTGTGGAGGTTGCTCCCTCATCTAAACGCGTCTCCCTTTCTGTACACTGCGCTTCCGGGGCGTGTACACGCAGTGTGGGCGTCAGAGCAGAGCCCAGGGGCCCTTAACTGTGTGAGAGTGTGTGTGTGCTGCTGTGCACACGGTGAAACCTGGGGAAAGGCTGAAGGTGGCCTGAGAGGCCAGATGGGCAAGCAGAGCAGATGACCTCTGCCGCTGTCTGAGGCCACGGCGTGGCGACGTGCAGGGAGATTGGGCGTCACATAAACACAGCTGTGTCTGTGATATCTGTGTTTCTTTTTCTCTCGGTCAGCTGTGGTCCTATGGTGCTGGATGCATTAATCAAGATTAAGAATGAAATCGATTCCACCCTGACCTTCCGGAGATCCTGCAGAGAAGGTGAGCCTCTGCCTCCCTGTCGCTGGGCTCGGACACTTTTGTCCTGGTTCCCAAAAGAGGCCTGGGCTGGCCAGAGCCGTGTCTGGGGCGACCTGGACGGTGGCTGCAGCGCTCCGCCAGGTAGCCCCGCCACGAGTCACAGTTGCTTTTCCTGGGCAGAGGTGCTGGGGGTGTGAACTCCGGATACACCATCCAGGTTTCGGAGTTCGTTTCCTCTGAGGAGCTTTCACTTGTGTGGTTCCTGCATCTGGCGGCCCCCGTGAGCGGCTGCACCCTTCGGGGACCAGCTCAGATACTCTGCCTGGCGGCCACAGAGCCCCTTCGCTCGGGCGGTGGTGGGGAAGTCTAGACACTCACTCACCACTTGCCCAGCAGGGGAGTCGCGCGCGCCCTGCCAGCTCCCAGCGCCACACGTGCACAGACCAGGAGGTCGGCGGGGTGCTTTGGGTGGGAACAGCGGCTGCTGCGTTGCGCGGCTGACTCCAGGCTGTGCAGACCAGCACCGTTTACTTTCCTAGAAAAAAATAGTCACGACAGTGGAACAGTGATAGAAATGATTCTTTAAATAAGCATTTAAGTAAAAGGAGCTGATTTAAAGAAAACTCCTAAGTAATCCAGAGTCCTGTGTGGGAAAACCACGGGGTGCCGTGAGGGCTGACTATCCTGCTGGCTGTGGAGCGCAGGCTGCGCGCACTCCGTGCCGGGCGCTTCCCGTGAGGCAGGCGGGCGCTGCTGCCATTCACCCTCGGTGGGCTTGTGCGGAGGCGGAGGCACGGGGAGGGCCCGGCTTCCGGAAGGACCCGGAGCGGCTGAGCCGGGAGCCAGGACTCGGGCAGAGCTTTCGGATTCTGATTCTGGAATTGTCCCCTCGGGCGGTGCACGTGCTTAGCCTGGCTTGGCAGCCTGGGATGAAACCAGAACAGGGTTGCTGGGGCCAAGACCACGGGCCGTGGCTGACTTTGTCCCTAAAATGCCTTCCGTACAAGGAAAGGTCGTCAGAGCTGCCGGCCCACCGCGCTTCACGCGTGTCCTGTGGGCTCAGGTGTTTCCAGTCCTGCTAAGACGTCTGTTTTGATTCAGCTAATCTTACAGGGTTGGATTTAATGTAGCCGATGCTGCTGACGCGTATGATAGTTTGGCTGAATCCTGCTGTTGAGGGAACATCCTGCTGTAATCAAATACCCACCTGAGCACACAGGAAGTAAAGACACTTTCCAGTAACCTTTCTGAGCCAAACACCAGGCGTGGCCCATGGGAGCTAAAAATAAAAAAGGCAGAGTGATACTAGCTTTGGCTGCCGCTGTTTCCCTTGTTTGTAAAGAGAATTTCCAGGCGAGCCGTTTTAAGGGAGGCTTCATTGTTGCTGGGTTTTTTTAGAAACGTGGGGCAGGGCTTAGATCCCGTAGTCATTTGTAACCCTGAAATACCTGGGAAGCTCCGTAAGCAGGAAGTGAGTGCAAGCTAAGGAAGCCTCATTTCGAGGTGCTTGCTCAGCGCCTTCTTGTGCTTGCTTTGGTTTCCCATGAGTTCATCCTCCTTGGGAAGTGGGCGCTGAGGCAGCTCGTGTGGGCTTCACGTCCAGAGTGTAGGCACCGAGCTGCTTTGTGGAGACAGGAGAATCAGGGCGACCTCCGGGCCGCCCGTGTCCAGGCCTCAGCTTTAAGATGACCAAGACAGTGCTGATTTGTGGGGCCCTAATCTGTTGAGGGCTTGAGTCCAGTGTATTCCGAGGCAGTCCAGTGGTTAGGACTCTTTGAGTTTTCGCTGCCAAGGGTCCAGGTTCGATCCCTGGTTGAGGAACTGAGATCCCACAAGCCATGTGGCCTGGCCAAACCAAAAAAAAAGTTCAGTTCACTAGGAGCCAACACAGCCCTGTAAAGCAATTAACCTTCAATCAAAAAAAAAAAATGGTTTTTTTTTTAAGTTTTCCAGAATAATTCAAGTAACAGTTACTTTAAAAACACACACACAGAAAAGGCTGTTTTTCCTCTCAGAAGACATGGAGCGAGGAGCTAGGGCCGGGGGGCCCTCGGGCACCGGCAGCGCCATCCTGGGCGGGCACCTTTCAGCCTCAGGGTCGCCCCTGGTTTCACAGCAGGGTTTTGGGTCTCCAGCCTTCAGCGTCTCCGTTCAGGAAGGAAGGGAGGGAAAGGCAGCGGGCGCCTCCGCACGGAGTGTCCGTGTCGGGGCCTGGCAGGGAGCCGACGCAGCGGGTCGGGGCGCCCCGTTCCCTCTCCAGGCATCTGCGGCTCCTGTGCCATGAACATCAACGGAGGCAACACTCTGGCGTGCACCCGCAGGATCGACACCAACCTCAGCAAAGTTTCCAAAATCTACCCCCTGCCACACATGTATGTGATAAAGGACCTTGTTCCTGTAAGTTCCCTGTGTTTTAAGCGGGTCGGGAGGTGTGTGTGTGATGGTGCCGCTCTTCAGGGCAGGTCTCTTTCCTGTCCTGAGTTTAATTAAGGGATGTGAGCGGCAGGAGACAAACGGCCCAGAGGACCTCCAGCCACTCCTTTGGGGAGGATTGTCCGGGAATAACAAGACACAGGACTTTAGACTCGGGACAGTTTTGGAAATGAGTTTAGCCCTAACATCAAAGAATTCATGTGGAAACTCTCCGTTGGGAAAGCTTTAATTTCTACCCCCTGATAGCTGACCACCTTTCCTTTCCCTCGCTGGGTGCTTTCAAGGGCATCAGGAGAAAGTACTGCAGGATGGGAACGTTTCTCACGTGGCCAAAGGAGAGAGTTCCTGCGCACGCTTACATGCGACCACTTCTTTCACGGTCTTTGCACGTGTCTGTGCCGAAGGAAGAGAGGCTGGCTGCTGCCTGTCACGGGGCGGGATGCGCAGTGTCCAAGAGTGGGCAAATCAGGGCACTCAGCGTGACAGTGCGATCTGACCCGTCCCTTCCTCTTCCTCTTAACCGCAGGATTTGAGCAACTTCTATGCTCAGTACAAGTCCATCGAGCCTTACTTGAAGAAGAAGGATGAGTCCCAGGGAGGCAAGGAGCAGTATCTGCAGTCCATAGAAGACCGTGAGAAACTGGTCATTAGTCCCCGTTTATTATCTGACTTGAGGATTTTGTGCCAGAGATGTTTACCCTGGGGGCTGGGGCTGGGGCGGGGGCGGGGGTGGGGAGGCTGGTGGCAGGGGCCGCAGGAGACGATGTGGACCGTTCAGCATCTTCCGGAAAGGACCTTCAGAACTAACTGTCCAGGGTTGTCGCCCAGCCTATCAGAGCCCGGCGGGTAGTGAGGGCCTCCAGAGGCCCGAGGGCTAGAGGGCCCTGCCTGGGGTGGCGCGGCGCTGCCTCGGTGCCAGGGCCTCCAGAGGACCCAGAGGCCCGAGGGCTGCGTCAGTTGCTAACAGTGCAGGCCAGTAAAGCATGTGCTGGCTGGCTGCGGCCCGGCTGCCGCCGCTCTAGTTACAGACGGGAGTGAAAGGTGATGGCAGAACCAGGGCTAGCGCCTGCTGCTCTCCTGATGCCGTGCGTCTGGTGACGCCGTGTGGGCCAGCTCACTCTTGGAGGTGCCACGCCTGGGCACAGGCTGTGGAGTCTCTGAGAGTGAAGGGGGTATTATTGAGGCTTTGGTCTCTCTCCCTTGCACACTTTTACCCCCTTTAAGGAGACTCTGGCTTGCACACTCCCAGCACGCTCCTCTGGAGAGGAAGAGGCAGGAAGGGGGCCAGAGCAGACAGGTGCCAGCGCTGCCTGTGTGAGGCAGGGACTCACGCTGCCTCGGGCCACCGCCGCATTCATTTACGGGGCAGCCCGCCAGCAGGCCAAGTGCGCCGCGGCGGCGGGCCGCACCCTGCCCTTTATGGTCCCATGGCGTGAGCCGTCTTACCCGCAAATACAGTTGTGTGAGTGAATAAATGCATTTTGCCCTTTTAGGTCCTAGAGAATATGTGGCATGTCCTCTCTTCCCTGTTGGAGAAGGAAGTGGCAAACCCGCTCCATATTCTTGCCTGGGGAATCCCACCAACAGGAGCCTGACAGGCCGCAGTCCAGGGGGTCGTGTAGAGTCAGGCAGCCGAGCCCGCACTCACACCTTCCTCTTCCCCAGAAAACATTAAGAAAGGAAAGTCTGTGGGACTTCCCCAGTGGCCTAGTGGTTAAGACTCCAAGCTCCCTGTGAGGGGCGTGGGTTCGATCCCTGGTCAGGAAACTAAATTCCACGTGCCACATGGTACAGCTCAAAAAGCAACTAGAAAGTCTTGCTGGGATGCCCAGCTCTGTCATCGTGGGGATGCCAAGGGTCGGCATGGTGATAATGTGAGTCAGAGCAAGCAGCCAACTTCCCCTTCAAGGCTTTCTTATTCTCCGGATGTAGCTCTACCCCTAATTTCTAACTCCAGGGAGTCTACCATATCAAGTAGACTAAATAATACGACTGTTACTAAGGCTTTGATCTTAATGAAAGGTGGTGAAAGCTGTGACCTCATGCCTTCTGGACAGTGGGGCCGGCTCGGGCGCTCACCAGCTGAGAACACAGGTTTTGTTGGGGGCCTGTGCTCACGGTGGCGACCGTCGGCTCTGCCGTCTGCGCGTGGCTGTCACTGCAGAGTCGGCACACCCTTCCGTTTCGCCACTCACTGTAAGCAGTTTCTGTTGTTCCCCAAGTCAGTCCGGTTTGTTAGAACCTGTTGGGCAGGTCGACTCTGTGAGTGTGGCAGTGTTAGAGGAGAGATGCCAAAGCAGGCTGCCCGGCGGCCCGTCTCAGCTCTCACTGCAGCTGTGTGACCCCCGGCAAGGGACCTGACTCCTCGGAGCCCCTGTGCCTCACCTGTAGCGTGGGAATCTAATAACACCCCAGGGTTATTGTGCCGCGCGAGTGAGGCCAGCAAGGCACCCAGTGCTCAGTGTGGGCTGGCTGTTCGGGACAGTGTTGATGTTCCCCCTGGAAGCCTTGAGATCCCTGCTGACCCTGGGCAGAAGCTAGTGTAGACTCTGGATGCCTCAGCACTTGGGGGCTTTTTAATTTCTGCTAGACTGCATTTGAGGTGGTAAGTTCTTTTCATGTGTGTGGGTTTTTTTTTTTTTTTAAGATAAGTAAGGGGTTATTTTGGAGAAGGCAATGGCAATCCACTCCAGTACTCTTGCCTGGAAAATCTTATGGGTGGAGGAGCCTGGTAGGCTGCCGTCCATGGGGTCGTGAGGAGTCGAACACGACTGAAGTGACTTAGCAGCAGCAAGGGGTTATTTATTAAAGGATAAGTACGTCTGGACTTAAGAACTTTGGGCTCTGACCCAGCACATGTCTGAAGATCAGTTCCAAGATCTTTTTATGAACCTGGTGAATCTCTGCAGCCACTGCTGGGATTTCGCCAGAAACGCAGCAAAGCTTAGTGCGCTTTGTCCCACACGTTACGCTGGGTCAGCTCAGGGCACAGCTGCCTCCTGCGCGATGGGCTCCTGACCCCCTTTCCCCCCCCACAGGATGGGCTCTATGAGTGCATTCTCTGCGCCTGCTGCAGCACCAGCTGCCCGAGCTACTGGTGGAACGGAGACAAGTACCTGGGCCCCGCGGTCCTCATGCAGGTGAGGCGCCTTCGATATCGGGAGGGAAGCCGAGACGGGCTTACAGGACTCCAGGAGGACAGTGTGCTGGAAACTCGCTGTTCTGAGGGGTGGTGTCCTTCCCTGGCACCCGCGACAAACGGGGTAATGGGTCACATCGCCTTCACTTGGCTTCGGGAAGTCTGGGGCTCCATCTGCAGAATGCCTCCGTTTAGTGTGGCAAGGGCCACACCAGGGGCTGGTGGCTGCAGGTTGGCAGGCCGTGCCGTGCGGATGTTCAAGACATTTTCCTGTGTAGCTGGCTCTTCGCTGCCCACTTGCCCGCTTTCCCTGACTCCATCTGTCAGAAAGCTCCCCACCTCCCTTCCAGGGATTTTCAACATGCAGGCAGGGCAGAGAGAAATTTCACTGAGGGGCAGTTAACGGTGAAATGTTGGAGATTGTTTCCCGGCTAATGAAAGCCTGCAGTGCAGGCTTGAGAGGTTGCTTAGAAAGAAAGGCGTGCTGCTTTCCATAGCCTCTGACTGGGTGTGTAGTTCACAGCCGAGAGTCACTGTCTTTGTTCCCAGAAAGCTCATACTTATATTTGTGGTCAGCGCTTTTCATAAAGCCTTAAGCAACTCAAAAAACAACTTCTTGTTTTCATTTTCCCACAAAAAAAGAAGTTCTGTGGTTCTGCGACCAGTTAGCAGTACTGATGCTGGTCAAGTTAAAGACTGAATAGTGAGGTGTGTTCATAGTTGGCACTTACACCGGCGTCTGCGTTGTTGGGAAGCGTAGAGGGCCTCCCGGCCACACTGCTGGAGCAAGCCTGCTGCTCAGGAGCTGAGTCCGTGTTCAGCTGGCTGAGCTCAGGCTTCCTAGATGGCCATGCTCATTAAGAGAATCAATAAGTAGATTGAACGTTAAGTCCTCTGTTTACTCAGAGACGGTGAGTAGGTGCTGGGGAGGCAGTTAAGAGAGAGTCAAGCCCAGCATGCCTGCCTTTGCTCTTTGGTGATCTAGGGAGGAGGCTAATGAGGGCGTGAGATCAGTAGTTGAAGACATGACGCCCTTGGTGTATAATTAGGCACCAGGGACCAGGTGCTGTGGCTCAGAGGTTCGTGGGGACCATTGGTCGAGGTGATCAGAAGATGTTATGAAAGGGTGGGAAGCCTTTCTCTGAAAGGGGACGAGAAATAAAGGGTGTGGAGACGATCTCTAAGCTGGGTGGGCGCGGCGCTCTGCACTCCAGGAGCCTTGCGGTCAGTCAGAGGGCTGCTGCGGCCAGTTAGGGCTCGGCTCGGCTCACCAGGGCCCGCTCCCCCAGGCCTATCGCTGGATGATCGACTCCAGAGACGACTTCACGGAGGAGCGCCTGGCCAAGCTGCAGGACCCCTTCTCTCTCTACCGCTGCCACACCATCATGAACTGCACGCGGACCTGCCCCAAGGTACGGCTGCGGCCCGCCGCGAGGGCCCGGGGGCAGAGCGCGCGGCCGCCTCAGCATGGGCCCGGGGCTGTGGGCGTGAGGCGGGTCCCGTGGGCTCCGACGCAGGTTCCTGCCCTCGGATCCGCTGGGCTCGCTCTGGCTGCAGGAACACGGGACGGAAGCATCCGAGCACAGGCGGCCGTGCGGGCTGCGGTCCCGCTGGCCCGAGGGCTGCGCCCGCCGCACTCCCCCACAGCAGGCCTGCGCTCCGTGTGTCTGTCCGCGGCCTCGGAGCTCCACTTAGCTTTCACTCCCTCTCTCTGCTCCTGCTCCTGGGCTCGCCCTGCCGCAGCCTCAGCAGCTGCCTGGCTCCTCGTTTCTCGGCTTGCGTTCCCTGGAGGGAGGCTCGTGGCCCAGCTCAGCTCTCCTGGCACAGCCCACGTCAGAGTCGGCCAGCAGCTGTGGTCCGGCCCGTGGGCGGGGAGCCACCAGGGCTGCCCTCTGCGCAGGACTGTGGATGGAGCAGTGTTGTTTTAGGGGACAGGCAGCAAGATGGAAGACTCACACCCAGCCAGTTAGCGGCTTAAAAAAGAAAAGGCACCATATCTCAGCAGTCGTGAAATCCAGACTGGGCCACGCCGCTGTCTGCGCGGCGGGCGTCGGCCCGGGGGTCAGCGGGGCAGCTGGGTGCTGCTGGCCGCAGGCAGCGCTGCCCGCCCTTACCCGGGCTCCGCCCAGTGAGCCGTGTGGCCCAGAGGCGGCTCACGCCGACGACCTTCTCAGGACAGGGCCTGGCGCAGAGTGAGCGCCCAGCGCAGGGGGCCTTCTGTCATTGGGACAAAGTAGGCCCCGGCCCTGCTGGATCCGGCCAGTCAGAGACCAGCCGCCCCAAGGAGGCCGGGCTCGCGCCCTCACGCTCCCTAAAAGCTCCACATAGCCTCCTGGGGTGCCTTCCTGGGCCTGAGCCTGTGCGCTGCGGAGGGCAGCAGACAGACCAGCCAGGAGCCGACTTGCATGTCCCGCCCGCCCCTTGGTAAAGAGGGGCGGGCACTGGGCTCTGAGGCTGCACACGGGCCCAGGGTGATTGAGCTGGAAGGGGCCCTGAAAACTGTCCAGCACAACCCCTCTTACACATGGGGAAGCTGAGCCCACGACAGTCACGGTCGGGCTGGGGCAGGGCTAGAGGCCCGCCACGCACCTCCCAGCCCAGGGCTGCCCTCCTTCCTGGGGCCGCATCAGGCCCTCTTACTGCCCGTCCGAGTCTCAACCGTTTGGGCAGGCGGTGTGCGCGGCTCGGTGGGTCAGAGTGGCGGGAGGTCCTTCCCAGCCCTCCGGGAATGCGTGCTCCCGGGCGCCCTGCGGGGTGGGGGGCGCTGCACAGTGACTGCATGCCCTCTGCCAGCTCCTCTGCCAGAGTCTGCCTCTTCTCGTGTTGTGTAGCGATAGTCCAGGGAGCTTCCTTTTGAAGGATCAGTTCAGAGGGATACACTTGTGATCCATAAGCTTTCAGGGACCAGTCTTTTGAAGACTGGCTTCTCTTTCCCTCTCTTTCTCTCTGAAGATCTCTTTTTTCCTACACGCTTCAATTTCAAAGTTAAGAGTTGTTCTTGTAAACTGAGGAGCCCGCCGCTCGCCTCGGATGAGTGTCTGACTCCACCCAGCGCTGGGCTGCCCCTTGCTGTCTCGGGAGGCTGGCGCTCACTGGGCTTCATTCCTGTGCCTCCTACAGGACAGCTGTCCCAGCCGCGGGCCAGGCTGCAGCTCGTCCCGGGGTCGCCGACACTTAACTCACGGAGCTCAGGAAGGGGCAACAGGGTCCTTCCTCCCACGTCGTTCTGAGGGCTTGTAAATGCTGGTTTTCGGTGGTGGTGATTTAATGATAATAGTATCATATGAAGCCTTTAGAGACACCTGCCTGCTTCTGACAGTGTGGGCACAGGAGGAGGAGCTCTTCCTGGGCTCTGACCAGCCACAGGGAACCTCACTCGCAGGCGTTCAGTGAGACCGGCTCCTGCGGAGAGCGCGGCCGTCTCAGGAGTGGGGACGGGGGCCTCTCCGCCCCAGCCAGCCCCGAGGAGTCAGAGGCCTGGGTCTGCAGTCACGGGGCTTGGACCTGGCACCAGCAACGGCGGGAGTCTCACCCAAGGTCATTGGGCTGTTTGTTCAGTTTCACTTAATGTTTCATATTGATGCTCTTCTCCTTTTTTCAAGGGGCTGAATCCTGGGAAAGCTATTGCTGAAATCAAGAAGATGATGGCAACCTATAAAGAGAAGCAGGCTTCTGCTTAACTGCCGTGCCCAACCTGACTAGCCAGCTCAGAATGCAGTTCACCTCCGAGCTCCTTCAGAGGTCGTGCTTTCCCACAAATGCTGCATGTACAATACACGGTCTAAGAAATAAATAAACGTTATTCTAGTTTATTAACAAAAAGCAGGCCTGTTCCTTACACGTGCTGCAGTGGGAGGCGCAGGTGCCGTGAGGAGGGGCCCCGGCTCCAGAGCTGAGCCACCGTGGGGAGTGCCTGGGGACAGGCGCAGAACCCGTGCCGCGGGGCCCGGGGGCTTGCTGCCCGTCTCTGCTGCCCCGAGTGCCCGTCTGGGAGGGGCAACCCCCCGGGAGGCACGGGCGCCTCCCTCCCTCGGGCGCTCGGCAAGCACTGGCCCGTGGGGCGCAGCGTCCTGGCGTCTGCAGCTGGCAGCGTCGGAGTTACTTAAAGCCACGTCTCTGTCTCGTGCAGACAGCCTCAGAGTCCCCCAGCACAGCTGTGAGCTCCCGCTCCGCAGCGGCCCTCCAGAGCCCTCGGCCTCAGCGGGAAGCGTGGATTCCCGCCGCGGCCGCCCTGGCTCTGCTGCCCCGAGTGGCAACGCTGAGAAGAAAGTGACAGCTTGTCGAGTGAAGAATGGAAGCCCCTCCAGCCCCCCAGCTTTCACATCCCTGCTGCCTGTCCACGTTGTTCCTCCAGAGCTTTGTCCTCTCAGGTGTGTGGAGTTCTGCATTCCCTCCAAAAATGAGGTACAAAATATTAGCAAGTGTCTATTGTTTTTCCTCCTTGTGGTAACACGCACATAACAAACCGACCACCTCGGCCGTTTCTCAGTGGGCGGCTCAGTGGTATTAAGCGCATCCGCATTACTGCACAGCCCTCTGTCTCCAGAACTACTTTCCTCTTGAAAAACTCAGACTCTGCCTGTTGAACACTTAAAAGTTCTCCGTCCATAGCGCCTAGCCACCGTCATTCGACTTTGTATTTCTGTGACTCCGACTACTCTACCTTACAGAAGTGGCATTAGGCGGGGTTTGTCTTTTTTGTAACACCTTTCAGTTAGCATAGCGTTCTGCAGGCTGACTCCTGTGAACACTCCAGCGAGCGTCAGAAGCCCTTCCTGAGGCTGAAGAACCCCATTGTATGCACACGGCACATTTTGTTTATCCAGTCTGTTAGTGCACGTTTTGGTTGCTTCCACGTTTCAGCTACTGTGAACAGCAGCTTTCTACTGTAACCCTTAGGGTATATAAGGTCCATGGTGCTACTACAGAGCTGTGTGTGTGTGTGTGTGCAATTTACCTTCAACTTCAGCTTATTTACCCGCTGGTTCTCTGCTCTTTGGCAAGGATGTAACTTATTTACATTTCCACCATTTCCAACACACTTTCCGGAGCGTTCACTCTGAGGAATACTCCAAGGCTGCTTTTCAAGTTGTAGCACTGAGATCCTGGAAACAAAGGCTTCTTGTATCAAGAGGCTAAGAAAAATGTCCGAGTCACTGAGAATGAGCCTTAATGGGCACTTCTGGCTTTAATAGACAGTTTGGACTCCGCTGGTGGTCCGCTGGTTAATAGTCGGCCAGCCGTGGGACGTCCCTGGGGTCTAGTGGTTAAGACTCCACTTGCAATGCGGGGGCACGGGTTTGATCCCTGGTGGGGAACTAAGACCCCACATGTCAGGCAGGAAATAAAAAGACCGCCTGCAGGCGCAGGGAACACAATTTCAATCCCAGATCCAGGGGAAGATCCCACAGACCGAGGGGGAGTCACTCCCAGACACCACAGCTACTGAGCCTGTGCTCGAGAGCCCGCTCCCCGAGAGCCTGCGCCCCCAACCAGGAACGTCACCGCAGGGAGGCCCCAGGCTCCTGCAACTAGAGGAAACCCATGTGCAGCACGAAGACCAAGCCCATAAATAAAGCAGGCCATAAATAAAAGAGACAGTTCAAAGGCACTCATCTGGTACTGCAAGAGGTGAGGGGCAAGGCTTGTCCCCTCCTGCCTAGGAGAGAAAAGGAACAAACCTTCAATCACTGGAGATTCAGGAAGCGCCGTCCTCGCCCTCCACTTGCTGCTGTTACTCGCTCGTGCCCATATCTGCTGCCCCGTGGACGGCAGCGCGCCAGGCTCTGTCCTTGACTGTCTCCCGGAGCTTGCTCACACTCAGGTCCACTGAGTCAGTGACACCATCCAGCCGCCTCATCCTCTCGCCCCTGCCCTCACACTGCGTATGTGTTGGTTGCACAGTCGTCCCCGACTGCGACCCCATGGATTGTCGCCCGCCAGGCTCCTCTGTCCGGGATTTTCCAGGCAAGAATACTGGAGTGGGTGGCCATTTCCTTCTCGGGGGATCTTGCCAACCCAGGGATCGAACCCCGGTCTGCTGCACTGCGGGCAGATTCTTTATCGTCTAAGCCACCAGGGAAGCCCCAACATCAGCATCTCAGAATTGTCGACCACCTCAGTAAGAACACGCAGTACACAGTCTTCAGATGTTCAAGCTCCAGGTTTGGAAGTGAGAATTAGGAAAACCTCAGACAGCCCTCCGTATCCCGGGCTGGGCGGCAGTAGGGCAAAAACTGCCTTCCGGGTCTGTTCACACTTAACTGATTTCTGACAGCCTCGGGGGGAGGTCACATTCCGGGATAATTTTATTTTGCTTCTAATCTCTAGACCTGTAGGGAAAGATGGGCTTTCTTGGGACTAATTTAATGGCTTTAAAGATGAGCTCTGCACCAGCCACCTACTGACGAGAAGCAGGGGAGTTGCCGCTTCAAATCGGCTTTGTCGGACGTCAAGTTCACAAGCATAGATCACTCTCTCACCCCATTTAAACTTGAGCTAAATTAGAATACGTTATCAACTGATTGTTTAATTTACTGCTTATCTAATCTTCAATTGGACTGCAGGCGAATGTTCTATTTTAAGTCACAAAGACTTTTCTAGTAAAGCTGCAGACGTGAACAGGGACGGTGTTTTGTCCTTCACGCTACTTCTGTGCCCTAGTTGTGTCCAGACGATGTGCTTTCATGCTCAGAAAGGCATCCTGTGGAATGCTTTGAGTTTCCCTAAGGGCTGAAGCCAGCCACCTCTTCTTACCCCATCTTTGGGCAAGTTGTTGAACCTCTGAGCCTCTATTTTGCTATCTGTAAAATGGGAATTAAGAGCATTCGCCTCTCAGAATTGTGGGTAAAGTCTCCATAAGAATAAATGGGGGGCTTCCCTAGTGGTCCAGTGGTTAAGAATCTGCCTTGCAATGCAAAGGAGGCTGGTTCAGTCCCGGGTCCAGGAAGAGCCTGCACGCTGCAGGTCCCCGGGCACCACGACCGCTGAGCCTGCGCTCTCGAGCCCGTAAGCTGCAGTCACTGAAGCCCCCTGCCCTGAGCCAGTGCTCCACGGCCAGAGACGCCACTGCAGGGGAGCCTGTGTGCCTTCGAGAGCGGCCGCTGCTCGCCACAGCAGAGAAATCCTGGCCCAGCAACAAGACCCAGTACAGCCAAAACCAGATACATAAGCATCTTTTAAAAAAAGAATAAATATGAGTTCTTACCATCCCCCCAAAAACGTTTGTGAGGTATGAATGTGTTCATTGAATTGATGAGGGGAAATCCCCTTCACAATGTGTATCAAATCATCGCGTCATACACTTTAAATATTTCACACTGTTTTCAGTTACACTTCAGTTACGCTGAAAAAAACTTCAAAATTAAATGCCTAACACATATGAGTTTAAAAACTAATAATGTAAAAAAAGCTTCTAGCTTGCAGCTGAGCAAATGCTCTGTAAACTCAAGCAACTGGTTTGTCTCAAACACCTACTGGGTGGAAGACTGAATCACATTTCCAAGGTGATTAATTCCCTGGGAATTCAGTGGTTTGGACGCCACTTTCACTGCAGAGGGCCCAGGTTAGATCCCTGGATTCGGAAACTGAGATCCTGCAAGATTTGGGCACCAGCCCCTCAGGACTGCCACAGCTGGTGTATTTCCAACGTGGCCAGAGTGGGAGACCCCCCGTGCAGGGGGCGGGCTGTCTGTGCAAGGCTAACAATGCTCCCTCCTCATCGCCCACGTCGCCCTGACGGCTGGGTGCCAGGACAGTGTGCCACTGACACCCGCCTCCTCCCTGCCCAGGAAACTACTAGACTGACTGCTGAAACTCCACCTGATCTGTCTAGACAGCCATCATCTTGTCACGGGGTTTGAGAAAATCCCTTTTATTGCAAAGATGTAGTGAAACCAGGGGAACTGAGAAGTTTGGCAATGCTCTAGAGGAAAGCAGTCTGGGCAACTGGGTTTGCCTCTTGGGGATTGTCAGATCAAAACATCAGGATTAGGAAAGATTCATTCCTTGCAGAGAAAAGAGAACACCAGGGATCTATATCCCCCAAAGCAGCATCTCCCCAAACAGCAACACTAGGGAAGTTTTAAGCTAAGGGTTCACGCATATTCATGAAGGGGCTTGGACAGTCAACAGAGTCCAAGCTTTAGTTGACTGAACTCACAGGAGTTGGGAAAGGTTGACATCAGGTTCCAGTTGGCCTGCTGGTTGAGCATTTCGGGCTAATCGTCACCGCTGACACAGAAGTTGACATTTACAACCGATGTATTATCTTTGCTAGTGGTACTGCTCTTGCCTGATAACAATCCCTTATTCTTTTGTTCCCTTAAGATCACTAGTTACTGAGACCTGGTCTAGGGCAAGCATCGTGGGCAGGCTTAGATCACAGAAGGGCTGGGGCCAAAATGGCTTCTCTTATGGCAAGAAAGCCATGCCTGATGTTCTTTCCCCAGGGCTCCCTTACCCCATCTGGTTACAGAACCAGGTATATTATGTCCTTCCTGTGGGTCCCCGAGGAAGCAGCAGCCGCAGAAGGGAACCTCCTCCCTGGGTCCCAGCCCGCAGACCACCCGGTGACCACAGGGAGAGCCGCTTCCCCAAAGGTGACCCTGGCCAGATGCAGGGCCTCACAGATCCTCTGTGGTTTGGGAGGAAGCCTCCTCTGGCCTCCTCCCATAAAGACCGTGGACCACTGGCAGCTGTGGCTCCTTCCCAGAGGGCTCAGAGCTTGGAGTGTCTTAAATGCCAAGTGAAAGTGAACGAGTTAGTGCCTCAGTCGTGTATGGCTCTTTGTGACCCCGTGGACTGTAGCTCGCCAGGCTCCTCTGTCATGGAATTCTCCAGACAAGAATGCTGGAGGGGGTGGCCATTCCTTTCTTCAGGGGGTCTTCCCGACCCAGGGATCACACCTGGGTCTCCTGCATTGCAGGTGGATTCTTTACCATCTGAGCCCCCAGGGACGCCCCAAAGAGCAATACAAGAAGTAAGGGACACATCTTGACATGCAGTCCCCAACCCCCTGCTTTTCGGAAGCTTTTAGCCCAGTGCCGGGACCTCATGAAAGCAGCTGGCTCCTGCCACCTCGTTTGAAGAGCGTTCATTTCACAGAGGAGGAGAGAGGCTCGGAGAGGGAGGGTGGCTTTTGAAAGCTCTCACAGTAGACGCAGCTGACGTGCACCAAACCCAGGCCTCCCCAGGGCCAGGCCCAGCCCCGGCCACGGCACCACTCAGCCTCCCGGCAGGGGCGTCTGAAGAAGCCATTTGCGCAAGACTGCTGCAGGAAGGCGGAGCCCTCCAGGGCCCGAAACTGGGCTCATGTCTAACACTTGGGGATGAACTGTCCGAGGAGACGCATGTGCTGACCAAGCAAGAGATTTTCTTGGAAAGGGCGCCCAGGTGGAGAGCAGGAGGGCGAGGGAACCCAGGAGAACTGCTCTGCTGCGTGGCTCACAGTCTCGGGTTTTATGGTGATGGGATTAGTTTCCGGGTGGTCTTTGGCCAATCATTCTAATTCAGAGTGTTTCCATCATCGCTCAGCCAAGATGGATGCTAGTGAGAGGGATTCGGGGAAGCGGACGGACACGCGGCATCTCCTTTCGACCTTTCCTGAACTCTTCTTGTTGGTGGTGGCTTATTAGTGCATTCCTCATCAGGATCTCCTGTCATAAAACAACGCCTGCAAGTGGTTACTGTGGTGCCGGGCCAGGGTGCGCGGTCGGTCTCAATCAGTGTGCTTCCCCTGACAAAACCAGCCGTCCAGCCTGCCGCCAAAATCAGGGTTCCCTGGGTAAGTGGTCTGCATTGGCACGGAGCTAAGTTCTGCAGGAGGAAATGGGGACTCAGAGGAGTAGGCTGCCCTCCCTGGGGCGTCCGCAGAAGAAATGGGTCGCCCCGCGCCCCAGTGTCAGTCTGCTCCCCCAGCCGCAGCTGAGCACACGGCTCCCCTGCCCCCCACCTGCTCAGAGCAAAACTCAGTGAGGAGAGGCACCTTCGATCCCATTCCTGCACCTCCACCTCCCATTCATCAGCAAGTCCTGCCAACACCCACCCCTTTGTCAAGCGTATGCACGGAGTCCCTGATTTGTGTCAGACACTGCCACAGCCTCCCCTGCCCTCCCCTGCCGTCTCTCCCCGCACCAGTACTCCTCATCACGGCTCTGCCTCCTTGCAGCCCTCTCCACTCCAGGTTACTCTGGAGTTTTCCTCTGCTTGCCCGTGGCTGCTGCCTATGTCTGTCTGTTCACCCTTCTAGTCCCAGCTCCGAGAGCAGCTCCCGGCTTTGCAGAAATGCGTAATGATGCCCTGGGCCCAGCTCTAGTCTCTATGTGATCCTTCCTGGTTTGCCCTGGAGCCCGGGGTCTCTAATCCTTTGGAGATGCTTAGTCCAGAAGCCACCAAGCCCCAGGTCAGGGGACACCATGTCTGTGCCTGTCACTATGGGACAACGTGCTAACGCCGCGTACAAGCCCAGGGTCCTGTGCCTTTCGGGGGCTCCCTGTTCCCACCTGTGCAGGCTTGCCTGCCGTCACGCTATGAGGCTTCTGAGACCCAGGTTATGCCCCTGCTGTTTATTTTTAAATTCTTATTTATCTCTGGCTGTGCTGGGTCTCTGCTGCTGTGCCCAGGCTTTCTCTGGCCGCCTCTCTAATTGCGGGGCGCAGGCCTCTCACTGCGGCGGCTTCTCTTGTTGCAGAGCAGGGGATCTAGGCACATGGCTTTCAGTAGTTGTAACATGTAGGCTGAGTGGTTGTGTTATGTGGGTTTAGTTGCTCTAAGACATATAGGATCTTCCTGGACCAGGATCAACCAGTGTCCCCTGCACTGCAAGGCAGATTCTTAACCACTGGCCCGCCAGGGAAGCCCCATCTCTGCCATTCCTCTGGCATTTCAGAAGCATTCTGTACATCACTGCAGAGCCTGCCCGTGGGCACACTCACCTCTGTAGGGGTGTTTCTGAGACTGTGAGTCTCTGGGCAGGTGTGGCTTCTTCCGTTGCCATTTCTCCAGTGGTGCCAGATACTGTCCCGAGTGCTTTTCCTCTTGTGAGCCTCACGACAGTATCAAGCAGGTATTGCTCATGTCGTCATCCTCCTAAAGGTCAATACATGATGCCCAGGGGGACTTCCCTGGTGGTCCAGCGGTTAAGACTTCGCCTTTCAACTTGGAGGGGGGGCAGCTGCGGGTGTTCCGCCCCTGGTCGGAAGCTAGGCAACACAAAACAGAAGCCACATTGTAGCAAATTCAATAAAGACTTTAAAAATAGTCCTCATCAAAATAAAAAAATAAATAAATAAATAGAATGTAACTATGCTTTAAAAAGAAAAACGAGAGCCAGGCTCAGTGGCTTGCTCGAGGTCACAGAGCCTAGAAGAGGGGGCGCAGCTTGAACCAGCGTGCCTAGTACCTAAGGCGGGGCGGGCCGGCCTGGTCTTACCTGTGTGTCTCCTAAGGGCCAGGCTCCCGGGTGTGAGCGCCTGGTGTCTCAGCATCACCTCTGTGCGTGACTCTGAGCTGTGTCTGGGTCCTGGGAGTCTCGCCTGTGTGGGCGAACCCACGTGCGTGTCTGAGGTGGTTGTGTAACACGGCCCTGCTGCTTTCCCGGGCGCCCCTGTGTAGCTGCGTCGCAACCCTGGGCGCGACTCCGGGCGGGAGGGCGGGGGGCGCACCCGCGCTCGCATCTGAGGACTGGATCTCGGAGCGCGCCTGTGTTCCTGCGTCTGCGGGCCGTCCTGCCGCGTCTCGGTCTTCCCCTCTCTGTGCGCCTCTGCCCCAGGGCTCTCGCGTCGGCCTCCCGCAGCCCAGGCGCGGCGCGGCGGGGCCGGCTCGGACTACAAGTCCCGGCGGCCCGCGGGGCGCGCGCACGCAGGGGGCGGGGCTTGGGCGCGGGGCGGGGCTTGGCGGGCGCGGGGCGGGGCGCGGGGGGCGCAGACCCGACTGCGGCACCGTGGCCGCCGCTCCCTCCTCCCGGTCCTGCAGGTGCTGCGGGCGGCCCGGCTCCGCCGCGCCCCGCGCCCCCGGCCTTCCGCCTCGGCCCCTGCCGCGGGGCCTCGCGACGCCCGTGCCGGCGATGAGCGCGAGGAGCCGCCATGAGCGCAGGTGAGCGCGCCGCCGGGGCAGACGGGACCCGGGCGCGGTCTGCTTGCCTTTGGGAGACCCCACCGCGGGAGCGGCCCCCGGACACCGCGCCCCCCCCTCCACCACCGAAAACCCCGCGCCGGGCACCCCCCCGACTCCAGATCCCAGAGAGGCCGGGAGCCCGGGGTGGCTCCTTCCTAAAGCCCCGGCGGCTCAGCGCCCGGCGCCGCCGTGCAGAGGGTTAACCGGGGCGCGGGCCTCCGGGTGCGGAGACCGGCGTCCAGGTGGGAGAGGCGTGGAGGTCGCTGCGTCCGGGCCTCTGAGCGGGTGTTCCTTTGGGCTGAATGAATGAATGGAGCTGGAGGAGCCAAGGGTTCCTGAATCTCTGGACTGGAGTGTCCTGGGGTACAAATGTCAGTCCAGGCCTCCAGAGGAAGGCTCAGTGCCCTGGTCCAGGGACCACACCGCCCCTGTCACCCGTCCCAAGCCGTGTGTCTGGAGGCCACGTAATTTAAATCCTGTCTGCTGCGAAGGGCACCAGTAGACCTCCGGTGTTTAGAGAGGGCTCATCTCTCAGCCACGGGCCACCAACACCCGAGCATCCTCTCTGCAGCTTCAGACCCTTCGGGCCTCTCCCTCCTGTCTCCCACCTCACCCCCCCCCCCCCCAGCCCCGACTCTAGAGTGCAGGCCTGCTGAGGGGCTGTGGCTCTCAGACCCAGATCCTCAGATCAGGGAGCTCCTGGCAGCTTGTGCCTGACTCAGCCTGGCCCCGGAGAAGCACGGCAAGGGAGGAGGCTGCCCTAGGCCTCCGCGATCATCAGCAGGAAACCCGCGCTTCCGCAGGAAACAAGAGGTTCCCAAACAGCTTTGACTCCAGTCCCTCGGCTCTGCAGTGCTCGTGGCATTGCCCTGGGGCTGTGGAGTCAGACTAGTTTCAAGTCTAGTCTTGACCACTTGGAGCTGTGTGACTTTGGACATGTTGATCAACCTCTCTGAGCCTCACTGAAATGGGGATCCTAATCCTTACTTTCTGAGAGGTGGCTGTGAGGGTGAATGGAAGTAATGTGCTCATTCAGACCCACTCATTTCCAGCTTCTCCCCTTTGAAGCTCTATGAGCCTGCGCAAGGGACCCTGAAGCTGTGTTCCTCAGCTTCCCCAACTGTAAAATGGGGTGATAATAGTCCCTCCGTCAGAGGGTTACCTGTGAAGATCGGTTGCTGTTATCGAGAAGAGCAATGCCGTCATTTGTGAAAGTATTCTCATCTCAAGCAGCTAGCGGTCCTGAAAGAGATCAGACACTGCCCTGACCTTCCTGTGCCATCCCTGGGGAGCCTCAGATGCGAGTAGATATAAACACAGCCTTCTGAGTGTGTTGACAGGTGTTCTGCAAAAGCAGGCCCTGGGCTTGGCCTTGCTGGAATCTAGAGTGTTCCACAGATGTGGCTTCCTCCTTCCCCAGGTTGACTGGGAGAAGTGACGTGTGTGAGGCAGACACAAGAAAGAACTTCCAGAGGGAACACTGTTTAGGCCCTGGGGGAAGCGAGATGCTGAGGGCGGCTCCAGGTGGGCTCTGGCGGGGCCCGTCAAGAAGAGGCTGGCCGCTCTGCACCTGCCAGCTGGCCCAGGGCGGGAGAGGGACTCAGCGACCCTTGCCCCGCTGCTTCCGGGCCCTGTTAGGTCAGTGAGGTGTGCAGCCCTCACTCACGTGTTCGTTCATTCAGTGGGTTCCAGGCGCTGCGAGCAGGAGCGGGTAATGCCTGTGCAGGCCTGACACGCTGCTCTCAGCGGAGGCGGGAAGTGGGCAGAGAGGGCTTTGGAATAATGCCCTTTCCAGTTGTGAGACAAGTTGGTGGGCACCACGCTGCAGCCCGGTCCCCAGCACAGCCGCTGGCCTGGGGGCGTGGAGGCCAGGGAGCAGCTGCTGAGCGCACAGCTGTGGGTTTTCAGACAGGGCAGTGGGAGCGTGGAAGGGAGCCCGAGAAATGGGTCAGGGCGGAAGCCACACCTCCTTGGCAGAGGAGCCGGTGACGCCCTCCTGCACAGGCCACGCTTCAGGAACTTGCAGGCCACGCTTCAGGAACTTCAAACACCCCCTGGGCCAGCTGCCTCAGGGTTACGATCCTGGAGAGGGGTAAGCCAGAGAGGCTGGGGCCCTTGTGAAAGAACCAGGACCACAGTTACCGAGGGGGACGGCAGCGACGGCAGGCATGGAGCTGCGGTTAAGAGCGGGGACCCTACGATCACACCCCCTGGATCACATCCCACCACACACTGGCTGTGTGCCTTTGGGCGACTTACTCCACCTCTCCGGGCCTCAGTTTCTTAGTCTGTAAAATAGGAATAAAAGCAGTCCCCGCTTGACAGTGGTGAGAAATGAGTGAATCGAAGTGTGTCGAGCCCTTGAGCGGTGCCTGGCCTGTGTCAGCCCCCTTTGTGGTGGTGGTTTGGGGTTTTTTTTTTTGACCTTGCAGCTTGCAGGGGATCTTAGTTCCCCAACCAGGGATCAAACCAGTGCCCTCTGCTGAGGAAGCACAGAGTTCTAACCCCTGGACCGCCAGGGAATTCCCCTGTAAGGTGCTCTTCCCCTTACACCCGCGGTCAGCCCTAAAGGGGAGAGACCACCGACTCTGACCCCTCAGGAGGCAGGTCTTCAGAGCTGGTGGGGACTCTGGTGGGAAGGCCAGCGGGGACCGTGGTCTTTGAAGCGGGAACAGAAAAAGGGCTGGGCCTGTCAGGGGCCCAGGCCGGATGGGTCCTGAGCGCCTGGTGTCCTGCCCCAGGGCGAGCCGCCTGCTCCCACCTGCAGCCACAGACACACACAGACCCACAGCAGAGAGGAGGGCCGCACACACGCAGAGAGCGGGGGGCTCAGCCCTTTGTCATCTGTGCGCTGCCATCAGGATGGGCAGGAAATGACACCCCGACAAGCATCCCTCAAAAGCCGGGCTGGGCTGGGGCCAGAACGCAAAGGGACCACCCCCAGGGGTCTCTGTGGGCCCAGGGGGAAGGCTGACCAGGCGCAGGTGATTGAGAGCTGCAGGCTTCGTGTGTGGGTGTGGGTGTGGGTGGGTGTGATGATTGAGAGCCGCAGGCTTCGTGTCTCTGTGTATCTGTGTCTGTGTGTGTCTGTCTGTGTGTGTTTGTGTGTGTCTGTGTGTGTGTGTCTCTGTGTGTGTGTGTCTGTCTGTCTGTCTCTGTGTGTGTGTGTGTGTCTGTCTATCTGCCTCTCTCTCTCTGTGTCTGTCTGTGTATGTGTGTCTGTCTCTCTCTCTCTCCCTCTGTGTGTGTGTGTGTGTGTCTGTCTGTCTGTCTCTCTCTCTCTCCCTCTGTGTGTGTGTGTGTCTGTCTGTCTATCTGCGTCTCTCTCTCTCTGTGTCTATCTGTGTGTGTGTGTGTCTGTCTGTCTGTCTGTCTGTCTCTCTCTGTGTGTGTGTCTGTCTGTCTCTCTCTCTCTCCCTCTGTGTGTGTGTGTGTCTGTCTGTCTATCTGTCTCTCTCTCTCTCTCTGTGTATTCCCCAGAGACTAGGCCCTTCGTGGAGCTGGTGGCGCCTCCATAGCTTTCTGAGCCGCCCAGTAGCCGGGTGACTTGGCCGTGGTGGAGCCTGGCTCCGTGTAGGTTTGGGTCCTCTTGTTGAGAGAGGCTTCAGGCGGTGCGGGCGTGTGCCCTGCTCTGGGATGGTGCCCACTGGCCCCCAGAGCACAGGGTCTGGGCCGTGACCTCCTGGCTCCACCGTTCGCTTGGGGACCTTTGTGGCTCAGCCTCAGCTCCCCCGTTCGTACGAAGCAGCTCCTCCTCGTGTTGCTGGGGAATGAAAGCAGCCCCTTCCTGTGGCAGGTTCGAGCCACTCTTGCCACCCAGGAGGTGCTTAATGGACATCGGCAGTTCTGACTCTGATCATTACCATAGTGATTATTACCACCATCCTTAGGTGGAGGCGTGGGGGCTGGAGAGGAGAGAACAGACTGTCTGGTCTGGTCTGATGGGCTTTAAAATCCTACCTAACCTCTCTGAGCCTAACTTTCTTCTGTAAAAAGGGGGTAGTTACTATGCTCACGTGGCGGGGTCACTGTGTTACCCACATGAGAAGGACCGGGAGTGGAGCCCGCTCGTTGTGGGTCCTTGGGAAACACTGACCCTCCGGGCTGCCTCGGGGTTGGAGCAGCTGCAGGAACCCAAGTGTTTGGGGGCAGAGCCCCTGAGGGGCTGGGGTATTGCGGCAGGATCAGCTGCCTGGGAAACCTTGGGTTTGTTGGGTGGGAACTTTAGCTCAGGCCTCTGCAGGGCTCTGTCTGGGGAGGCAGGGAAGGGAGCCCAGAAACTCAGCGGGCTGCTCCCCACCTGCCTGGCTTCCCACCCCCCGCAGCGAGCTCTTCCTGGGAAACTTGCGGCTGCCCAGCACCACCGCCTTCGTGCCTGCGGGTCTGGGAGGGCCTCGGGCATCGTCATGTCTTAACAGCTTCTCTGAGAGGTCTGGGGACCGCAGTTGGAGAAACCTTGGCAGAGGCTGGGAGCCCTGAGTCCTACCCCCTGCAGGGCCCCAGATCGCCCCCTGTCTGCCTGCTCTGCGAGGAATGTAGCTCTACAGTAGGGAAAGCAGGAGAAACAGAATGATTTCTGCAGTAGAAATGCCCACCGAGTTTCTTTGAACCTCAGTTTACCCATCTTTAAAATGGGCCCCTTCCTCACAGAAGGAAGCTGCCCGCTGTTCCTCTGGGCCCTGGCACGTGGTAGCGTCTCTCCTCCAGCCCTGGGGGCTTGCTCAGCTCATGCCCCCCTCCAGCCCACCCGCAGTGACAGGGTTCTTCCTTCCTCCTCCCTCATTTCACCTCCACAGTGAGGCTGCCTTTACGTTTTATTGGTCCAGATTCTCAGCGTCTCCTCACGGCCAGGGCTGTGCTGGGCAGGAAGGTTAATGAAGGATGAAGAGCCCTGTCCCTGCCCTTGGGGTGGAGACCAGGTGGAAAGTGGGGCACAGAGCTCCCAGGAAGGCAGCAGCTGGGTGTATGGGTGCTGGCGAAGCCGGGTGGGCCCCGGCCCCGACTCCTGGCCACAGCCCGTCAGAATTCACCAGGGGCTCAAGGAAACAAGGCGTTGTGAGCGAGAGCCAGCAGGACGCGGGGAACAGGGCCAGAAAGGCCCGAGTTGCTGGGTGTGTCAGCTTCAGTCCTGTTTAAAGAAGGAGGCCAAGCCCCCCCACCAAGGACGTTTCCCCTTCTCCCCACAGACAGCAGCCCGCTCGTGGGCAGCACGCCCGCCGGCTATGGGACCCTGACGATCGAGACATCTACAGATCCCCTCAGCTCCTCAGTTTCATCCGAGGTATGTGGAGGCGGGGCGGGGGCGGGGGGAGGGTCCTGGGCCTGCAGAGGTGGGAGGCGCGGAGGCGTGGGTTCGATCCCGGGGCCGGGAAGATCCCGGAAAGGAACCAGCAGCCCGCTCCAGTGTTCATGCCTGGGAAGTCCCACGGACAGAGGAGCCTGGCGGGCTGCAGCCGTGACCTGGGGTCTCAGAGAGTCGGACGTGACTGAACACACGTGCACGTGGACGAGGAGGGGCGGGCGAGCTCCGAGTGGGGGTGGACCCGCCCGCCCAGCTGCGCTGGCCTTGTCCCGCGGTGCAGAGGCTCAGCGGCTACTGTGGCAGTCCGTGGAGAGCCGTCGGCTACCACGCCGTGGTCTGGACGCTGGCGGGGCTCCCTTTGCTCCTGTTCCGGTGGAAGCCCCTGTGGGCGGTGCGCCTGCGGCTCCGGCCCTGCACCCTGGCCCGCGCCGAAACACTCGTCATCGAAACAAGAGACAGAGAGGTGATCGGGCGGGGGCAGGGAGAGCCTGGAGGGAGGGGTGGCAGTGCCTCGGGCTCGGGGGTGCAGGACGCCTGGGTTCCCGGGCCAGCCTGGCTGCTGACATTCTGTGGGGCCTGACACGGGCGCGTCTCCTCCCTAGACCTCAGCCGTCCCATCTGAGCAGTGGGCAGACGCGGCAGGGTGGGTGGTTCCCAGGAGGTCCCCCGCATCCTTGATCCCTGCCTCCTCCAGCGGGGACCACCTGGCCGTGGGGTGGGGCTGGGGAGGGGAAGGATCGCTTCGGACCGGGTCCGTGCCTCCGTATTCCAGGATAGTTCATGGCAGCTCTGTACGGTCCAAGTGCAGACGGAGGCCATCGGCGCTGACAGGTGAGGCAGCTGCGTCCCCCTTCCCAGGAGCCCCGCTCCCACTCTCCTCCCGCGAAGGCGCCGACCCGGGCCTCCCATCCCAGGGAGCGCAGTGACTGGGGACAGGTGGGTGCTGGGCCGGCCCGGGGTCCACAGTAACCCCAGCCCCTCCACAGCCTGCAGCCGCCCCCACAGACGCGGGCAGAGGATGGCCGAAGCCGGGCGGCTGTGGGGGCAGAGCCGGAGGACGCCTGGAAGGACACCGCACGGCTCCACAGGCCTGAAGAGCAGGTATGTGGACGGCTGGGCTCCGGATACGCCCTGCCCGTCCCGGGGCCCACTTTCACACCCTCTGCGATTAGAGCTGGCCTCCACTGTGCTCCGGGCACCTCTGGTTCTCCTAAGAGGCCAGGATACTAGCTGATCACCTTTTTTATTTTGAATTAATCAGATTATTTTTTATTCATTTAAAAAAATTAATTATTGGCTGTGCTAGCCCTTGGTTGCAGCATGCAGGCTCTGTTCGTGGTTGCCTGACTGGGGGTGGGATCCCAGCTCCTGCGCTGATAGCGAGGGCCTGACCAGGGGTGGGATCCCAGCTCCTGCGCCGAGAGCGACCAGGGGGGAAAATCCCAGTTCCTGCGCCGAGAGCGAGGGCCTGACCAGGGGTGGATATCCCAGCTCCTGCGCTGAGAGCGAGGGGTCTCAAGCCGTTGGAGCCCCAGGGAGTCCCTGGTGGATCACCTCTTTCATTCCCACCCCTCTCCCGGGGCCCCTGCCTGCCGCCCGCCCCCCAGGCACAGGCCTCAGGCGGGCCCCTGTCCACCGCCCCACATGAGCACACCCCTCTCTGTCCCCCCTCCAGCAGAGGCTGCGCTACTACGTCTTCCGAGGCCAGCGCTACGTCTGGATAGAGACCCAGCAGGCCTTCTGCCAAGTCAGGTGGGCACCAGGGCGGCGCTGGGCCGGGCAGAGGGCTGGCGGGGGGCAGCCCGGCATGGACTCCGCTCTCAGCTCCGGGCCTCGACCCCCTGCGACCCCAGGCAGGTCACGGAGCCTGTTAGGGCCTCAAGGTTTCTGTTTGTAAATAAGTCGTGAAGGGGATCCCGGCCTCGAGTTCCAGAGTTTCTCTGAGGTTGTGTATTTCGGGCTGTGCTGCGTCTTCGCCGCTGGGGGCGCTGTTTTCTAGTTGGGGCGCATGGGCTCCTTAGGGTGGCGCCTTCTCTTGTTGGGGAGCAGGGGCCTGGTTGCCCCGGGGCACGTGGGGTCTTCCCTGACCAGGGCTCGAACCTGTGTCCTCTGCGTCGACAGGAGGGCTCTCAACCGCTGGGCCACAAAGGAAGCCCCATCCTAGCTCTGTTTGGAATGTAAAGCACACGCTTGGGGTGCAAGGCTTGGCCCAGTGCCCGGCCCGTGGTGGCAGCACCACTGTAAGCAGACTGCCCACCCTGGACGTGGACCTCCTGGCACAGAGCCGGGTCTTGTAGCTGCTCTGCCCCCTACTAAGGGCTTGAGAAACATGAGCTCACTTTATGTCTTAGTTTGAACCCCAAGAAGCAGACCCCAAGACAGGATTCAGGTGCAGGGAGGCTGGAAGGAGACACCAGGGTCGGGAGGCAGGGAGAAGGCAGTGAAGGGGCTCGTCGTGGGCGCCCGGGACGCAGGCCTCGGGGGCCCCTTTGAGCCAGTGATGCACACACGCCTGGGGGTGCCCTCACCCAAGGAGCAAGCCAGGGGCTATACCCGTACTCTCGGCCGTTCCTGGTCACGGAGTCCGCTAACTCGGGCGTGATTCCGGCCTTCCTGGGTCCTGGGCAGAGCGTGCTCACGCAGCCGGGAGGAGCCCTGATGCCCCCCAGCTGGTTGGTAAAAGGCAGCACAGCCCAGAGGCGAGCGCCCAGCAGGCGCGCGGACGCCCCAGGAGCCTCCGCTGCGAGAGGAGAATGGGAGTCACCGCGGTGTCCGTGGCTCCATCGCTGCCAGGAGCCGTCCGAACGCGTGCAGAACTTATCCCCCTGACCCCACCGGCAGCCCCGGGAGGTGGTGCTGTCCCCAGCTCCAACCTGCACATGAACATCTAAGGCCAGAGAGGCAGTGACCTACCTAAGGCGGCATCTTTTTTCAATATAGCTGCTTTAGCAAAATTTATGCCAGCTTTATCTATGTACATATGTATTTCCAATTCAGAGTGCCAGACACACAAACTGTTAACGCAGGGCCGGTAACAATGCTTAAAGCGTTACGCAGCGTGTCGCTTTCCACTCATTCGGGCATTGCTGTCAGCAAATAGTCGCGGCACTAAATGTCACCGAACAACAGCAGCTGTTGTCCCTGCTAAGTATTTTCATCATCTCTAATTGTTTTTCTTGGGTGACAGGGTTTGAGGCCCAATCAGAGGGACAAAAGGGGAAAGTGAGGGCTTCCCTGGTGCTCAGAGAGTAAAGAATCTGCCTGCAATGCAGGACACCTGGGTTCGATCCCTGGGTCGGGAAGATCCCCTGGAGGAGGGCATGGCAGCCCACTCCAGTATTCTTGGACAGAGGAGCCTGGCGGACTGCCGTCCACGGGGTGGCAAAGAGTTGGACACACCTGAGCAACTGACACGTTCACTTCTTTCGGGCCCAGAGTTAGTGCAGGACGCATTCTCCCTGGGCCGGGGTGGCAGAGGTGGGCCAGGAGGAGGGGAACAGAACTCAGCCCCTGCTGCCCGCTCAAGCCCCTCTCCGCTCCCGCAGCCTGCTGGACCACAGCCGCACCTGTGACGACCTCCACCGCGCCAGCGCTGGCCTCAGCCTGCAGGACCACACTGTGAGGTGGGGGCTGCCTGGGGGCCGGCCCTCTGTCTTGCGCCCCAGGGCGTGGCCTGCTGGCAGTCTCCTGCCTTCCCTGGCCTCAGTCTCCCCGGCTGTGAAGCGGGGCGCTCCGTCCCTGCCGGAGGGTCCAGCTGCCACTGGCCACCCCCCCACCTGACAGCTCTGTCACTCGTCTTGCAGGAAGGCCGTCTACGGCCCCAACGTGATCAGCGTCCCGGTCAAGTCCTATCCCCAGCTGCTGGTGGACGAGGTAGGGCTGTCCTGGCTCTCCCCAGCTCTGGCCCTGTGTGACCTGGACCAGGGACCTGCCCTCTCTGGGCCCCTTAGCAGAGGCGGGTCCTGCCTGCCGTGCTCTTCTCCACAGTGGAGATGACTCAGATCCCTCCCCGGTCAGCTCAGGGAGAGGGATCGGCAATTCTGGTCCGGCTGGGCTCGGAGGCCGAGGCACCCCACACGGCCGGGGCTCCCGCTTTGCCTAGAGCTGGGCTCCAGCGCCTGGGTCCTTGCGTGCATTGCCCACCTTCCTGTTCCAGCAGCCTCGCAGCAGGGACGCGTTTCACACGCGAGGAGCCGGAGCTTCAGAGGAGGGAAGACACGGCCAGGGTCACACAGGGTCAAAGGGAAGCCAGTGCCGGACACACCGAGAGTCCGGGCTGACATGGCCCTTGAGCCGGGGCGGAAGCCGGCGAGACAGAGGGGAGGCCCGGAGCCCGGCGCCACGCGGGGCGTGGGGCATCAGGCAGAGACTCAGCCTCCGTGCCCCGGCGCCCCCGGGGCACGGTGGAGCTGGCGGCGGCAGCCTGCGGAGCTGCCCTCACCCTCGTGTGACAGGCGGACGGGGTGCGTGGCGGGGGCCCGGCCTGCAGACCTGTGTCCCCTTAGAGCAGGGAGCGCGGCCAAGGGAGTCGGGCGGGACAGACCAGGAGGTGGGCTTGGCTTCCATCCCTGGAGCCGTCGGTCGCTCCGCTCCGGGGCCGGTCCCCCGCGGGGGCCCTGGGCCCTGACGCTGCCTCCCCGCCACTCCCCCAGGCACTGAACCCGTACTATGGGTTCCAGGCCTTCAGCATCGCGCTGTGGCTGGCCGACCACTACTACTGGTACGCGCTGTGCATCCTGCTCGTCTCCGCAGTCTCCATCTGCCTGTCCGTCTACAGGACCAGAAAGGTGGGTGGGCGGGGCGGCGGCGACGGGGCGGGCGTCCTGGGACCTCCACCCACCCGCGCCCTCCTGTCCGCCTGCCCACAGCAAAGCCAGACCCTGAGGGACATGGTCCAGCTGTCTGTACGGGTGTGCGTCTGCAGGCCCGGGGGAGGTAAGAAGCGGGGGAGGGAGGAGGCTGGGGGAGGGGGGAGGAGCCGGCGGAGGGGAGGAGCCAGTGGCCCCCTGCTGACCACCCAACCGGCCCCGCCCCGGCCCGGCCCCGCCCCGGCCCCGGCCCCGCCCCGCCCCGGCCCCGCCCCGGCCCCGCCCCGGCCCCTGCTGACCCCGGCTTGCCCGCAGAGGAGTGGGTGGACTCCAGCGAGCTGGTGCCCGGAGACTGCCTGGTGCTGCCCCAGGAGGGCGGCCTGATGCCCTGCGACGCGGCCCTGGTGGCCGGCGAGTGCGTGGTCAACGAGAGCTCCCTGACAGGTCAGCCCCTGCCCCTGGCGCTGCCCCCAACCCCCGCCGCCGAGCTCCTCTGCCTCTCAGAACCGTCTTCGCTGGAGCTCTCGTTCCCCTTTGCTCTCAGGTGACCATCCTGTCCTCACCCCTTCCCGCCCCACAGACCCCGGGGGAGGCCCTGCTGCTCTTCACCAGCAGCTGGCTTGGGGCTGGAGTCAATCCCTTTGGTGGTTTGTTGTAAAAGTAACACAGCTGGTTACAGAGTAATCCCAGTGGACAGACAGCAGTGCCTTCCCCTGACCCTGGGCCCCCCAACTGTTCCCGGCTCCCTGGAGAGACAGCTCCTGAACCGAGAGTGCCTCGCTGGGCCTGTGTCTTCTGCGCGCTCTGGGCCTCAGTGTACCTCTGTGTAAAACAGGGACAGTGACTCCTTCACACGCAGTTAGAAGAGCTAAATGAGGCCCAGGGCTTACATTACAGTTCTCTGCTTAGGGCTTGGTCTGGTCGGCGGAGGGGCTGCCTGGGCCTCACGCCACGTATCCCCCAGGGGAGAGCGTCCCAGTGCTGAAGACGGCCCTGCCCGAGGGCCCAGCGCCCTACCTCCCAGAGGCCCACCGGCGGCACACACTCTTCTGCGGGACCCTCATCTTGCAGGCCCGGGCCTTTGTGGGACCCCACGTCCTGGCGGTGGTGACGCAGACAGGTGTGAGGCGGAGGGCCAAACAGAGACACTGGGGTCACCAGCCAGAGGAGAGGGGACGCAGAGCTGGGCGGGCTGGCTGGGTGCAGCGGGTGGGACCTTGGTGAGAAGGAAGGAGCCCCCGAGGGAGAGAGCAGCCCTGTGCTCCCCAGGAGCCCCTGCCTCATGGGAAGGGGACCCAGTGTCACCAGATTGGACTTCTTTTCAGCCAAAGCTGCAATCTGGATTTGAAGTAAACCACCCAGCTTGTAGCTGGTGTTACGTACTGATTCTGTGTTGAGTAAACCTGTGAAGTCTGGGCAGGAGCTGTGGGTCCCCAGCTGGGCGATCGCTGACCCCGGAGCTGTGGGCGGTGTGGGGCAGGCCGGGTGACCCCTCCTGACCCCTGCTTCCCTTCCCAGGGTTCTGCACGGCCAAGGGGGGCCTGGTGAGCTCCATCCTGCACCCCCGGCCGCTCAGCTTCAAGTTCTACAAGCACAGCATGAAGTTCGTGGCCGCCCTCTCGGTTGTGGGTGAGTGGCCCCCGCTCCCTGCCCTTTGGGGGCCCTGAGCCCCAGCCCAGCCCCGCTGAGCCCCTCCTGTCTCCCCAGCTCTGCTTGGCACCATCTACAGCATCATTACCCTCCTCCGCAACCGGGTAAGCCTGGGGGCTGGGGGGCAGTTCTGGGGGGCCCAGGGCCCACACAGGCTGGCCCTGGGCCCTGACAGCGCCTCCCGCCAGGCGCCCCTGGGCGAGATCGTGACCCGGGCGCTGGACGTGGTGACGGTGGCTGTGCCGCCCGCCTTGCCGGCCGCCATGACCACGTGCGCGCTCTACGCCCGGAGCCGGCTGGGGAGCCAGGGCGTCTTCTGTATCCACCCGCAGCGCATCAACCTGGGAGGCAAGCTCCGGCTGGTGTGTTTCGACAAGGTAGGGGCTGCGGGGACGCCGACGTCACGACCAGGTGCACACACACACACACACACACACGCACCCCTACCCCTCACCCCGCAGTGCTGACCGAGCACCTGCTGAACCCAGGTCCCCACTGCCGGCCCATGGGCCCTTCTCTGAGCACCGGCAACCGCCTTGGGTCCTGGGATGGAGACACTCAGAGGCGCCCTCCACCCTCAGCTCCACCTTTGTCCTGCTCACTGTCTGAAATGCAAAATGTCCGAAATCACCTAATTTGTTTGAAGACCACTGAGAGCCTGCTGGGTGCCCAGTGTGCGTGCTGAGTCGCTTCAGTCGTGTGTGACTGTGCGACCCCACGGAGCGTGGCCTGCCAGGCTCCTCTGTCCGTGGGATTTTCCAGGCAAGAATACTGGAGTGGGTTACCATGCCCTCCTCCAGGGGATCTTCCCGACCCCGGGATTGAACTTGTGTCTCCTCCGTCTCCTGCACTGGCAGGCGGGTTCTTTACCACTAGCGCCACCTGGGAAGCCCCTGGGTACCACAGGGGATCCCGCAGTCAGCCCCTCAGAGATGTGCCCGCCACCAGGATGAGCAAACCAAGGACCGTGGAGAGCTGCAGATGGCGATGGGCTCTAGGGAGGGAAGAGATGGGGTACATGGGAGGAGGCATCAGGGCACGCCCTTAGAGAGAGGGCAGTCGAGGCTCCGTGAGTCCCGTGGTGATCTTTGAGGGGTGCCCGCACCGCGATGAGAGTGGGGCTGGCCAGGCGGAGGGGATAAGCTGTGTGACTCTTGGCTCCTTGGAGGAACAGGCTGTGGGAAACAGTGAAGAGACGAGACCCGCAGAGCCCTGACTGATTGAAGGCTGGCGGGCCCTGGTGAGCAGGCTGGACATTATCTGCGCAGCGGTTTTTTGGCTGTGATGAGTCCTTGTGGTTGCGCGCTCTCTCTCGTTGCAGCGAGCGGGCTGCTCTCTCGCTGCGGTGCGCAGGCTTCTCATTGTGGGGTGTCCCCCGCTGCACCGCATGCTCGTGGCGGCGTCCCCCGCCGTACCGCACGCTCCTGGGCACGCCAGCTTCAGTACTTGCGCTGCACAAGCTTAGCGGCCCACGCCATGTAGGACCTTCCCAAACTCGGGATCCCCGCGGTGGCAGGCAGGTTCTTATCGCTGCACCCCCAGGGAAGCCCCGGGTGTTATTTTAACTGAAAGAACGGAGCGTGGTCAGGTTGCAGAGCTCCCAGGCTCATGAAAGGGCCAGTGTGGAACTGAGCCACTGAAACACGGTGCGGAAGATGCAGGAGTCCTTTCACCCCAGTCACCCATTCATCTCCCTGGGAGCCAGGCACAGCCAGGTCCTCTCGGTGCCACAGTGGACAAGTGGTGGGGTAGTAGAGAGGCCATGGGTGGGAGCCCCGAGCAAGCAGACTCCCTGGAGGGAATGATGCCAGACAGGGAAGCCCCGGGGCTTGCTGGGGGGGTGGGGCATCCTGGCCGAGGGGCCTGCTTGACCAAAGGTCTGGAAGCACGGAGACCTCTTCTGGCTCCAGCCCTGCCTCCTGGGGCTCCCAGGAGCCCCCCTAACCAGGGACATGGGCGCCCACCGCCGCAGGACCAAGCTCACCTAGAACTCGCCGCTGACCTGCCTGCTTGCCCCCTGCAGACGGGTACCCTCACTGAAGACGGCTTGGACGTGATGGGGGTGGTGCCCCTGGAGGGGCAGGAATTCCTGCCGCTGGTCTCGGAGCCCCGCCGCCTGCCCGTGGGGCCCCTGCTCCGGGCACTGGCCACCTGCCACACCCTCAGCCGGCTGCGGGACACCCCAGTGGGCGACCCCATGGACCTCAAGATGGTGGAGTCGACTGGCTGGGTGAGGAGCCCAAGCAGGTTGGCCCCCTGCCTCTGGGCACCCGGGCCAGAGGGTGAGCCCACCAGGGCTGAGCCCCTCTGATCTCCATTTTTGGGGCTCCCAGGGAGTCTCTCTCTTACCCACCACCAAGAATGACAGTGGCCCTGGGCTGTGCCAACCCCATGCCAGCGCTCTGGTGCAGGGGTCTCATCTCGGGGGGTGAGCTTAAAAGCTGCCTCACCGGGAGGAAATGGGGAGATTTGGAATAACGTGTCCAAGGTCACCAACCAGCTTGTAAATGGCAAAGCCAGAGTTTGAACTCGGGTCCTTCCAGAGCCCACATTTGTGACGTCTGTTCCATCCAGCCTCCCATTAAGGAAGTCCTCCACGCTTCTAACTCGGTCTCCCTTACTGCCTCTTGCCCGGGGCCAAGGGTTGGCTGCCCCAGGCCAAGCCAGCACCCCGCCCCTTGACCCCCCAGGTCCTGGAGGAGGGACCAATTGCAGACTCGACATTTGGGACCCAGGTTTTGGCGGTGATGAAACCCCCGCTCCAGGAGCCCCATCTGCAGGGCATGGTGAGTCGCGGGGGTGCCCGTGGGGCACGGGGGGTGGGGGGCCCACCGGTCAGCCCTCAGCGGCCCTCCGGTCCTGCAGGAGCCCCCGGCGCCGGTCAGCATCCTCGGCCGCTTCCCCTTCCTGTCAGCGCTGCAGCGCATGAGCGTGGTGGTGGCCTGGCCCGGTGCCGCCCAGCCCGAGGCCTGCGTCAAGGGCTCTCCCGAGCTGGTGGCCAGCCTCTGCGACCCCGCGACAGGTGAAGGGGGCCCCCGGGGTTCCGGTCGGCAGGCGCCCCGCCCCCGCCCCCGCCCCCTGACCCACCCCTCCCCCGGCAGTGCCTGCCGACTTCGCCCTGAGGCTGCAGAGCTACACGGCCGCGGGCTACCGCGTGGTGGCCCTCGCTGGTAAGCCGCTGCCCGTCACAGCCAGCCTGGAAGCCGCTCAGCAGCTGCCCAGGTGGGGACCGAGTGCCTGCCTCGTGCGCGGAGCCAGGCCCAGCGCCCTGCGGGGGCTGGGGAGGCGCGTGGCCCGCGGCCTCTGACCCGGGCCTGCCCCTCAGGGACGCTGTGGAGCAGCAGCTGAGTCTCCTGGGGCTGCTGGTCATGCGGAACCTGCTGAAGCCGCAGACGCCGGGCGTCATCCAGGCTCTGCGCAAGACTCGCATCCGCACCGTCATGGTGACGGGTAGGTACGGCCGGCGGGGTGGCCCCCACAGGCCAGCGTGCCAGGTGTCCCCTCTGGGGCGTCCCTGCTGGGCTCCTGCTCCCGGTCGGGTCCTCTTTGGACATTTCAAGTATCATCACGGTTCCCTCCGAGCGATAGTTGTCACCCCAGCTGACAGGAGGGAGGCGAGGCTGGGCAGGATGACAGCCTGGGGCCCACCCGCTGGGTGAGCGCCCCTGAGGGCGGAGGGGCAGGTCAGCCCCGAAGGCCCGTTTCGTGGAGGAAGGACGAAAGACTCCAGCCAGGGTGACCGGAAGGGCTCAGTGGGTTTGTGTCCTCCCCTGGTCCTCCCGCCCCTGCACACGTGCACGTATACACACCCACACACATACACACACAGAGACACACACACGTACACACACACACAGACAGAAACACACAGATACACGCAGGTACATACACACATACACAGAAACACACAGATACACGCAGGTACACACACACAGATACATATGCACACACACATGTGCACAGACACACAGACACGTACACACACACACAGACAGAAACACACAGATACACGCAGGTACATACACACACACACAGATACATATGCACACACGTGCACAGACACAGACACGTACACACACACGTACACACACACATGTACACACACGTACACACACACACGTACACAACACGGTAGGGCTCAAGAGGTTTGAGTCCTTTCTTTGCCTCCCGCCCCTCCACACACACACACATACACACACGTAAACACACAGACACACAGGTACAGAGACACACACACACGCTCTTCCTGGCAGAGCCCCACAGCGTCACACAGCGCGTGTGGGACTGACCCCAGGCCCGCTTCTCCTCAGCGCACTTCTAAGCGTGAGCTGGTCCCCTCCTGGCTGCGTGTTGTCTCCAGGTCTGTCACAGGCTCTCGCTGCTGCAGGGAGCAGGGCTGCGCTCGCTGCGGCGTGCGGGCTCCCGTGGCTTCTCTGCAGAGCACACGCTCTGGCGCCCGAGCGTCAGCGGTGGCAGTGCTGGGCTCAGTGGTCGCTGCTGGCTGGGCCCAGAGCCCGGGCTTCTGTGGCTGGGCACGTGGGTGTAGTTGCCCCGTGGCATGTGCAGCCTTCCTGGACAAAGGATCAAACCCGTTACCCTGTGCTGGGGGCAGATTCTCATCCACTGGACCACTGGGGAAGCCCTCTCCTAGGACCTTTGACCCACAGTTTTATAGGCGAGGAGACCCAGGTTCAGAGGCCTTGGTGCCCTGCCTGAGCTCGCTCAGCCGATCGTGGTGGACGGAGTCCGCCCAGTCTCAGTGCTCCCAGCTGTACACGCGTCAGGGTTAGGATGGCGCCCCCAACGGCGGCCGGATTCTGACCCTGCCCCGCACCCCCAGGGGACAACCTGCAGACGGCGGTCACTGTGGCCCAGGGCTGCGGCATGGTGGGCCCCCGGGAGCGCCTGGTGATTGTCCACGCCGCGCCCCCTGAGCGGGGCCAGCCTGCCTCCCTTCAGCTCCAGCCAGTGGAGTCCTTCGCAGCCACGAATGGGGCCCAGGTGAGGCTGACCCTGAGTTCCAGCCATAGCCCCCCACGCCGCCACCCCCGTGTTCCCTGCCCCAGGCCCTAGCTCTCAAGGGGAGCAGGGGGCACTGAGCTGACCTTCCCGGGCCCCCAGAATCCTGACCTGGCTGCCAGCTACACCGTGGAGCCAGACCCCTGGTACAGCCACCTGGCCCTCAGCGGGTCCAGCTTCGGCGTCCTTGTGAAGCACTTCCCCAAGCTGCTGCCCAAGGTAGGCCCCCAGGGTCCCCCGGTCACCCCACCCCCACCGTGCTCGGCTGCCTCCTTGGGGCCGCCTCAGCCCCTCCCTCCTCCCTGTGCCCCCAGGTGTTGGTCCAGGGCACCATCTTTGCCCGCATGGCGCCCGAGCAGAAGACAGAGCTGGTGTGTGAGCTGCAGAAGCTGCAGTGAGTGCCTGCGGGTGGGCCGAAGGGGGCGACTGGCCTGTGTGTCCCTGCTCCCCACCCGGGGCGTTAGGGAGCCCTCGGCTTGGAGAACCCCGTGGGCACCCCTGGGTCTGTCCTGCGAACAGGCACCCCCGCCCTTGGCATCTGCGGGGGACTGATTCTAAGAGTCCCTGCAGATGCCGAAAGCCAGAGGGGCTCGTATGTAAAGTGGCCAATCCCTCCGCGTGCGTGGATTCAGACCCCGCAGCTGTGACTGCAGCTGCTCACTGAGCGCTCACAGCGCGCTGTTTCCCGAGCATTTCCCAGGCACCCCGCAGGCAGGGGGTGCAGCCAGCCCCCTGCTCTGCCTGCAAGCCCTCGGGGCGGGGCGTCGTGTCCCAGCCGCGGAGGCCCCTGTGGGCCCAGAGCCGGCGGGTGAGTCGGGCCGCCCACCCTCCCGTCCCCACCAGGTACTGTGTGGGCATGTGTGGGGACGGCGCCAACGACTGCGGGGCCCTGAAGGCGGCGGATGTGGGCATCTCGCTCTCCCAGGCCGAGGCCTCGGTGGTCTCCCCCTTCACCTCCAGCGTGGCCAGCATTGAGTGTGTGCCCATGGTCATCAGGTAAGGCAGGCCAGGCACCGGCGGGTGCTGAGAGGGGCTGGGCAGGGCCTGGACCCCACACACCCATGCTCACTCCCCAGGGAAGGCCGCTGTTCCCTGGACACGTCGTTCAGCGTCTTCAAGTACATGGCCCTGTACAGCCTGACCCAGTTCATCTCTGTGCTGATCCTCTACACGGTGAGCGTCTCCTGGGCCCTCGGCCGGGGGGCGAGGAGCCAGCGGGTTCTGGAATAGTCAGCGTGGCTGCAGATCTTGCTCCAGCCAGGTGGCGTGGGCACTGTGGGTCTCAGCGGCGAGGACTGTCTGAGATGGTGAAAGCGCTGAGCCCCTGATGCACAGTAGGTCCTCAGAAACCAGAGCAGCTGTCCTGGGCTCATGTTTCCTGGCCCCCCATCCCCTGGGAGCTTCCACCTGCTGGGAGACCGAGGCAGAGCTCAGGCTGGGGTGAAGGAGGCGGTGGCCTCTCTCCCATGGAGCGACCTTTCCCCACGTGCCCTGAGCCAGACCTCAGCTGTGCCCCCTGCATCCTGCCAGCGGGCATCGCCCCCTCTCTGCCGGGAGCACATGCTGAGCACCCCCCGGAAGCAGGCGATGCCGCGGGCAGTGGAGGCCTTGTGCTGGCTTCTGCCCCATGCCCACCGGCAGCCTGGGGAAGGCGGGAGCTGTGAGTCCTCTGGGACCACCTTCAGGCTGGGTGCTCCCAGCAGAATGAGGCCACCCAGGTCAGCGGGCATGCCTTCCCCAGACCCATGAGGGGCTCCGGAAAGGCAGGGCAGTGTCTGCTCCGTCAGACCAGCAGTTCCCAGCTGCGAGGGGCTGTGGAGAGGCAGGGGGGTGTCCCCGCTGTCAGACCAGCAATTCCCAGACCTGCGAGGGGTTCCAGAGAGGCAGGGCACAAGGACACCTCCCACAGCAGGGCTTTTCAGGGCAGGGCGGGTCCTCCCAGCAGACTGGGAGCTGTCCTGCCCCCTCCCCAACTGGCAGGTCAACACCAACCTGGGCGACCTGCAGTTCCTGGCGGTGGACCTGGTCATCACTGCCACGGTGGCCGTGCTCATGAGCCGCACGGGGCCGGCGCGGGCGCTGGGGCGGGCGCGGCCGCCCGGGTCCCTGCTGAGCGGGCCGGTGCTCGGCAGCCTGCTGCTGCAAGTGGTCCTGGTGGCGGGCGTGCAGCTGGGGGGCTACTTCCTGACGGTGGCCCAGCCCTGGTGAGTAACGGGAGCCAGTCCGCGTCCCTCCGCGCCCCGGCCTCCTCCCCTGGGTCCCTGACCCTGGGCCCTGGGCCCCTAGGTTCGTGCCTCTCAACGGGACCGTGCCTGCACCGGACAACCTCCCCAACTACGAGAACACGGTGGTCTTCTCCCTGTCCAGCTTCCAGTACCTCATCCTGGCGGCCGCCGTGTCCAAGGGGGCGCCCTTCCGCCGGCCTCTGTACACCAACGGTGCTGCTGCGCTGGGGGGATGTGCTGGGCGGGGACGCGCTGGGTGAAGGGCGGAGGGGCGAGCGCTGGACGGTGGGGAGGGGGGACGCGCTGGGCAGGGACGCGCTGGGAGGAGGGGGGACGCGCGGGGGGGCACACTGGACGAAGTGGGAGCGGAGACGCGCTGGACGCCGGGCTGGGGGGCTGGTGCCCGCGGGGCCCCCTGCCCTGACGGGCTCCGCCCCCCCTGCCCAGTGCCCTTCCTGGTGGCCCTGGTGGTCTTGGGCTCCGTCCTGGTGGGCCTTGTCCTGGCCCCCGGACCTCTGCAGGGGCCGCTGACGCTGAAGAGCATCACCAGCACCCCCTTCAAGCTGCTGCTGCTGGGCCTGGTGGCCTTCAACGTCGTGGCAGCCTTCATGCTGGAGGTGGGGCCTGCCCCGGGCTGGGGTTGGGGGGGGCGCTGGCGGGGGACTCGGCCTCAGCCGCCCCCGCACCGCCCTGTCCCCGCAGAGCCTGCTGGACCAGTACCTCCCGGGCTGCCTGCGGCAGCTCCGGCCCAAGCGGGCCTCCAAGAAGCGCTTCAAGCAGCTGGAGCGGGAGCTGGCGGAGCGGCCGTGGCCGCCGCCCGCCGGGCTCGTGAGGTAGCGCCCCCTGCCTGCCACGCGAGGTAGCGCCGCCAGCCGGGCCCGTGAGGTGCCGGCCCCATGAGGCAGCGCCCCCTGCTGGCCCCATCAGGTAGCGCCGCCCGGCGGCCCGCGCCCTGCACACTGGACCTGCTGCCTCTGAGCCTCCACTGGACCCCAGACCCCCTCCGCCATTCCCCCCGCAGCCCCGAGGCTGCAGCTTCCCACCTACCCCTAGGGAGATGCTAGCTATCCACATCCCCCACTCCGGACATTCCTTGTAGACGACAGCCACTGCTCCAGGCAGAGCCGCTGTCAATGTAGCAAATAAAGTCCTATTTTCCTGGCCGTGCCTGTCTCCTGCCTGACACCACAGACCTGGGTCCCCCGGCGTGTGTCTGCTCCTGGCATCCCCTGAATTTTTCAGATCGCGGTGGACCGTGCCCCTTTCTGAGCTTCCGTGTCCTCGTCTGACAGTAATGTTTCCAGGTCACGGCCGTGCCCAGAGCTCTGTTCAGCATTTTTATGTATCGTCATTTAATCCTTACGTCTGTGGAGTACCATTCCTCCCCTTCTTTCAGGTTTTATTTTTGGTCATGCCACGCAGTCTGCAGCATTTTAGCTTCCCAACCAGGGATCAAACCCTGCGCCCACGGCAGTGAAAACACCAAGTCTTAATCCCTGGACCACCAGGGAGTTCCCAGTCCCCCTTTTACAGATACGAAACCTGAGGCTTAGAGGCCGTGCAGCAGGCAGTCAGAGCCGGGACCAGGTCGCTTTGACCCCAGAGTTCACGCTCTTAACCTTCCTACTCCCCTGTGGAGGCAAGAGAGAACAGGATGTCTCAGACGAGCGCCAGCGCCTACAAGGCCTTGACTGGGGCAGCTCCCAGCTTTCCCAGCCGCAACACCCTGGGCTGTGTTTGCGGTCCAGTCGCTCCCTCAGATGAAGACTCAGGCTCAGCCAGAACCATACGCACCGTTCCCCGGGAGAGGGTGGGTGCTCCTGACGTCATCCCAGCGGGTGGGGGGGGCTGCCCTGGCCGAGCCCCGCCCTAGAGATGCAGCTGGTCATCTGTGCTGGGCAGGGGCGACAGGAAAGAAAAGCCCCTCCCCAGCCTTATTACCGGAAGCCGTGGTGTCCACCCCCTCCCCCCCCCCAGCTTTGCCCTCCCGGGAGCTCAGTGAATGTTGACTCAAACCGAGAACCAGGGCGTGGGGTGTGGAGAGGCAACTTGTGCCACCAGGGGCACCCACAGACCCTCCGCTGCACTCTGACTCTCAGCGGCGTTCAAGTGGCAAATGCTGCTCGGGGGCCAGAGGACACCGCCAGGCCTGGGTGTGAGTCCCTTCTGCCCCTAACTGGTTACTCCTGCCTGTGCCGGGCAGTCATGTGTCAGGCACAGCGCTAGTGGAGAACAAAGCCATGGCCTCTGCCTGGGTGCAGTTTATAAGACGTGGTGTGAGGCGGGCCGGGAAGGGGCAGCTCTCCAAGGAAACGGGGGCAAGAGTGCCCTACCTGCTACCCCACCCCGAATGAGCTGCCACCTGTGCTTGCGTCCTTAAGACAGAGGAGTGCGGAAACAGCGGAGGGTCTCGGAGGTGAGGTCTAGAGGCAGTAGCTTGGGGCTCGGTGCCCCCCTTTGTCAGGCGTGGCAGTGATTTAGTCACTCAGTCGTGTCCGACTCTCGGGACCCCCGTGGACTGTAGCCCGCCAGGCTCCTCTGCCCATGGGATTCTCCAGGCAAGAACACTGCAGTGGGTTGCCATTTCCTTCTCCAGGGGATCTTCCCGACCCAGGGATCGAACTCGGGGCTCCTGCACTGCAGCAGGATTCTTCACCCGCTGAGCCACCAGCCAGGGGGTTCCTTCTACCCTAGTGGGATTGCACCTGGCAGCAGGGAGGGGCCTAGGGAGGGCAGGGCGGGGCCTAGGGAGGGCAGGTGGGGGGCTGGGCTGGCCCCTGGGCCCAAGCACTCCCAGTGACAAAAATCCCCACTGTTCTGCCATCAGTGGGTGGGGGGCAGATAGTTATTCATCCATCCATTCATTTGACAAACCAGCATTGTGGAATAAATAACCCCAGGTCCACTCCCTGCCTGATAGGACTCAGTGTCTAAAGGACAAGTGGCCTAAGGCAAGGCAAGGGGGCCTGAGGGTGTCTCTGTCCCCCTCCCAGCCAGGCCTAGACCCCTGTGACCAGGCAGGACACCTCAACCCCCACACCTGGCTCGTCTCCCAGGAGAATCCACTGTGCCTTCATTTATTCATTCCACAGATGTTTACTGAACAGCTGCTCTGAGCCTGGCGCTGTGCCAAGTGAGCAAACGGAGGATGAGCTGAAACTGAGCTTGTCCTGGTCTCCATACAGTGGACAGGCTCGGGCGGAGAGAGGCCACCAGGGCCACGGCTGGGCACAGGGAGGGGGGTTCCTCCGCTGAGGGATGGGGGGGGGGGGTTTGACCTGTCATTTGAAGGGGGAGGGACTCAGCGGTGCTGCAGCGGGGAGACACCGCTTGAGCAAACCCCCTGTGGCAGGTAGAGGGAGGGGTTTGATGAGAAACAGCTAAAAAGCCACGGAGGCTGTTGGGAGACCAGGCAGAGGGAACGAGAAGGCAGAGCCGGGCTGTGGTGAAGGTCGGGTCCTTGGGGTCTCCAGGGGAGTTCAGCCTTGTTCCCAGGTACCTCGGGACACCAGTGAAAGGCTTCAGGTAGAAGCCTCCCCTAGCCCGCCCTGAGTGGGTGAGTGGGTGAGGGCGGGCCTGTGTGGGAAGGCGTGCTGCCGCTGGTTGGTCACTCAGCCGTGTCCGACTCTGCGACCCCGTGGATTGCAGCCCGCCAGGCTCCTCTGTCCCTGGGATTCTCCAGGCAAGAATGCGGGAGTGGGTTGCCATTTCTTCCTCCAGGGGATCTCGCAGACCCAGGGATGGAACCAGCGTCTCTTATGTCTCCTGCTTTAGCAGGCGGATTCTTCACCACTAGTGCCACGTGGGCAGGCCTAGCGGGCAGGTACCAGGGACTCAGGATTAGAGGTGGAGCTTGGCGGGCTGCGGGTGGGGAGTCAGCTATGTGAGGGAAGGGTGGTGGGCTCAGTCCCTGAAGGAACACCTGCCGGGGCCGGGGAGGGTCAGGAGGCTGTGATTCTGGACTTGAATCCTCGCTGAGTTTGGGGCCCTGGGGACATGGTGGGGCCAGGCCCGGTAGCCTGTGGCCGGTGGGTCCGGAGAAACGCTGGTTATGGAAGCCCGCTGCGGCCGCGAGTTGCCTGGGGAGACGCAGGAGGCCCGGGAGGGCGTCCTGGAAGCCGGGAGAAGCCGGAGCGGAGGGCAGGGCGCGCGGTCCCCTTCGGGAGGCTGGCTCCGTCCTGTGTCCGGCGGAGGCGGTACGCCCGCCTCGCCGCGTTGACAGCGGGCCAGGCGGGATGGGGACAGGACGGCGGCGCGTCCCGCACGGTGCGAGCTTCCGTGAGGCCGGCCCCGCGCCCCCGCCCCCCGCAGCACGGCGGCCCGGCGGCGCTCGCGTTAGGACCCAGCGGATCCGGGCGGGAGGGCGGCGCCCGCCCCGTCGGGGGCCCGGAGCGGGGCGCGGGGGGCGGAGGGGCGGCTCGGCGGCGCGCGGACTCGGAGCGGCGCGCAGGGACCCGCAGGTAGGCGCGGGCCGGGCGGGGGGCGCGGGCGCGGGCGCGGGCCGGGCGGGGGCCGGGGATCCGACGTCGGCGGGCCCCCAGGGGCTGTGGGGCCCGGGCCCGGGGGCCGTCTAAGCAGATGGAAGAGGGCGCCGGGAAGCCTGGGTCCTCTGGAGGGGCGGCTTTTGTCTCCCCGGAGGAGGGAGGTGGCGGCCGGCGGGGTGTCCGCGGGGCGGCGGGGACGGAGACAAAGGGCAGGGCAGGCCGGGCCCCCGGGGTGCGTCCCCGGCCCGCTGGGCCTTCCCCTCGGCCCCGCAGGTTCGGCCCCCCTCCCCGCCCGATCGCCCGCCGTCTGGACGCGCTCGCAGACGCGTCTCCTGGAGGGGCCCCTTCTCCGCGCGGACTCTCCTCGGGATGGCCTGGCCCGGGGCCCCTTCCCCCAGCGAGCCTGGGCGCCCCGTGCTGGGGGTTTCGAGGCTTAGGAGGGGCTCTGGGGACAGACAGAACCGCCACCCACCCCACAAACCACCTCCCCAGCGGCGGCCTTCGAGTGGTGACAGCGCCAACCAGCCTGGGAGCCAGATGGGGGGCAGGGAGGACTTGGGGGGGCTCCAGGCCTTGGGGCCCCCCGCGGGGAGGAGGCCGAGAGTTTTCAGAGTGGACGCCTGGCCTGCGGGGCAGCTGGGCCAAAGGCCTCAGCTTCCCCACCCCTTCCTCTCCCCTTCGCTGCTCAGTAAGGCTTGAGGGGGAGGGAGACGGGGAGTGTGTGCAGTGACCGGGGTCACAGAAGGAGAGGGTCGCGGGGTGGGGGTGGGGGTGGGGCTCACAGAAGGAGAGGGACCAGGTCTCTGCCCCTGGCCCCCCTCTCCCTTGGTTCCCTGTGGCCTGGAGGGGGCAGGGGTAGGCAGGCAGGTTTCCAGTTACCCGTCTGGAAGAACTCATGTTGTGGGAGGGCGGGCCCGTGGGTGAGCCCAGGACTCCCTCCCAGCCCCCTGGCTGAAGGCGGGCAGTCTGGAGGCTGCCCCCCGCTGCGCTGGGGCTGGCCGTGAGGACTTGTCGAGTCTGCCAAGTCCACCGTGGGGCCAGACTGGGGACGGGACTCACCCAGCGCTTCTCGAGCTTCAAGAACCTGCCCTCTCCCCCCAAACTACGCTTGTGACGCTTGTCACAGTCGTACCGTCTCAGGCGGTCCAGGCTCGGGAGAGACGCTTTTCAGGCCCCACCCTGAGTGCTTCCTGCCCAACAGACAAATAGCCCTCAGTCTCGTGAGTGTGTGATGGAGTCAGCCAGGTCCTGGGCGGCCTGGCAGGAGTCGTCTTCGAGGGGCGGGAGCGGGCCCGGGCTCGGGCTCATGTGGTTTCCTGCTGGATGCCTGGGCCCCCAGGCTAATTGGGAGCAGGTGTCGGTCTGGGTCTGGCCGACTGCTGAGTCGGGGCTGTGATGTTAGTTGGGCAGGACTGGGGTCCCAAGGATGGGCCTGGGGTCATGGTCTGGGCACTAGATTCCTGGAGAAGTGCTGAGCAGAGGGTGGGCATCGGTGTGGCTGGGAGAGCAGGGGCAGGGATTAGGAATGTCTGTGGAGTGTGGGCGAGCAGGGTAGGGTCCATTGTCATGATCGGCTCTGGAGGAAGGCGAGTCTAAGCAGATGGGGGTGCCGCGCCCCCCACCCGGCCCCGGGGGAGGCGAGTTCCTCAGGTCCTGAAGGCCCAGTGGGGTCTCAGGGACAGATCCGTCCAAAGTGGTCGCTGCCCCTGAGGCCTGCCTCCGTGACCCTCCATCTGCCTGGCCTCTGTTCCGGGCCCCCCTTCTCCAGACTGAATTCTGGGAGCAGAAGTGGCCCTGCAGCCCTGGGGTGTTCGCTTGGGGAGCAGCTCGCCCCTCCTCTTTCTCCAGCTGTCCCCAGACACCGGCCCAGCGCGGTCCCTGAGCAGTCATGAGAGGTGCCTCCCTCCTCCTGCTCTTCCTGCCTGGTAAGTGGCACTGGGCTGGTGGGGCTCGCGCGTGGGTGTGGGCAGGGAGCTAGCCACCAGCTCTTGTCCTGCGGCCGGAACTGTTTCCCGAACCCCAGGGCCTGCTACGTCTTGGAGCACAGACTGGACTGGCCAACCCCCCAAAGTCTGGAGGCATCTCCTGGGCGCCTCCCCACCTCTCCGCAGCAGCAGGCTCAGCCCAGGCACCAGGAGCCAGGCTTTCCCGCTCACTGCCTGGTCCTCCCTGGAGCCGATGTGCAGGAATGGAGGCCCCTAAAAGGGGGTCTGAAGGCCTGGGATTTGCACTCCTTTGGGGCCAGCTCAGCTACAGTCCTGACCTTGGAGAGGTCCCTGGTTGTCTCATGAAAGAGTTGTCAGTGGGGATCACAAACGGCCTGCCAGGTCTAACGTTCGTTCATTTAACAGACACCTGTGGAGCACCTACTCTGTGCCAGGCACTGGGATAGGCCCTGGTGATGCAGTGATCCAGTGGGCAAATGCCTGCCTTGGGTGGTGGTGCCCTGCCGGTCTAGAGAAGGGCGAGGTGATAAACGTCAGGTTGTGTTGAGTGCTGTGATGGAAATAAACCAGAAGATGCGACGGTGTGGGTGGGTAGGCCAGCGAAGGCCTCTCTTACTTTTTAATATTAATTTCTTGGTCTGTGCCGGGTCTTACAGCACATGGGAACCTCAGGCTTCGTTGTGGGCTCTTTCACAGCGGCCTTAGTCGAGGCCCGTGGGCTCCAGTTCCCTGACCAGGGACTGAACCCAGGCCCCGTACTGGGAGCACAGAATCTCAGCTGCTGTACCACCGGGGCAGTCCCAGGCACTCAGTCACTGTCCTGTCCCACTCTTGGTGACCCCGTGGACCACAGCGCACCAGGTTCCTCTGTCCATGGGATTTTCCAGTGCAAAACACTGGCGTGGGTGTTGTTCGTTTCCCACTCCAAGGGATCTTCCCGACCCAGGGACTGAACCCCACTCCCCAGCATCAGCAGGTGGATTCTTCACCACTGAGCCACCCGGGAAGCCCCTGAGCGGAGCAGAAGCTTCAGGAGAGACCTGGAGGAGGAGAAGCTAAGCAGGCTCTCAGGCCCAGGAAGAGTCAAGTGCAGAGGCCCTGGGGCAGACAGGAGCGGCCGAGAGCCAGCATGGGGGGGCTGGTCAGGGAGCCGGCCCGGGACCAGGGCGTGTAAGGGCCTTTGTGGACAAGGAGGCCGTATGCATCCTGTGAGTCTGAGTCTGCTGGGGATCTTACGGGCCCACCCGAGGGCCCACCCTCAGGGCCCCTGCTGGCGCCCCCTCAGCTCTGTCTCCCCACAGCAGGCCTGCTGGCTCAGGGCCAGTATGATCTGGACCCACTGCCTCCGTACCCAGACCACGTGCAGTATACCCACTACAGCGACCAGATCGGTAAGCCCGCCGCCCACCTCCAGGCCCCCCAGCCCTCTCCCCAGATTGGCGCTGCTCGGCCGGGGTCAGGCAGGGCGGTGGGATGGGCTTTCAGGGCTGTGGGCCCTGGCTGCACCGTGCCTGGGGCCTAGCCTGACCCCCACCAACTCCTCCTCTTTATTTCCAGACAATCCAGACTACTACGACTACCCAGGTAAAGGGCTGAGCGTAGGGTCGCCCGCAGGGTGGGGAGTCGTGGAGGCCTTCGGGGCCTGTGGGGAGGGAGCAGACCCCTTTACCACCTCTCCCGGCAGAGATGACCCCTCGGCCGCCTGAGGAGCAGTTCCAGTTCCAGTCCCAGCAACAAGTCCAGCAGGAAGTCATCCCAGCCCCCACCTTAGGTAGGCCACCAGCTCCAGCCAACCCTGGGGGTGCAGAGGGCTGCCCAGGGCTGGAGGAGGCGACCCCACCCTGCCCTGGACCGTCCCAATGGTCTCTGCCTGACTCTCCAACTCTAGAACCGGGGACTGTGGAGACGGAGCCCACGGAGCCAGGGCCTCTGGGTAAGAGAGACAGAGGGGCCCCCGGGAGTTAGGGGGCAGTGGGGGGCCCGGGAGGTCAGACACAGCCAGGCCTCTTGCTCTGGCTGGGGTGGGTGGTGGGCTGGGGCCCTGGCAGAGGTGCCCCTGCTTGAGGTCAGCAGGGCCCCTGGCAGCTCTGGAGACCCCTCTGCCCTGCGCTGGTCAGGGCTGGACTGCCCATGGCCTCGGGAGGAGCCTCTAGTCCCAGACATGAGGGAGCGGGGAGCAGCTGGCAGGAAGCCCCCCAGCGAGTGGTGCTCGGGGGCTTCCTGGGCTCAGCGGGACTGTCCCGGCCAAGAGTCCGCCGGCCTGTGTGTGGGGGACCCTGTTCCGTGTGAGGGGCCTCCTGTGAGGCTGCCGCGTGTTTCTGGGCCTGTGTGTGGTTGTAGGTTTGCTTGAACTTGTCTGTTTGGATATAGGCCTCTCGGTGCGGTTGTGAGTTTGCATGTGTATAAATGTACTGGTTAAAATCGGGCAGCCTGGGGAGGTCCGGCAGTGCTGTGTGCGTGCGTTGGTGTGTGTCTCTGTGTGTGTGTGCGTGTCCAGCCTTAGGGTGCAGGGGTTCCTGGCCCCGAGAGCCAGTCCCTCTGGGGGTGCGGCTGGAGGCGGCCCCCAGCTCTGAGCCACGGGCTGCAGCCCGCTGACCCCGCCTGTCACCCAGACTGCCGTGAGGAGCAGTACCCGTGCACCCGCCTCTACTCCATACACAGGCCCTGCAAGCAGTGTCTCAACGAGGCCTGCTTCTACAGGTGAGGGCGGGACAGACAGTGATCCTGAGGCTGAGCCCGGCTCCCGGGCCGGGGGTGGGCGTGGGGTCCTCTCCCCGGGGCTGAGCCCTCCCGTCCCGTCCCCTCAGCCTCCGCCGCGTATATGTCGTCAATAAGGAGATCTGCGTCCGGACCGTCTGCGCCCACGAGGAGCTCCTGCGGGGTAGGAAGCCCCTACCCCGCCCCTCCTGCGTCCCCGGGCCCGCCTACCACTTATCAAACGTGGGTCCCAGCCGGGTCCCCTCCGGCCGTCTCATCCTCAGACAACCCATCACCAGGGCTGGGGCGCGGGGCAGCTCCCTCACCCCGCCGCGCGCTCACCCCAGCTCCTCCCCGCCCTCCCGACAGCTGACCTGTGCCGTGACAAGTTCTCCAAGTGCGGCGTGCTGGCCAGCAGCGGCCTGTGCCAGTCTGTGGCGGCTGCTTGTGCCAGGAGCTGTGGGGGCTGCTAGGGGGAGCTGGTCCCCTGCCAGCCTGGGGCCCCCAGGCCCTGCCTGACCTGGTGCTTTCCTCCCATCTGGCGTTCCTCTCGCCCTGTCAGAGGGCTGTGGGCCTGGGGCTTCCGCGGCCCCTCCCCCAGCCTGGGGCCACCCCCAGGGCCGCAAGGGGGCTCCCGAAGGGCCAGTCTCGCCCCCCGGGTGGGGGACAACCCGGGCGCTCTGCGGGACCTGGGCCCCCGACATGCCTTCCTCGTCCCCCACCAGGACCGCCCCCCACCCCCACGGTAGGCTGCGAGCCCCCACCCCAGCTGGTCTGCTCGAATCTCCTACAGCTCCTGGGCGTAGACCACCTTTTTATACAAAATTAAAAACAGGTTTTTACGAAAGACGTGGAGTCCCTTTTTCGGCGGGGAGCGCAGAGGAGATGGCCGAGGCCGCCAACCCTGAGCATCCTCCCCGAGGCTGCCCGGCCCCCCTGGGGAAGGGTCAGTTCTGGCGACCGTGGCCTCCACAGTGCCAGCTCAGCTCTGCCCAGGAACGTGGGCCCTGACAACTGCCCCTGCCCCCGGGCTGTGTGTGCGTTGCAGGAGGCTGTATCAGAAACAGAAGGTTCAGGAACACGGCCTGCTCACCGTCAGGGCTGTGGGCGGGCCACCGGGGAAGGGCTCCGGTGGAGGCTGCCTGTCCAGGGACCTGAGAGGGCTACAGGGTCGGGTCAGTGGGCTCTGGCGTCAAGGGTGTTTGCGGGGAGGGAGGCCCGGTGCACTTCAGAGGGCAGAAGCAGGCCGGCCGTTTGAACAGCGCCCTCTGATGAGCACGGGGACACCAGGCTCCGTCAGAGGGTTAGCACACAGCGCACTTTAAGCCTCTAACCAAGCCTGTACGGCAGGCATGGGTAATGTTCCCATCTTACAGACAGGAAACCAAGCCTAGAGTCAGTACGGAACTCCCCACCCACCGGGTCCACAGCGGTCGGTCAGTGGCAGGCAGACCCTGACGCCGTGGGGCTCCGTGGGCTGAGAGGCAGTTCTCCCTGGAAACACGACTAAGCACCTGCCGAGTGCTCCCGCACCGCCGGCCTGGGAGGCAGGGTCCCACCATACCGATGAGCACAGAGGCTGACAGCGGAAGCAGCTGGGCCCAGGACCACCCAGTGGGGCCTGGCCGGACGCCAGGTCCACCCCCAGGCCTGCCCTCCTTCACCATGCCGCCTGGAAGGCCTGCTGGTGCTCAGGGGGTGCACCTGTCCTGAGGAAGAGCCAGAGGAAAGGGCAGAAAGCTTCAGCCGGGAACAGCAGAGCTGGGCCCAGCCCCAAGCCTCAGTGGCTCCGTCTGTTAAACAGGTGGATGGCCCAGGACCTGGAGGCCTCCCCAGCCCACCATCCTGTGAGGCGGTTCCTTACCTTTCCGCAGGGGCCCTTCTAAAGTCTTCCCCATGTCCCTGCGCACCCCTCACTAGGGGACCCCAGCCCCAGGGCCCTCCAGACTCCCCATCTCCCAGGAAGCACATCAAGAGCAAAAAGACACATCCGTACAAAGCGTTCTTTAAAAAGTGGGGCTGTTACAAAAACAGCGCTTTCGAACGGCTAACGTTGTAAAAAGGTATAAAAATACAGCGGCTCTGAACTCTGAGGGACTCGCTGACAAACACTGAACTAAGACGGACAGACCTCTGAGCAGCCACAGGGCCTGCCCCAGGCCCGACCCTCAGGGCCAGCACGCCTGCACCCAGGGTCAGCCGGGGATGGGCCTCGCCAGCCCAGCCCTCAGGGGGGCCCCAAGGGGGCAGCTCTGACAGGCTGGAGCCCCGTCCCTGCCCTGGCACCCCGCCCCTCGCCCCCGTGAGCTCCGGCCCAGGCGCCCTGGACCATGCTGAGGGCGCCCCTCCCATCTGGCCCAGCCCGGGGCCTCAATGCCAGCGGAGACATGCTCACTTCTCCGGGGGCCCGGAGGGCGGGGAGAAGGAGGCTGAGTGTCTTCGAAGCTCCTGCTGCAGCTGCCCCTTCAGCGTGGACACCTGGAAAAGAAGGAGGAAGCAGGGCCCACCCAGGCCCAGCCTGGGCTCAGAACCGGGGAGAGAGTGGGGACCCCAGAGGGCCCAGGGCCGAGTTCCAGGAAAAGCCAGGTGTCCTAACGGCCAGGGAACTCCCTCCGCTTCTCGTTAGGCTCCATGGAGTGGCTGGGCCTCTCCAGATTGCCCAGCCTCTCCTTGGGGGCCCCATCCCCTCTCACCACCAGGACAGGCCTGGCACTAGCTGGACTCCAGGGCGGACCTGGGCCCCGGCCTGACCCACAGGGCAGCCTTGCCCTGCAGACGCGATGGGGACGATGGTCACAGGGAGCCTGTGAGCTCAGCTCGCCCAGGAGGAGCGCCCTTCGGACTCCGACTGCTGCTCTCAGGGAAAACGGCCCCTTGAGCCTCCGGGACTGTGAGTCGCTAGGTTATCCTGAGGCCAACTGTGCCACCGCAAGACAGCCCGCCCAGGCACGGAGCTACGGAGAGGGGGCCGAGCTCCAATGACCTCACTCGCGCCCCCGTGTCCAGCCATGGCTGACACCAGCCCGGGTCCACCCCGACCGTCTCAGTTACAGGCACCCCCAGCACCTAAGCCCGAAAGGGGCAAGTGGCAGTGAGACCCACCCTCTCCCGCTCCCGCCCTGCTCCTGGCTGAGCTTCCCGACAGAGCGCCCCGCGTACCTGCTCCTCCAGCCCCCGCACCCTCTGCCGGTGGGCGCGCTCCCGCGCCTCCAGCGCGCGCTCCGTCCGCACCTGGGCACCGCGCAGGCGCTCCACCTCCTGCTGCAGCTCCGCTGCCTCCAGCCGGGCTGGGCTGTGGTTCTGCTCCAGCGCTGCCACCTGGGCCTGCGGGAGGGGCCGCCGGTCATGCCTGAGGCCCCAATGCGCACACGCACGTGTATGTGAGTGTGAAGGGCCAGGCCCTCTCTGGGTGGAAGCCCAAGGGTCCCTATGGGCAAAGCGGGGCTTGCAGGACCAGAGCCTTGTCTTCCCGCACCCAGCCCTCCTGGCCTGCGAATCCTGAGTCAGGCTGCTGAGTGATCCACTGAGTAGCACGTGCGTACACACACACATGGTCAAATGCAGAGACACGCCCGTATATATACAGTCATACAAGCAAGCATGTAACAACCTGTGTTCACGTGGATGCGCAGGTGTCCAAAGCCCAACACTCTCATATACGCACAAACACACGCACATCCAGGAAGACAGCCAGGGCTCCCCCGGGGGCTCAGCGATGTAGACTCCACCCGCCAGTGAGGAGCCACGGGTTCGATCCCTGGTCCTGGGGAATCCCACACGCCACAGACCAGCTGAGGGAGCCCCGGCGCCACAACTGCTGAGCCTGGGCTCCAGAGCCCGCGAGCGCAACTGCTGAGCCCACACGCCCCAGAGCCTGTGCCACGCCCAGAGAGGCCGCTGCGGGGAGAGGCCGGGCGTCACAGCTAGAGGGGGCTCTGCACCCAGAGGAAGCCTGCAGCACGGAAGGCCTGGCACGGCCACAGGTAGAAGTGTTCACAACAGAAGACATCTGTACACAAAGACACACCACACACAGAACACCCTACACCGAGACATGCCACACACACACACAAGGCCCACACCACACGCACAGGAGTCCTCGCGCGTACACTCATAGCTCTCTTTGGCCACAAGCGTGAGCACACACCCACAAGTGTGAGCACACACAAGCATGATCACACACGTGAGCACACCCACAAGCGTGAGCACACACGCACGTGCGCTGACAGGCCTTTAGCACCTCCGTCTCTCTCCACTTTGGAAAGGACCCCTCCCTCTGAGGCCTGGCTCTGGGCCGCCCCCTCAGGACTGTCTGGGCTTGCAGGTTGTAGGGGTGAACAACCCATACAGCCTGCAAGGGTTGTAGGGTCCAGGGCTACAGAGGGGCAGAGGGGTGGGGTGTCCGGGGCGGGATGGGCAGCGCCGAGACCTCCAGCAGCTGGATCTGCCTCTGGGCCTCAACCAGCTCCAGCTCTGCCCCCGTGAGCGTGCGGTCCAGGCGGCCCTTCTCCACGTTCAGACGCACCGAGTCCTCGTGACTGCGGAGCTTCTCCTTTTCCACCTAGGAGGGGAGGGCGGGGGTGTCAGGGTGCCGGGGAGGAGGGAGTCCTGGGCGGGGGGCATCAGTGTGCCCGGGGAAGGAGGGAAGTCCTGGGGGGGCTTCAGGGTGCCGGGGAGGAGGGAGGTCCTGGGGGCATCAGGGTGCCCGGGGAAGGAGGGAGGTCCCAGGGGGGCTCAGGGAGGGGTGCTGAGTTAGAGGGAGCGGGGCCAGCAGGCACACACAAGCAGGGCTGGGACCCAGGGGCAGCCCAGGGAGGGCCCAGGGGCATGGCCCACCTTGTCCAGCGTGCTCTTAAGGGCCGCCCGCTCCTCCAGCCGCAGGGCTGAGCGCTCTGCACCCCGCTTCTCGGCCTCCAGCTGGGCCAGGGCGCGCCGCAGGCTCCCCAGGTGCTCCTGCAGCTGCTGCCGCTCGTCCTGCACCTTCTGGGCCGCGTACAGGGCCGCAGCCTCAGCCTCCTGCCGCTGCCGCAGTGCCTACAGCGGAAGCCAGCAAGCCTCTGACCCCTGGGGCCTCAGGGTGGGCATCCGGAGCCCCATCACGCTGGGGGTGATGAGGCCAGCTGCCCGGCCAACCGGCGAGACGAGGCTGCTATTAGGAGGCCCACAGTGGGGAACGATCCCTGGGACCTCAGTCTCTGCACCTGAGTAATGGGGACACGGACGAAGGAGCTGCAAGGCCTCCTGGAGGCAGGGCCCAGCCTTGGGAGGAGGTGGAGGTGAGTGGGAAGGGCCCTGGCCCTCACCTCCTGCAGCTGCTGCCGCTGCCCCTCAGCCTCCGCCCGCCGCAGCTCCAGGTCGGCCAGCTCGCCCCGCAAGGTCTGCAGCTGCTCGCCCAGGGAGCTGCTCTGCTTCCGCGCCTCGGATGACGCCTGCCGCGCGGCCTCCAGCCGCTCCTGGGGGAAAGGGGGCGGTGCCAGGCTGCATGGGGGCCCTGGGCAAAGGGCTCCGCACTGCCTGGTGCCTCCAGGCCAGGCTCACAGCCCGTAGCGTGGGCAGTGCCCTCATCTGCGTGGTAAGCCAGAGTGCAGGCCTGGCCACAGGCCCCCACGAGGCGGGGAGCCCCCAGACCGCAGCCCTGCTCCCGCGGGTCTGCCCCAGGGCCCTGCACCCCATCCTGGCAGTGGTGACACCCCCAGCCTCCTCTCGTTGGCCAATCTGCGTACTGGGCCAGTACCCCCCAAAGGGTGCACCCACAGACGGCTCCCAGGGGCCAGCTCTCCACCGTGCCCCCCACAGCTGGGCCCTGGGGCCTCCATACTTGGAGCACTTGGCGGTCATGTTCACAGACAGTCAGGGCCTTCTGCAGCTGAACGTTCTTATCCTGGGTGCTGGCCAGGCTGGCGCTGCTCTGGGTCAGGGCCTCCGTCAGGCTCTGCACCTTGTCCCGCAGGAGGCCCTCACTCTCCTCCACCTTGGCCAGGGCCCCGCTCAGCCGCTCCACCGTCAGCTGCAGAGTGCTCGCCTTCACCTCGCCGTCCGCCACCTGGGGGAGGACGGCCCGGACGGTCCAGGTGTGCCCAAGCCAAGCCCTGCCACCTCTCTCCAGGCCTTTGTCACAGACACTCCTGGTTCCCAGGCACTCCCACGGGCTCCAAAAGCTGCCTTGCCCAAGACACACTGCCAGTTAAGTGCCCTCTTGCAGGGCGCCATCAACCCAGCTGTGCCAGACCCCGTGGTGGTCTCCCACTGCTATGGAGGAGAAAGGGTAACCACCACCACCCTGACAGTTTTTGTGTTCTTGGCTTAGGTGGGTGATGGTGTAGAGCTAGAAGAGCTACTGAACATTCCAGTTAGAGCTGAGCTTCCTGGCAGCCAAGGTGAAAAAAGAAAGCACTTCCCTGCTGGTCCCAAGGCTGACTCCACACTCCCAATGCAGGACACGTGGGTTCGATCCCTGGTCAAGGAACTAGATCCCACCTGCCATGACTAAGACTTTGCGTGCCACAACTAAACATCCCGCATGACTCAACTAAGCCAGTGCAGCCAAAATAAATAAATATTTAAAGAAAGAAAAGAAAACGAGTGAAGTCTCTGTCTTTCCATAGACCTCCTTTCAGTGCAGACTCCATCACCAAACAGTCCAGTCTAGTTTTCACCCTGCCCCTGCTTAGCTCCGTGATCTCAGGCAGAGACCTCAGGTCTGTGAGCCTCCATGTGTCCATCTGTGCAATGGGGTGATGACGATACACACGCTGCCTTGCAGGGCTGCTGGGAGGGCAGGGCCCCATGACGCCCCCGGCTCGGGGCAGGCCAGGGGGACCCACCTGCCTCTGCAGCAGGTCCGCCCGCTCCTGGAGGGCCTGCACCTGCGCCTCTCGGTCACTCAGGCCCAGGCGGCTGCGCTGCAGCTCCCCCTCGAGCGCGCGCCGCTGCAGCTCCAGCTTGACACCGCGGCTCTCGGACGCATCCAGCACCTCCTTCAGACGCCGCTTGTCGCTCTCCAGCTTCACCTCGTCGGCCTTCATCCTGCTGAGCTTCTCCTGGGGGTGGGGCAGGGTGAGGGCAGACTACCTGTGACCCCCATATCCCTCAGGGCCCATGGAGAAAGCGGGGGGCAGCCCGGAAGGGGCCGGTCCAACCACTCACCATGGGATCGGGGGTCAGCCCGACTCTCCTGGGGCCTCAGTGCCCCTTCTGTTCGCAGGGTGACTCAGGGACCCCAGGGCACTTTCCAGCTCTGCCCGAGTCTCACGGGCCAAGTGGTCCAGGCTCAGCCTCCCTCCCTGCTCCCTACTGCACATCCAAGGAGCCCACACTCTGGGTGCTCACAAAGTGCAGACTCCAGGGCCTCCCTGCTCCACCTCACGGCTCTCTGGAGGGCGGCCCAGAGCTGCCCGGTGGGCAGGGGCCCGGGGCCCCCCTGGGTTGTAGGGGATGTTGGTCCTTCCCACCCCAAGCAAGGCGAGCCGGTGAAGGGGCCTGGGGATTGGGGACAGGGCAGGAACACAGACCAGAGTCCCTTTCTTTTTCTGTCGCCATTCCAGAGCTGGGCAGGTCACAGAGCTGCTCTGGCCGCAGCCCCCCGGCCTGGCCCCCTGCCCACGGGCTTGAGTCCCAGCCCTGCCGTGTCTGGGCCCCGCTGCCCCACACTGGCTCCTGCCCAGCTTTGTTCCTGTCTGCCTCCCGCACCCCTGCGGCTGGGCCCACGGCCAGAGCTGCAGCTGCAGACACAACAAGCCAGCGCAAGCTCGGCCCGGAGCCAGGGGCGGGGAGCGGGCTGCAGGGGCAGGCAGGAGGGCCGGGGGAGAGGGGGGATCTGTGCCTGGAAGAAGGGCTCAAGGCTTCAGCAGCCTGACCATCAGCACCAGGGCCCGTGCGTCCTGCCCCAGACACACACACAGGGATACACAGGCATCCCCCCAATACACATAACCCCCCCAGAGCAGCCCTGGTGTGACTATACAGAGACAGAGAAAGCAGGCCCTGTGAGCACCGTCTACGCGTTCACCCTGTGCGCGCATGGCCTCCAGGAGAGAACTACTCGTCTCCCCCTTTCCTCGATGAGAATGAAAACCACACAGCGAGGCAAAAGCTCAACCCGTCTGGCAGCTGTAAACGCCCAGACTCTCTTCTATTGCTTCATGACCTCAGCATGAAACCAGACAACAAAACCCGAACGTACTTTTGGAGAAAGTCACAAGCTAATCACTTCAATGGGTGCTGAGAGAGCCACGCAAACAGAACACAGACATGCACGGGAATGCTCACAGGCATCCACGCACGGGAGCACTCAGACATACACACACGGGAGCACTCAGACACGCATAGATACCCGTGTGCGGGAGCACTCAATGACACAGGCAGGGAGCACTCACAGGCACCCACGCACGGGAGCACTCACGGGAGCACTCATAGGCATCCACGCATGGGAACACTCTCAGGCATCCATGCACGGGAGCACTCAGGCACGCATGGGAGCACTCACAGACACCCACTCATGGACAGGAGCACTCACAGACACCCCCGCAGGCACATCCAGCCCCCGCCCGCCGCCCTCCCACTGCCTACCTGGCTGGCCTGGAGCTCGCTCTCAGTGGCCTGCAGGCTTCTCTCCAAGTTGGCCACGCGGTCCAGCACCGCCCGGCGCTCCCGCTCAGCACGCCGCGCGTTCTCCTCCTGCTGCGCCAGCTCGGCCTGTGCCCCGCTCAGACGCCCGTCCACGCTGCGCCGGGCTGCGGCCCCCACCTGGCCCGTCAGGCTTGGCCAAGACCTGAGCCCTCAGAGCCCTGGGGGTTGGGGGTCTGGAATGTGGGGTCCCCCCCCCAAAAGGGTCCCCTGGAGACCACCACCTCCCGCCTCCGTGGGAAGAGCCCAAGAGCGAGGCGAGGACGCCGGGGTAGACCCACCTTCCTCACTCTCAACCACGGCCTTCTCCAGCTGCCTGGCCCGCAAGGCCGCGCCGTCCCGTGAAGCCTCCATCTCAGCCAGCTGCTGTCTCAGGGCGCTCATCTGGACGCGAAGCTCATCCTGCAGCCCGGAGGTCGGGTGGGGAGGAGATCCGGCTCTGACTGTGGCTCCCTCCGCAGCCCCTCGCCCCTCACCCGCTCTCGCTGGGCTTCGACTCCCTCCGCAGCCCCTCGCCCCTCGCCCCTCACCCGCTCTCGCTGGGCCGCGACTCCCTCCGCAGCCCCTCGCCCCTCGCCCCTCACCCGCTCTCGCTGGGCCGCGACTCCCTCCGCAGCCCCTCGCCCCTCACCCGCTCTCGCTGGGCGCCCCGCAGCTCCTGCACGAACTCTTGCAGGGCCCCCCGCACCGCTTCCGGGTCCAGGTCTGCAGGTGCCGGGGAGACGGCCGGTCCTGGGGAGGGCGGCTGGGACCCGGGGCTGCGTTCCATGGGGTCGGGGTTATTGAGCCCTTCCACGCTTCCTAGGGGAGGAGACACGCTGGGGGACACAGGAGCCACTGGCCGCTACTGTCTGCAGGGTGTCTGCGCCGCCCCAGGGCACCGTGCCTAGTGGCCCCGCCGCCCCCGTGAGCTCCCCGCGGCCCGGGCTGGGCCCGCTCAGCCTCTCGCTTCACCTTCGATCAGCACTCACAGCCCTCAGAATCATGCCCCTGTCCTGGCCGTCCCCTGCTGCTCCCCCTATCATCAGTCTCCCTCCTTGCAAGCTGGCCGGCTGACACCACCCACAGCTCCTACGCTCTGCAACATTCCTCCCTGCAAAGGCTCGAGGGTCTCTGTGCCTGCTATTCCCTTCTCCCCCCAGGCATCTCTGGCCCATTCCTTTAGGCCTAAATGTAAAGAACACTCCTCAGAGGCCTCCTTGACCCCAGCCTTGGGTGGGGGTGAGCTCCTCCCCACCTCCTCGGGGGTCCAGTGTCTGCCCCCACCCCCAGACCACAAGCACCCTGAGGCTGCGTCCCCAGGGCCCATTCTGTGGGTACTCTCCCTCGCTTCATTGCCTCCCTGGACTAATGCTAAGGGCCAGGTTTAGTCCCTGGGTCGGGAAGACGCCCTGGGGATGGCAATGGCAACCCACTCCAGTATTCGTGCCTGCAGAGAGCCTGGAGGGCTACTGCCCATGGGGTTGCAGTCGGACACAACTGAGCGACTGACACACACACTTTGAGAGCTTGCGATGTGCCAGGTACTGGACCAAAGCTTTCCCTACATCACCTCATTCCATTCTCACAGTAATTCCCTGAGAGGTAAGGACCAATCTTTCCCCTTCACAGGCTACACAGGCTCAGAGGAGATTCAGTCAGTTCAGTCGCTCAGTTGTGTCTGACTGCGATCCCATGGACTGCAGCATGCCAGGCCTTCCTGTCCATCACCAACTCCTGGAGCTTGCTCAAACTCATGTCCATCAAGTCGGTGATGCCATCCATCTCATCCTCTGTCATCCCCTTCTCCTCCTGCCTTCAATCTTTCCCAGCCTGGGTCTTTTCCAATGAGTCAGTTCTTCACATCAGGTGGCCAGAGTATTGCAGTTTCAGCTCCAACATCAGTCCTTCCAATGAACACCCAGGACTGATCGCCTTTAGGATGGACTGGTTGGATCTCCTTACAGTCCAAGGGACTCTCAAGAGTCTTCTCCAACACCACAGTTCACAAGCGTCAATTCTTCGGCGCTCAGCTTTCTTTGTGGTCCAACTCTCACATCCATACATGACCACTGGAAAAACCATAGCCTTGGCTAGACAGGCCGTTGTCGGCAAAACGTCTCTGCTTTCTAATATGCCGTCCAGACTGGTCATAGCTTGTCTTCCAAGGATCAAGCGTCTTTTAATTCCGTGGCTGCAGTCGCCATCTGCAGTGATTTGGAGCCCAAGAAAAGAAAGTCTGCCACCTCTTCCATTACTTCCCCATCTATTTCCCATGAAGTGATGGGACCAGATGCCATGATCTTAGTTTTCTGAATGTTAGGCTTTAAGCCAACTTTCTCACTCTCCTCTTTCACTTTCATCAAGAGGCTTTTTAGTTCCTCTTCACTTTCTGCCATAAGGGTGGTGTCATCCGCACATCTGAGGTGATTGATATTTCTCACCTCAATCTTGATTCCAGCTTCTGCTTCATCCAGCCTGGCATTTTGCATGATGTACTCTGAATATAAATTAAATAAATAGGGTGACAATATACAGCCTTGACATACTCCTCTCCCAATATGGAACCAGTCCACTGTTCCATGTCTGGTTCTAACTGTTGTTTCTTGACCTGAATGCAGATTTCTCAAGAGGCAGGTCAGGTGGTCTGGTATTCCCATCTCTTTCAGAATTTTCCACAGTTTGTTGTGATCCACACAGTCAAAGGCTTTGGCATAGTCAATAAAGCAGAAGTAGATGTTTTCTGGAACTCTCTTGCTTTTTCTGATCCAACAGATGTTGGCAATTTGATCTCTGGTTCCTCTGCCTTTCCTAAAACCAGGTTGAACATCTGGAAGTTCACAGCTCATGTACTGGCTTGGAGAATTTTGAGCATTATAGTGTGTGAGATGAGTGCAATTGTGCGGTAGTCTGAGCATTCTTTGGCATTGCCTTTCTTTGGGATTGGAATGAAAACTGACCTTTTCCAGTCCTGTGGCCACTGATGCATTTTCCAAATTTGCTGGCATACTGAGTGCAGCACTTTCACAGCATCATCTTTCAGGATTTGAAAGAGCTCAACTGGAACTCCATCGCCTCCGCTAGCTTTGTTCGTAGTGATGCTTCCTAAAGCCCGCTTGACTTTGCATTCCAGGATGTCTGGCTCTAGGCGAGTGGCCACACCGTCGTGGTTATCTGGGTCGTGAAGGTCTTTTTCGTATAGTTCTTCTGTGTATCCTTGCCACCTCTTCTTAAGTGATTGGCTTGGCCTCAAAGCTTGAAAGATCCAGGGCTGAGACTGGAATGCAGGTGCCCCTATTTCCCTGCAGAAAAACAAACTCTGCTTGGGAGAAGATGGGCAGTGAAGAGGGGGGAGGGGGCAGGGCAGACGGAGGCAGGACGGCACCTAGAGGTCAACAGGGGCACTGCAAGACGAGGAGTCGGCCTGCCCTTAGCATCCTCTGCCCAGTGACACCCTAACGGCCTCGCAGTCCGTCAGCACCCAAAGGACTCCAAGCAGGACATCAACTCACTGCCTCACCCTTCACAGTGAAGCCAGCACCTTGTGGTGGCCTGCAAGGTCTGCCTGAGCAGGTCCTGCGGCCATCACCCCACACCTATCCACCTTGCTCGCCGCTCCCTGGCTGCCCGGTGGCCTCTGCGGGTCGCAGGGCGGGGGACCGCCACTCGGGACCCACCCGCTCGCCTGCAGTCTCTTCCCCCTTCCTTTCCTACCGACCACCTCCTCAGTGAGGCTCTCCCTGCCCTCCCACACAAACCCCAAGCCCCCACCGCTGCCTTATCTTTAACAACAAGCATTTTCTTCCATCTTTTGCCACCCTGCACAGTTTGCAGGATGTCCCCTGGCCAGAGATCAAACCCCTGCCCCTAGAAGCACAGAGCACTAACCAGCGGGCAGCCAGGGAATTCCCCCAAACACGTCTATTGTGATAAGATACATATACCGAAACAGGGCTCTCTGGCCACCTTTAGAGGCATTAGTTACATTCACACTGTTTGCATGAACGTCTCCATTATCTGCTTCTAAATCCTTTCCATCACCACTTATGAACTGCGTCCCCTCAAAATCCACGTTGGAGTCCTAACCGCCATACCTTAGAATGGGACCTTATCTGTCATGAGTTAAGATGAGGAGTCATGTCTGACTCCCTGCGACCTCATGGACTGCAGCCCACCAGGCTTCTCTGTCCATGGAATTCTCCAGGGAAGAACACTGGAGTGCGTTGCTACTCCCTTCTCTAGAGAACCTTCCAGACCCAGGGATGGAACCTGCATCTCCCACACAGCAGGCAGATTCTTAACTGCCTGAGCCACCAGGGCAGCCCCACACTGGAGGAGGATGGGCCCTGATCCAACACGATCGGTGTCCTAATAAAAGGGGACATTTGGGGGACTTCACCGGGAGTCCAGTGGCTAAGACTCCATGCTCCCAATGCAGGGGGCCCGGGTTAGATCCCTGGTCAGGGAACTAGATCCCACACGCTGTGACTGAGACCTGGCCCAGCCACAAAGGGGGGCCTGGACACACCCGCAAGGAGAGCTCCACGCGAAGACGGGGCATGCTCCACCACCAAGAAACTCCCACAGGCTCGGAGCCTGGAGCCAATCCTTCCCTCACTCTGCAGAGGAAGGGCGGCCCTGTCGGCGCTCGGGCTTCGGGCCTCTGGCCTCTAGACCCACGAGACACAACTTCCTCTTGTTTAAGCCACTTGGTTTGTCCTGCTGTGTTACAGCAGCCCCAGCAGACAAACACAACCGCAAACTCCACAGCCAGTGAGCAGTAATCCTCCCTTCCCCACACCTCTGGCAACCTCTACATTCCCTCTCCATGAATGTCGATGCTAAATGTTTGCTATAATTATACTATATCTGTCCTTTTTTTCTTCTTTTGCCCATGTCAAATGGCTTACAGGATCTTAGGTCCCTCACCAGGGATCGAACCCATGCCCACCCCCCGCCCCCGTGCAGTGGAAATGCTGAGTCTTAACAACTGGATCCTCAGCGCAGATCAAGATGGCCCTCTTTCTTGAGGCTGAATAAACTCCACTGTATTCAAATACTACACTATCAATTCACCTGTCCATGCACACTTTGAAATGGTGTACAATATATAATATCTGTTCAAGCGCCTCTTTTCAGTTCTCTTGGGGATATACCTAGGAGTGGAATTGCTGAGTCATATGGTAACTGGGCTCCAAAATCACTGCAGACAGCGACTGCAGCCACGAAATTAAAAAGATGCTCGCTTCTTGGAAGGGAAACTATGACAAGCCTAGACACCATTAAAACGCAGAGACATCACTTTGCCAACAAAGGTCCGCATAGTCAAAGCTATGTTTTTTCCAGTAGCCATAAACAGATGTGAAACTTAGACCATAAAGAAGGCTGAGCACTGAAAAATTAATGCTTTTGAATTGTGGTGTTGGAGAAGACTCTTGAGAGTCCCCTGGACTGAAAGAAGATCAAACCAGTCAATGCTAAAGGAAATCACCCCTGAATATTCATTGGAAGGACTGATGCTGAAGCTCCAATACTTTGGCCACCTGATGCAAAGAGCCGACTCATTGGAAAAGACTCTCATGCTGGGAAGGACTGAAGGCAAAAGGAGAAGGGCACAGCAGAGGATGAGACAGATAGATAGCATCACGAATTCAATGGACACGAATTTGAGCAAACTCTGGGAGATAACGGAGGACAGAGCCTGGCGTGCTGAAGTCCCTGGGGTCACCAAGAGTCGGACATGCCTCAGCAACTGAGCAACAACAACAACAAATAGTAATTCTAAATTTTAGTTGCTTGAGGAACTGCCCAACCACTTTTCCACAGTGGTTGCATTATTTTACGTTCCAACCAACAATATCCCTTGACTTTCCCCTGACCTATTTTCTAGCCCTAGGAGTCAAGGTGAGACTGGGCTTAGGCTGAGACAAGATGAGGGCTCCCTGAGAGGCTGCCTGCACCCTTGAAGCACAGTGATGCCTTCCCCAGTGTCACCCCCTGGGCCTTGGGAGCAGACGGCAGGTGGGGGGGTCTCTCCTGAAGTTCCTGGAGGGCGGGTGGGCTGAGTGCGCATCTTTCTAGGGTAGACATAGTGGCCGCAGGCCGGAACAGAGGAGTGGGCGGCTGTGATGGGAGATGGAAGAGGATGAGGAGCTGATGGAGAGAGGGCAGGAGTCAATCAGAGGACAGACAGACCCAGAGGAGGTGAGGGCGTCAAGATGCAGCCCTCTCAGCCACTATGGAAAATAGTACGGAAGGTCTTCAAAAAATTAAAAACAGAGTTGCCATGTGATCCAGCAATCCCACTCCTGGGCATATCCCCAGACAAAAACAGAATTCAAAAGGACACACGCAGTCTATGCTCTCAGCGGCACTGTCCATATTAAGACAGGGAGCGGCCTAAATGCCCATCAGCGGAGGAGCGGGTCAAGACGACGCGGACATGCGCACAGCGGACTGCTGCTCGGCCTCAAAAGAGAGCAAAGTGACGCCACTGGGAGCAACGTAGGTGTGCTTAGAGCTCATCACACTAAGTGAAGCCAGCCAGAAAGAGGAAGACAAACGCCACTTGATCTCACTTATATGTGGAATCGACGGTCCAGTGGCTAAGACTCTGCACTCCCAGTGCAGGGAGCCAGGGTTCGATTCCTGCTCAGGGAACTTGCCCAGTTAACTTAAAATCCAGCAGGCAGAAAATGAAGATGGAAGATCCTGCGTGCCACAACTAAGCCCAAGTACAGCCAAGTGAATAAATGTTTTTTTAAATATATGGCACAAATAAACTCTTATGAAACAGAAACAGGGCCACAAACATGGATAACAAACCTGTGGATGCCAAGGGGGAGATGGTTAGCAGAGTGATGACCTGGGAGTTTGGCATTGTCAGATATGAGCTATTTTATGTAGAGTGGACACACAACAAGGAACTCTATTCAATACTCTGTAATAAACCATAACAAAAAAAATATTTTAAAATATACCTACATACATAAAGTGAAGTGGAAGTCTCTCAGTTGTGTCTCTTTGGGACCTCATGGACGATGCAGTCCACAGAGTTCTCCAGGCCAGAATACTGGAGTGGGTAGCCTTTTCCTTCTCCAGGGCATCTTCCCAACCTAGGGATCAAACCCAGGTCTCCCACATTGCAGGGAGATTCTCTACCAGCTGAGCCACAAGGGAAGCCCAAGAATACTGGAGTGGGTAGCCTATCCCTTTTCCAGGGGATCTTCCCAACCCAGGAATGAAACCCAGGTCTCCCGCACTACAGATGGGTTCTTTACCAGGGGAGGCACCAGGGAAGCCCAGGAATACTGGAGTGGGTAGCCTTTCCCTTCTCCAGCAGACCTTCCCCACCCAAGAATCGAACCGGTATCTCTGGCATTGCAGGCGGATTCTTTACCCACTGAGCCACCAGGGAAGCCACTTCCATACATGTAACTGTATCCCGTCACTCTACATCAGAAGTGACACCGCAAATCAACCATGGTTCAATGTAAAAAAAAGAAAGCACCTCCCGCTTCCTCCGAAGTGAAGTTGCTTAGTCGTGTCTGACTCTTCGCAACCCCATGGGGTCCTTGGTCCATGGGATTTTCCAGGCATGAATACTGGAGTGGGTTGCCATTTCCTTCTCCAGGGGATCTTCCTGACCCAGGGATCAAACCCAGGTCTCCCCCATTGTAGGCAGACGCTTTACCCTCTGAGCTACTAGGAAAGCCCTTTAAAAAGCAGCAATCAATCCACGTGTGCCCCTTTGCCTCTGTGAGGGGGCGTGGCCCCGGCTAAGAGGCCGGAAAGTGATTTGGGCCCCAGGTGGGCGGGCTCTGCGAAGTCACCAGAACCAGCCACAGGGCGGGGTCATCAGAGGAGGGGCGGCCAGGCCCTGGGCGCCTGGTGGCGGTAGAGCTAGGCCTAGGGGCGGGCGAGGGGCGGAGGCCACGCAAGGCCCGCCCGCCGACAGCTGCTTCTGTTCTCACCTCCCGCAGGCGCGCCCCGGGCGGGGGAGCAGGCCACTGGCCCCCCGAGCCCCAGGCCCCGGCGCAGGGCCGAGCGCAGGCCGGCGAGCTGGGCCTCTGCCGCGCGCCGCTGAGCCTCCACGCGGGCCCGCTCAGCCTCCAGGCCCTGAGCCCGGCCCTCGGCTGCGCTGAGTCGCAGTCCCAGGTCCGCGGCCTCGGTTCGGGCGGCCTCCAGCTTGAGTCCCAGGCTGCGGGCATGGTCCAGCTGCTGGCTCCGGGCACCGCGCGCCTCCTCCAGGGAGCCCAGCAGGTCTCGCTCCCGGGCCCGGAACTCGCCTTCTTGCTCCTGCAGCTTCCGCTGGGCCCCCTGGAGCTGGAGTGGGGACAAGGCCCAGGAGTAGGGGTCAGCAAAGCCACCCCTCAACAGACACCCAGCCTCCCGGCCCACGGGCCCAAAAGTACAGCACGCAGCACCTGTGGTCTCCACCTACGCAGGAGATGCTCGAACGTCGGGAGAGTAGGGAGGGAGAGGCTAGCGTGTTTTCTCTCTGCCTTCTCTGTATGTGCCTTGCAGTGTACACCGTTCATTAGTCATAAACTAACAGCTAAGGCCTGCAGACAGGACTTATTAGTGCCAGGCCAGGCACTAAGCACTTCCCCCACCCAGAAAATCAAATCTAATCACCACTATGAGTCATCTCCGTTCACAGATGAGGAAACTGAGACACAGGGCAGTTCCCTACCTTGCCCAAGGCCACAATGCTAGAAAACTGAGAGCTAGGATTCAAAGCCAGGCAGCCCTGGACCCAGACCTTTTCTCTTAACCACCAGACCAGGGTGCCTCTCAGTGCACATAATTTATCAGTGAATCACACAAGGACAGGAGGCACTAAAAACTCCTTACCAGCGACGCGCGTGACACACACACCACACACGCCTCTGGCTCAGAGAATGAGCCAACCTCCCACTCACTGCCGTTAGCTTCACTGAGCGCCGTCCACTGGACACCTGGATGCCGAGACCTGCGCCAGGGCCTGGTATACCCCTCTCCTATAATTGCTCTGAAGCACAGAGAGGTCGAGTGACTCAGTCAAGGTCACACAGTAGATTCGGTGCCAGCAAGTGTCGGCTTTGTAGTCAGACAGACCTGGGTGGCCGTGTGACCTTGGGTAAGTACCCTTGACCTCTGAGCCTCAGTATCTGGTTCTCTCTCTAAACTGGGGCTAATTATACCCACCTCATGAGGCTGCTGGGAGAATCAAACAAGTTTCTGTCTACAAAGCTCTCCTACCCCCACTACACAGTTCTTATCGGTATTACTGTTATACTCGGGGAAGAGTCCCCAGGAGTGGGGGTCAGGGGCCAGTCCTAAGGTGTGGCCTCTCAGAATGCCTGCAGCACGGCTTCCCCGGAGGCCCAGCGCTAAGCCTGCCTCCACTGCAGGGGCACGGCTCAATCCCTGGTCAGAGAACTAAGATCCCACATGCCAAGCAGCGTGGCCAAAAAGACGACTTCATTATTGGAGTCCCTAGCCCCTTCTAACTGCGCCTGAGGACCCTCCCGTCCAGGCCGCCTGCCCACCGTCTGGTTACCTCCTGTCGCACGGCCTCCAGGCTGGCCTCGCCCTGCAGCAGCTTCTGTCGCAGGCCCAGGGCCTCCCGTCTGCCCTCCTTCTCTGCCCGCTCGCCCAGCGCCAGGCGGCCCTGCAGCTCCAGCAGCTCTCGGCCCAGCCTGGCGTTCTCGCTGTCCAGCATCTTCATCTGGGAGAGAGTGGGCACAGGCAGAACCGAGGACGCTTCTCAGCACCATGCTCCCTTCGAGTCCAGGGTGCCCGTGAGTGCCACAAGCCCCAACAGCAGTGCTTCAGCTCTGCCCCGGAACCTGCCCGGTCCAAACCTGGCACAGAGGGAACTCGGGACCCGCAGCTCTAGAGACCACGACCACGTGTGCGTGCTTACTGCCCGACTCTTTGCAGCCCCACGGACTGTAGCCCACCAGGTTTCTCTGTCCGTGGGATTATCTGGGCAAGAACACTGGAGTGGGCTGCCATTTTCTCCTCCACGGGATCTTCCCAACCCAGGGATGGAACCCACATCTCTTGCATTGGCAGGCGGATTCTTTACCACTGAGCCACCTAGGAATCTCTAGGGATACATAACACTGAACACAACCCTAATCCACTGGAAGCCCGTGCCTGATAACTCCAGCCCGGTCAGGCGCCTGGGCACCAGTGACCTCAGTGTACCACCTAATCACCTGGGCACCAGTGACCTCAGTGTGCCACCTAATCGCCTGGGCACCAGTGACCTCAGTGTGCCACCTACTCACAGCTACCTCCCACAGAGAGTCGGGGCAGGGAGTGCTGACCCCCAGGAGTTCTGCAGGGCAGGGACTCTGGGTCATCTTTCAACTCCACCATGATGCCTAATTTTATGGAGTGTCTGCCACATGTCCAGCCCTGTTCTAAGTACTTTGGCCATGTGAACTCGTTAATACAGGATAGGTACTGACATTATCCCTCTTTAACAGACAAGAAAACGAAAACTCAGAGAGCTGACTTGCCCAAAGTCACACAGCCCACAAGCAGCACACTGGGATCTGATCTCAGACAAGTAGAATCAAAGGGATGTTTCTAGCCCCCTATTTCCCAGAGAGGCAGGTGGGGGTGAGGCCCGCCTACCCTGCAGCACTGTAGCAAAGGGAACTTGAAAACGTGCTATCTCACACAAAACCCCAGCCAGAGCCTGGTACACAGGCTCCCGTCAGAGATTCTCGTGGTTTCCCAGGACTTCAGCCTAGCAGAAGGGGGCCTGGGTAGAGGATTAGGGGCACACTGGTGGAAGGTGGGGGGGTCCGTTATTCAGGCTGCAGTATCTCAGAGCCTGGGTGCCAAAGGGGGCTGTTTCCTGTCCTGCTGGTCTTTTGGAGTGGGGAAGCCTGAGTGCTCAGTGACCAGGGCAGTGCCCAGTATACAGCAGGCACTTAAGTGCTTGCTGCTGTTGACGGCCTTGGAGGTCATCTAGTTCAGAGCTCTGCAAACGGCAGGCCAAGATTCCAGAGGCCAAATTCCACTAGTCACCTGTTTCTGTAAGAGTTTGAGCTAAGGATGGTTTGTATGTTTTGAGTAGTTAAAAATGCCTCATTTTTACATGGTTGAAAGAAAAGCAAAAAAAGAATATTTCTGACACATGGAAAGTATATAAAATTCAAATTTCAATGTCCACAGGCAGGGTTTTAAGGGAACACACTCCACTCACGTTAGGTACCACCCAGGCCAGCTTCCTCCCAATGATGGCAGAGAAGAGTAGTTGCGACAGAGACTGTAAGGCCCAGAAAGCTGGAAATATTTACTATTGGACACTTTTCAAAACAAGGGTTTGGCAGCTCCTGACCTAGTTCATGGGATCTGCACCTCCGGTTCTTCACAGATTCCTTTGAGAACTGGCTAAGACCCCCGGACCCAATCTGTGGAGCTATGTGAATAAATGTGTACACAGAAGTACACACACACACACACACACACACACACACACACAGTTTCACGGTTTGAGGACTCCTCTCGAAGACCATCCATTAATACCAAAGACAGGTAACAGGCCTTTTGCAGTTCAAGCCCTTGGTTTTAAATATACGAGGGGCCTCGGCTCCAGGAAGGGGGTGCGGTAGACTTGGGGCGCACAGCGAGTGCCCGGTGGGGGGGATGGGGGTGGGGGTGTACCTGCCGCCGGAGCTCCTGCAGCTCCCGCCTCGCCTCCAGCCGGGAGCGCTCCACCTCCTGCAGCCTGGCCCGCAGCTCCCCAGCGTCCTTGCCCACGGCTACCCGGGCCTCCTCCAAGAGCACCAGCTTCTGCTCCTTGTCCTCGTTGGCAAGCTTCAGGCTGGAGGGGTCAGAGGGCAGAGGTGGCCCCCAGTCCTGGGGAGGGTACCCTGAGTGACCCTATACAGCTGCCCTTGCCCCTGGTTTCTGGAGTGGCTCTGGCTGCCTCCTGCCCGCAGGTGCCCAGTGCCACCTGCCAAGCGGTCCTCCCCTGGGCCAGGCCCTCCAGGGACGGGGAGCAGACCCTCGGCGGGGAGAGGTGGACCAGAAGGCACACTGGTCTCCAGGGCGATGCTGGCAGGTGGGGCCAGGGTCTGGCCCCCCCACCCCCAACCCCGCCGCCGCCCCCCACCGGCCACCACCACTCCCCTTCCTGCAGGGAAGGAAAATCACCTCAAACGGGTAGAGTCTGAGCTTGGTCTGAGGGTAGGGAAACCCCACCTGTGCGATTCCCCCAGAACCGTGGGGATGGAGACAGTCCCAGGGATGAGGTGGAAGGAAGTGAGGGGCGGGGCTTGGCGAAGGGGCGGGGCTCGGTGAAGGGCCGGCGCATCCCCCACCTGACCCGCTCGCTCTCTGCCGTCTTCAGGGCCGCACGCAGCTCCTCGTTGGAGCGCCGAAGGGCCTCGCGCTCCCTGGTGCCCTCGCTCAGGCTGCGCCGAAGCTCGGCCACCTCCTGGCGCTGGGCCTCGTGGCCGTCCTGGCCCTCCCGCACCTTGCGCTGGGCCTCCAGCAGCTCCCGCCGCAGCCCGCCGCGCGCCTCCTCCAGCAGGCACAGCTGGGTCCGAAGCTCTTCTGCCTGTGAGGACAGCGGGTGTCCACAGCCGAGGGCCAGGCCCCCTTGGGCTGGGTGCGAGCCCGCCCATTCCCGTCTCCGGAGCCATAGGCGCCTGCCCCATCCCTCTGCCGCGACTGGGCCTGCAGGTGAGCAGGTTATGATTTGGGGCAAAGCATGCTGGAGTCAGCGGTGCTCTGGCCTGAAAGAACCATCAATCAGGGCCTCCCCGGTGGCTCAGACGGTGAAGAGTCCACCTGCAATGCGGGAGACCCAGTTCGATCCCTGGGTCAGGAAGAGCCCCTGGAGAGCAGAACGGCTACCCACTCCAGTATTCTTGCCTGGAGAATTCCATGGACAGAGGAGCCTGGTGGGCTGCAGTCCATGGGGTTGTAAAGTCAGACACAACTGAGCGACTAACACTACCACCACCTAATCATCAGTCAAGAGCACCCTGCAGGGACTTTGTGGTGGTCCGGTGGTTAGGACTCCACACTTCCCCTGCAGAGGGCACGGGTGTGATCCCTGGCTGGAGAAGTTGCCACATGCTGTGCAACAGAGCCCCCTGAAAAGATCGATCATCCTAAGGATCAACCTTAACACGTTATTGACCAGAGATGTATTAATACAACCTGTTACCTGAATATGTTGACCAAAAACGTTTCAATATTCACTTACAAATTGCTGGCCACAGGCATTAATTTCTGCAAAAACCCCTGGTCAATAATGAGTTAAGAAGGCAGGGACCCCACCAACCTTTCAAGTACACAGAAGGCCCTTAACAAATGTTCGCTTCCCTTCCTTCCCCCCTTCTTTCCCTTACTCTCAAAGGCACCTTCTGGGCCCCCAGCGGCCTCAGCTGTGCTGTGGCAGAGGGGCGAGCAGGCAGGCGGGCGGGCGGCTCACCTCGCGCAGGCAGGACTCCCGCTGGCGGCCCAGGTCCCCAGCCTGCTCCCGAAGCCTCTTCACCTCCTGGGCATGGGCCGCGGCGGCCTCCTCCAGCTGGGCCCGCAGGTCCCGCAGCTCGGACGTCAGGGCGTTCACGGTGCTCTAGGATCGATGGCTCCTCAGACTTGGGGCTGTAGTGTCCACCCCGACTGCAGCTGGGCTAGCGGGGCACTGCCCACTGTCGGCTCCCAGCGCGGCCGCGCATGGCGGCCCTTCAGGCCCTCTGTGATCTCAATACCCGGAAGCACTCTGCACGCAGCTTGTCTCCCCCAGGCTAGGGATTCACAGGGCCCAGCTGTACCCTCTGCCTCCAGTGGCGACCCCCAAGAAAGGGCGAAGCCTCCAGCACAGCCTGGAAGCTGCCCCAGGGCACAGCCAAGCCTTCGTCCCGGGCCCCGCCCCTGCCCGGGCCACGCCCACCCGGGGCCACACCTCCGCCCCAGCCTCGGCCTACGCCCCCACCCCCCAGCCCCGCCCACCCTACCCTGTCCTGCTCCTGGCGGCTCTGGGCGTCCCGCTTCTGTCGCTCCATCTCCAGGGAGACGGCGGCCAGGCTGTGCCGCGTCCCCATCAGCTTTTCGGACAACGCCGTCTTCTCGGACTCCTTCAGTGACAGGGCCTGCGGAGAGGCGGGAGCAAAGGGCTCAGGATCCTGGGAGGTCCGGGGGGATGCTTGGGCCTTTCCCCACCCCGCCCTGGGAACGGTGCCCCCGGGGCTTGGGGCCCTGACCGGCCACCGCAGGTGGAGCCGGGGCCAAGTCGCAGCCCCAGAAAAGCGCCCGGGCACTGTTGTCACAACAGTGGTAACCACCTGGACACAGACACGAGAGGTCGCACATCCTGAAGGGCCTTTCATTATTCCCATTTTACAGATGAGGCTACTGAGGCTCAAAGAGGTAAAGTGACCTGCCCTGGGTTACGTGGCGGGTAAGGAGATGGATGCAGCCTGCCCTGTCTCCATTACATTACAGGAAGGTCAGGAGTTAGTTCTTTCTGAGGAGGGTCAGCTGCTGCACGCAGGCTCTGTGGGGACTGCTCGGAGGCAGTCACAGGGACTCCACGCCCAGCCTGGGGTGGAGGAAGGGTGAGTGGAGGGAGTCAGCTCTTCGGGAACAACACTCATGATGTCAGGATTGTGGTGGCTACGCGTTAAGCTCCCGCCATGTGCCAGGCCCACCCGCTGGACATGGGGGTCTCGGTGATGCCTCACAAACGCCCCTTGAGTTCCCACTGTGAGGTGAGGAGACTAAGGCCCAGAAAGGACTCCTGGCCGCAAGCCTGCAACGCGAGCAGGGACTGGCCCCTCAGGCGGCCGCCGGAGCCCACGCACCTGCTGCTTCTCAGCCTCGGCCAGGAGCAGGCCCTCGTCGCGCTCCTGCTGCAGGGCGGCCATCTCCTCACTCAGCTCTTCCTTCTCAGCCTCCAGCCGGGCCAGCAGCTCCTCCCGCTCCCGCTGGAGCTGACCCTGCAGGCGGGCCCGCTCTGCGCCCAGCTCCCGCCACGCCGCCTCCTGAGGGCCAGGCCGAGGTGTGCGTGACCCATGCAGCTGGGTGGGCAGCCGCTCTCCACCCTCAGGGCGGCCGGGCCTCAGGGCAGGTGAGGTGGGTGAGAGGAAGGGCTATGACAGGGACATGCAAGGGCTGTGCAAACCCCAAGGAGCAGCGACTAGCAGGCTGGGAGGATGGGGGCTGAGTGGAGCGGGGGCAGAAAATGTTTCCTGGAGGAAATGAGCAGCAGTTAGTCAGGTAGAGAAAAAAGAAAAAGGACCCTGGGCCCGAGTCCAGCCCCAGAGACAGCTCGGAGGAAAGAGGAAGACGAACAGGGAAACCATGATGTTTACGGTCCCTGGAGCTTGAATTACAAGGCAGACAGGGTGAAGGCCAGGGCCAGAGCCACACAGAGCAGTCAGACCAGACCACGCCAGACCAGTGCACGTCGGGGGGAGTGATCTGATTCCTAGGGACAGCAGAGGTCTCAAGCCAGGGCGGTAAGGGGCAATCTGAATTTTAGAACAGTGGGCTGTGGTGGGCTTCCCTGGTGGCGCTAGGAGTAAAGAACCAACGTGCCAGTGCAGGAGACGTAAGAGACTGGGGTTCGATCCCTGGGTCGGGAAGAGCCCTTGGAGGAGGGCACGGCAACCCACACTGGTCTCCTTGCCTGCAGAATCCCACGGACAGAGGAGCCTGGTGCAGTCCATGGGGTCGCAAAGAGTCAGGACACGTCTGAGCAACTTAACACGCGCACACACAGAATGCGGAAGAAGGCCTGGGATTCGGGGTCTGGGCAGAGCACGGCTAGGTCGGCCGTGAGGACTGAGGCGGCCTGGGTCTGGGAGCCACAGGTCTGCTGACATTAAGAGGCTGAGTCTGGGGTTGCAGGGAGAGGGGGGGCGGGCATAGACTCTGGCCCCCAGGACTGGGTGGGTGAGACCCACAGGCAGCACAGGCAGAGCCCGCCCGGGGCCTAAGGGGGTCGCCTGGCCCCGCACACGTCCTAGCAGCTGTGAGGACACCCTGCGTAAAAGGCGGTGCCGCCCCTGCTGAGGGAGGGGGCCTCCATCCACCCAAATCCAAGAAGGTGGGGTGCGTGGGCCCCTGGCGGAGAGGGCCACAGCCCGAACCCTCTGTCAGAGGCAGCCCAGTCCAAGAGGGGTGAAGCAGGGCCCTGCCCAGAGGCCCGCCCGGGAAGTGTTTCAGTGCAGCAATAACCACCAGCATCCAGAAAGCGCCTGCTCTGTGGGAAGCCCTTCGTGTGGTTGGGCTGGCCTACCATTCCATCCTGAACAAGCTTTCTGGCCAGCCTCAAACTGTCACCGTTCCCCACGGTTACGATGAGCAAGTGAAGGCACAGCGGCCTTTGGTAGCAAAACCAGCAGGCGGCCAAGACCAGGTCTGAGCCGGGCAACACAGCTCGAGAGCCGGTGTGCTCAGACACTGCTGCTCTGCTCTTCCAGTGACCTGCCCCTTACTCTCGTAGGTGCTCTGGTCTCCAGAATTTACTTTCAAATAGCACTTTCAAACATACTTTCAAATAGTGCAAATAGCACTTCTCACAAGTTAAAGTGCTTTCCTGCTGTGCATTAGACCAGCGTTTTCCAAACGCGTCTGTGGACCTCCTGCCTCAGTCACCAGGGCTGGAAGTCTGGGGCCTGGGAATCTGCATGGTTGGTAAGAAGGGGCCCCTGATGGATCCTCCCAGCTGCCCCTAGAGCCTCTGAAACACAGATGAAGTTCCATTTCACAGATTTGGAGACTGGGGCAGAGTGAGAAGGCTGACTTGCCTGAGGTCACAGAGGAGCAAAAGCTAGTGGTTCAGAGCCACCCCCCACCCAGCCCTCCCCAGTCTGCCCCAAGGCAGCAGCCCGAACCTTCTCTCGCTGGAGGCGCTGCAGATCCTCCTCGTGGGCTGCCCGCTGTTCCCGCAGAGAGGCCTGGGCCTCCCGCTCAGTCTGCAGCAGCTTCTGGGCCGTCAGCTCCTTGTCCAGAGCAGCCTTCTGCTCTGCAGCTGCCATCTGCTGTCGCAGGCCCGCCAGCTCCCCTGTACAGGGCAGGCAGGTCTTGGGGCGAACTCCCCAGTGGGCCAGCAGACTTGGGCCAGGGGAACCACGGGGACAAAGTCCCAGAGGGGAAAGCGTCCCTCTGGTGTCGAGGCTGAGTTCCCCTGGAGAGCCTCCTTGCCCTTTCTGGGCCGCAGTTCCCTATCGGCTGCATGGCCCAGTGGCCCTACCCACTTGGAATGGCATCTAAAGGATGAAATGACTGAAGAAGGGGCCCCAAAATGGGGAGGACACAAACATACGGCAGCCCCCGTCACTGAGCGCGTACTCTGGCGGGCACCTGGCGGGCATGTCACAGCTTCACATCACGCCTAGGAGGCTTACCCCCAACTCCCAGGTGAGGACAGGGAGGCTCAGGGAAGACAGGGTCCTCCCAAGGCCATGCAGCTTTCCGCAAGACGCCGCCTTTAGTGACTGACTGCCACGGTATGCTTGGGGGACTGTCAGCACTAATGGAAACGGCCGCGACGAAAGTGCGCCCGACTGCAGGAGGAATCCAGACACCATCCTGGGGGCTGGAGGCCACCGGACACTGTCGGCATTCCCCTTCTTGAGGTGCTCAGTAAATGTGGAGCGAGAAAAAACCCCAAGCTCTGAGACTGCGGGCAATGAAAGCCACCATAAAGGCAGCTGATGGCTCCAGAGAGTTGGGACTCTCTCAGGGTCCTGCTGACGATAAGCAGCAGGGATCCTGCCGAGGCCATGCTCCCCTCACCTCATCTTGGTGAAGCCTCGGGAGGTGGGGCTCCTCATCTCTGTCAGATGAGGAGCCTGCAGCCCAGAAAGAGGAGGGGCTGGGGGCCAGGTCAGCCAGAGCCAAGGACCCCCACTTCAGGGAGAGCCCAGAACTCCACGGGGTGCAGTCTGGGTGGAGCCCGGTGCTCCCCGCCCCTCGCCTCAGGCCTGCCTACCGGTCAGGGCCTCCTTGGCCAGCAGCAGGGCCCGCCCATCTGCCTCCAGCTGCTCCCGCCGGGACTCAAGCTGCGCCAGCTGCCTCTGCACCTCAAACAGGCTGCTCTCCAGGGCTTCCTTCTCCGAGCTGCAGCACACGACATACCTGAGGCCTGGGACTCAGCGCCCGGGGCCCCAGAGGATTCCGGGGGCGTGGCCAGGCAGGGCCAGGTGCCACCCTACCTGCCCAGCTGGGTCCAATGCGTGGGCGGGGCTGGTCACCGGGCGACCCTGGCCAATCCCTCCCAGGGGGGCCAGGCAGAGCCCAAGGCCTTACCGCAGGCGTGCAGCCTCCTCCGACAGGGCCCGGCCTTCACGCTCGGCGGCCGCCAGCTGCACTGCCAGGCCAGCCCTCTCCTTGGCCAGAGCCTCCTTCTCCCGCGTTGCCCGCTCCAGCGCCTCCGTCTGCCGCTGCGTCTCCTGTCGGGCCTGCTCCAGCTGCTGCTCTCGCTCGCTCACCTGCCTGGAGAGCTGGCCCCCACTAGGCACTGTGAGCGCCACCCCTGGGATCTCCCCTGCTTATCCTGAAGCATCCCAGCTCTGGGCCTGACCCAGCCCTGGCCTGGCAGGCAGGAGACCAGGCCCAGGCCCAGGGTCTACCCTGACGTGCTGTATCTGGACAAATCACAGCCTTCTCTGGACCTGCAGTGCACAGGGTCCTCGCTCAGTCTGGGCAGTAACTGAACCCTTGCTGTTCCCCCAGCATGTCCAGGGAAGGTGGGTATATAGCACAGACCACAGGAGAACTGCCCCACAGGCTGCAGGGAGGGGCCTGGAGCCCGGCTCCCGCGCCACACGGGCTGCTCGCTAGCGACCTCTCCCAGGAAGCCAGGCCCTCCAGGACAGACCCAAGGTCCCTCCAGCTATGGTTTCCCAGCACGCCTGACTCCAGTTCTGAATTTCTCTGCCTCGTATCTACTAAGCGGTGACTCGTTTTTCCAAGTGTTTACAAGGTGCACTCTTCAGAACAACCCTCTGGGATGAGAGCTATCATCCCAGTGTTGCAGATGGGGCCACCGGGACATGGGGGCGTTGGGGAGCTTGCTCCAGGTCCCAGCTTGCAGAGGCGGGGCTGGATTTCAGCGGGGAATCAGGCTCCAGAGCCTGTTACTTCCAGCGTCTAGAAGCCCTCCAGTGTTGCCCCTCCACCCACCTGGGCGAGCTGTTCCTGCAGCCGGCAGCGCTCGCGGTGCAGCTCGGGGAGCTGGCGCTCCAGCACCTCCCGGGCCCGCTCCGCTGCCCGCAGGGAGCCCTCCAGGCCCTGCCGCTCCACCTCCTGCTCCAGCCGCTCCTGCTGCAGCCGCTCCTGCTCCTCCTGAGACGTGGCGGCCGCCTGCTCCACCTGCCGCTGCCGGCCCAGCAAGGCCGCCTTCTCCTCCTCCAGCTGCGGGTCAGGCGGGGCTGAGAGCGGGGGCAAACCCAGCCCTCATGCGGAAGGGGGCCCACCCATCACCCACACTGGGCTACAGGACAGGGGAGGTTCCCAAGGGCCAAGCGCGGGGCCGGAGGCCATCAGGCCATTGGGGAGGAGACGCAGGGCCTGCAGAGCTTCTTTTCCATCAGACCACAAGGGAGAAGACAGACGGAGTCAGAGACAGAACAAGACAGAGGGACAGAGGCGTCCAGGGAGGGGTGGGCTGGGCCTGAGCTGGGCCTGGGGACGCCTCTGGGGGGTCTCTGAGGAGCAGGGGCGGGAGTAAGGCAGGAGGGTCCACGGGCCCACCACGTACCTGGGCGACAACGCAGTTCAGGGCCAGCTTGTCCTGCGCCAGACCCTCATTCAGGGCGCTCAGCTTGGACAAGGCATCCCGCAGAGAGGCCTCCTCCGCCCTCAGCTTGGTCGTGGAGAGCTCGAGCGCCACGCAGCCAGCCTCCGCCTGCAGGGTTGGAACCAGCGGCCAGACGGTCAGGCGGAGAGAGCAGCGAAGAGACGCGAGGGACGCGGAGACGCAGAAGCACGAGGAGAAAGTCAGAGAGATGGGCGGAGGGGGAGGCGTGGGGAGACAAGGCCCTCAGACAGGGCGGGGCCACGAGAAGGAGATGCAGCGTGAGACAGAATCCCTGCAGACGGCCTGCTGCCCACGCAGAGCTGGACGAGGGCCGACAAGGCCGGCTCCCGCCACAGGGCACGGCCAGAGGTCAGAGGGCACCAGCGTGGGGTCGGGGGCGGGCCTGCTCAGGGCCTAGACACAGGGAGTGGGGCCGGCACCAACCAAGAACGGTGCCCCCAGCGCTCACAGACCCCAGGACCTGTGCCCGGAGATGGGGCCGGACGACCTGAGTCACAGGCCCTGCCCCAGAAGCACCTGGAAAAGCAGAGGTATGACCAGGCCTGGAGGGCAGTTCACTTACGGCTGGGATCAGAGGTCTGTTTGCGGCCCAGGACAGAGGTCAGCCTGAGTCTAGGAGGAGGGGGCCAGCCTGTGGCCAGAGGGAGAAGGCCTGGGGCCCAGGGCAGAGGTGGGCTTGTGGCGGGGTGGCAAACGGGAACCCACCTTGGCCAGCGCCTCGGCCACCTCAGCCTTCTCGGCCTGCAGCATGTCCCGCTGCAGCGTGGCACTGCTCAGCGCCTCCCGCACCTCCACCAGCTCCTTCGCCAGCCCTGCGCGCTTCCCTTCCAGCTGCTCCAGTTGTCTGTGGCTGTGGGGCAGAGGGCAGGGGTTGCCCCAGTCACTCCCCTGAGTCTCCCACCGCCAGACATGCTGGAGCAGCGAGAGGCCAGGCACGAGGCAGGAGCCTCACCCACAGGGACAGCCAAGCCCACGGTGACTCTGAACCTCAGTTTTCACATCTGCAAAATGGGGTAACACCCACCTTGTGAAGTTGTTAAAAGGACGTGTGTCTTTACTGTAACCTGACATACCTCCCCAAGGGCCTTCAGAAACAAGGATAACATCCACCGGCACAACGTGCTAAACATCACTGTCACTTATGCCTCAGAGAAATAAGTGAACAGTACAGTGATTAAGACGTTAACTCTGAAGCCCCAGTGATTGGGTTCAAATCCTGGGTCTTCAACTTAAATGACCTTTCTGTGCTTCAGTTTCGCTGTTGATAAGATGGAGCTAATAACAGCCCCTACATCACAGAGTTATTAAGAAGGTGAAACAAGAGAATCTAAGCGCTTAAAATGGTGTCTGGTACTTAGTAATGTTAGTATTAGTCTTATTATTATAACTTTAAATTTAAAAATAATATTATTAATTAAAATAATGTTACATATAAAATGTTACGTTTTAATTAAATAATATGGATGACAGAGGATGAGATGGTTAGATGACATCACCGACATTTCAATGGACATGAGTTTGGGTAAACTCTGGGAGTTGGTGATGGACAGGGAAGCCTGGCGTGCTGTGGTTCATGGGGTCGCAAAGAGTCGGACACGACTGAGCGACTGAACTGAACTGAATGTTATGTGTAACTTTATATTATACATGAAGTTACATATAACTATTATTTAATGTTATCTTCCCTGGTGGCTCAGATGGTAAAGCCTCTGCGTACCACGCGGGAGACCTGGGTTCTATTCCTGGGTCAGGAAGATCTCCTGGAGAAGGAAATGGCAACCCACTCCAATATTCTTGCCTGGAAAATCCTATGGACGGAGGAGCGTGGTAGGCTACAGTCCGTGGGGTCACAAAGAGTTGGATACGACGGAGCGACTTTGCTTGCTTTCATATAAATGTTATATACATGATTACAGGGAAGTTACTATATATTGTAACTACAGGGAAGCCTGCCATGCTTCCATGCTGCCATGTGTCCACGGGGTCGCAAAGAGTCGGACACGACCTGGCAACCGAACAACAAAGTAACTGCTGTTATATTAGCTGTTATCATCATCCACACACTGCCTCCGACCAGCTCTGATCTCTGGGAAACGACTCCACCTGCCTGAGCCCCAGTTTCCTGCAGGTCTGGCTAGGAGACCCTGCCGCAGGGGGTGCGGCGAGGACTCCGAGCACGTGGGAGGCCCGCGCACAGTCAGTGCTCCCGAGCCCCCAGGGACAGCCAGGGCCCCGGGCCCAGCTCAGCGCCAGAAGCCACTCGCCTGCGCTCGAGCTCCCGGCGCGCCCGCGTGCAGTCCTGAGCCGCGTCCTCCCGCTCTTCCTCCAGCTGGTCCCGCTGGCGCCGCAGCTCCTCCTGGGCCACCTGCAGCTTCTCCCGCTCCTGTCGCAGCTCCTCGGCCTGCTGCTTGGCCGCATGCAGGCTGTGGGCCAGGCTGTCCTTCTCTCTGCAGGACGAGAGAAGGGGCCGCTGAAGGGGCTGCCAGGGCCCCTTCCATGACGGAGGATGGCCACGCTACTGTGCTAGCCAGGAACCACAGACTGCCGTCTTCCGAGGCCCGTGCCTCCAGGAAGCCTTCCTGCCCCTGCATGTGGCCCACTCATCTCCTCCACGTCTCCCTGGAGCCGACTCTTTCCAGCCAAGAGAATCCAGACATCCTTCTTCCCCATCCAGCCCCACTTGGAGGCCCAGAGAAATGGGTGGAAGCCTCGCCTCTGGGTGAAGAGGCCAGGCCAGGCTTGAGACATGTGGGCACTGTTGCCGCCAGGTCTGCTGGCCCACCTAGCCCGGGAAGGCCCCCTTACAGCACCCCATGCCCTTCAGTTCTGGGAGGCCCAACAGACTGGGCATGTCCAGATCCCAAAGTCTGCTGCCCAGGCCAGCAGCACGTGGCAACCAGGGCAAGGGCAAGGGAGGGAAGAGCCTCCTTCCAAGACTCGAGTTTCTGGTTTAGGGCTGACGGCTGTCATATCCTCCACTGCCAACTCCCCTTTGCTCAAAATGGCACCCCGTGAATACACTAGGTACGAAGGCTGGCAGTAGGCAGAGGAAAACATAACAACGTGAAATTAAGAAAAACAATACCATGCGAAATGAGGCATTCACTAAGAATACTACTACAAAAAAGCACTCCTCCTTCCAAGGCGGGAAGCACTGGTTTTGCCATGAGATGGACCAGAATCCCATCGCCTACCCCAGCGACACTGCTGTGTGACCCTGGGCAAGGCTCTCAACCTCAAGACAGTAACAGCAGTGGGGTGCATGGGGTTGACAGGAAGGCTGACTGAGACTGTACATGTGAAGGACTTGGCAATGAGCCTGGCACACAGGAGGTGTACGGGGGACGCTTGCAAACTGTCAGGAAACATGATGGAAAGCAAAGCCAGGGCATTAACAGGGTCAGGATGGGTGGGGGAGGGAGGGCTGTGAAGAGATTTCACCTTTTTATTTCCCTCCATTTTCAACCTTTTTATTATGTAGTTACATTAAAAAAGAAAAATAAGCAAGAACAAAAAATCAAAACCATCAGGCAGCCAAGAATGGATAATTTCTTGTCCCTGAAATCCCCAAGAAACAGAGTCTAGAATAACACTGCCAATATGACTCTCGGGGCTGATGGAAATGCTTCCTAGTCATACGTGCACTTGAAACGAAGCTAACGCAACTGCGGGATTGAATTTTCGCTTTTGTAAACGTTGCCTTATATTTGAACAGACACACGTGGCCAGTTACGACCGTATTAGTGCAAATCCAGCACGTGCAGGCTGACTCATCCCTGGGGCTGGGCGCCCCACCTCTGGCCTCTGGCACCTGTTCAGGAGGTCGACGGTGCTGCGCAGGCGCTGGGCTTCCCGCTGCGCGTCCTCCTGGGCCCGGGCGGCCCCGTCGGCGTCGTCCCGCAGACGCTGCAGCTGCTCTTCCAGGGCACGGCGCTCACCCTCACTGTCACTAAGCTGCTTCCGCAGGGTGCCCAGCAAGTCCTGGCTGGCCTCATAGCGCCCCCGCATGTCCTGTGGCAGAATCACTGAGTCCAGGGAAGCCCTTGCTCTCCGCAGGATGTACACCAGCCTGCTCTGGGACCCAGACCTGCGTCCATCCCTGGGCGGCAAAGTGGAGCGAAGCCCATAGGCTCAGTGTCCACTCCCCTGCACGGTGCCCTCCCACCCTTCTGACACCTCTGCCAGGGCTCTGAACCTCCAGCTCCTGGGGCCCCAGACAACTCCTACCCAAGTCTCCCAAACACCAAGCACACTCCTTTCCGCACCCCGCGTCTGACGCCCTCACCCAAGGCTGTCTTGGTAGATGTGGGCGCCTCGTCTTCCGCTCTACACCAGGACTCTAGCTCCACCCAGGCTCCGCCCCTAGCGGCTCAAGCCCCTCCCACACCAGGACTCTAGCTCCACCCAGGCTCCGCCCCCAGCAGCTCAGGCCCCTCCCACTCCAGACGCTGCGCGCTCGGCCACCTCCGGTCCCGACTCTCTACCCTCTCCCCGGGCTCTGGCTGCCCCTAGGGTTTCCTAGGGTGCTCAGGCCCCACCCACGGAGGCGCCAGGCCCGGCCCTGGGCTGGATCCCCAGCACAGGGTGCTCAAGCCCTGTCCCACCTGGACCTGTAGCTGGCGCTTGTGCAGAGCCGAGTGGATGAGGGCCAGCGTGGAGTCCGAGCATGCGGGGGACGGGCCTCGGCGCGGGGAGCGGCCGCGGCCGGGTGAGGGCCGCCTCGGCGGGGACGGGGTCCGGGCCCCCGAGAGCCCCCGCAGGCTGCCGTCCGAAGTGTCCGCTGTGCGCTCGGAGCCACTTAACTGGACGCCGCTGTCCGTGTCCGACAGGACAGCCTGGGGGTGGGTCAGAGAGAAGGGGAGGGGAGCTGCACGGTTAGTGGGGCGCAGCGCGGCCACTGGAGTCCTGGCATCCAGCTTCACCACAGACTCCGCAACACAGCCTAGGGCCCTCCCAAAAGCAGGCTTCCTGATCACAGCCCTCAGCCCACCGGGACGCCTTCCGTTTACTGAGAAGACACCATAGAGCCTTTCTCAGACGGGCAGGGAACAGGCAGTGCCTCCGCTCCGGACAGAGTTTGAGCTGAGAACAGCAGGGAGGGCGCCAGGGCCCTCAACCGCTTGCAGTTCAGCTCAAAGCCACCAGGGGACGCAGTGGTCCAGGCCCGCCTGCCCTGGCCCTGCCCAGGCCCCCGCCAGCGCTGGCCTGCCTCCAACCTGGGCCATGTCCCTCAGGGTCTGCTGCAGCCCCTCTCCTTCCTCTGCCTCCAGGGCCGCCTGCTCCTGGAGCCGCAGGGATTCCTAGAGTGGCGTTGGGAAGACAAAGAAAGAGTGGTCAGGGTCTCTGCCCTAGTCAGAAACCACAGTCTCCCTACCTGGACCACCGCCCATCAGAGCGCCTGGAAGGCCATGCCCAGAGGCCAACGGCTTGGGAGACCCCACAGCAGCACCAGTGGCCTCACTGAACAGACCAGGCCCCAAGAGGTACAGTGTGTGCTCCAGGGCACACAGCCTGTTGGAAGAGAGCTGGGCGTGGAATCCAGGCCAGACCACACACAGGATGACCAACCCAGGCAGCACCCATGAGGGGTGTCCCTCTGGTGGGGAGGCAGCTGAGTTCCAACAGGAAGAGCCCTGGGCTAGCAGGGCATAGGCATGAGTTCCAGTCCTGACGGGCCAGCAACATGGCTCTAGAACTCTGGACAAGTATTTTCTCCTGGGCCTCAGCTTCCTCATCTGTATAATGGGGATCACGCTACAGAACAGCTGAGGGGATGAAATGGGATAAAGGAAGCGAACGTGCTAACCACTACGGCTGACACATACTAGGTGCTCACATTAAAGCTGCACACACTAGGTGCTCAGTTAACGAGGGGTGACGCGGATTCTGAGTGGGCTGCCCAAGCAACCCAGCCCTCAGCCTACATCTGGTCCCTCCCATCGCACCCCGCGTCTCACCAGGGCCTCAAGCTTCTCGCTGAGGGCTTTGTTGAGCTGGTCTTTCTCCAGATTCTGGTCCTGAAGGCGCGCCACTGTCACGGCCAGCTCGGTCACTCTGTAGGCGGGGGAGCTACACAGGTGAATGGGAGGCCCACCCAGCTTCTCAAACCCCCAGCTTCCCCAGACCTGAGGCAGGGACGCTAGCTGGCCGCCCTTGCTGTGTGACCTGGAGCACCTCCTCTCTGGGCTGCAGACTTCTCATCTCTGAATGAGAATGAGGTGCCAGGCACTTTATCTCATGGGGAATCACTCTGGGACCTGCCTAGATCTCAGGAGCAGAGTGCTGCTGGGCGCCAAGCCACCCAGTCGTGTCTGACTCTTTGCGACCCCGTGGACTGTAGCCCGCTAGGCTCCTCTGTCCATGGGATTCTCCAGGCAAGAAGACTGGAGTGGGTCGCACGCCCTCCTCCAGGAGGAGGGATCTTCGTGGTCAGGGGATCTTCCTGACCCAGCAATCGAACCCTCCTCTCTTAATCTCCTGCACTGGCAGATGGGTTCTTTAGCACTGGGAGCAGAGGCTGAACTGCAAACCTGGGCAAGAGCCCTCTGAACCTGTCTTCCCCTCTGCCAAACAGAGGACCTGGGGAGACTGGCCAAGCGCACACAGGGGAAGGGACCATCGCTGGTGAACAGACACCCCTCTGCCCCAGAACCCTGGCTGTATGCTCCAGCGAGGCCTGCCTCACTGCGCCTTCGAGAACCCACCTGTCACTGAGGTTGGCCTTGTCCAGGTTGCTCTGTAGCTGCAGCCGGGCCAGCTCCTGCTCCTGCAGCTCCTTGCTGCGCAGCTGCTCCTCCAGCAGCGCCTGCTTCTCCAGGGAGGCCTCAGCCCGGCTCTCGGCCAGCCGCAGGCCCACACTCAGCCCCAGGCCCGCCTCCTGGATGGCTCGCGAGGTGTGGGCTAGCTCCCCTCCCAGCTGCAGCAGGTCCCTGGTGGAGAGGACACAGAACGGGGGTCAGATGGGGGGCAGGCTTCCAAGTGTAAATGATAACGACAATGGGGGCCTCCCTGGTGGCTCAGTGGTAAAGAATCCACCTGCCAATGCAGGAGACACGGGTTTGATCCCTGATCCAGGAAGATCCCACACGCCACGGAACAACTAAGTCCAGGAGCCACAACTGCTGAGCCCACGAGCGGCAGCTGCGGAAGCCCGAGAGCCCGTGCTCTGCAACCAGAAAAGTCACCACATGGGAAGCCATGCGCCAGGACCGGGGAGCCGCCCCGCCCTCTGCAGGCAGAGAAAAGCCCACGGCGGCGGTGGCCCGGCACAGCAGAAGAGCAGTGGAGGGGCCAGGGGAGCAGGGACACGTACAGTCTGCTCTATTTGCTTTTATCAAATGTGCCTGAGAGTCTGGGTCAAAGGCGGGAGGGACTCTTCATAGTACACCCTGTAAAATTTGAATCTTGTACTTACGTGAATTATTCAAAAGCAAGATGCTAAAATGTTAAATGCTAATTTAAAATAATACATACTTTAAATATATCAAATAGGCTAAATTCTTCCCTTTCCTGAATGGACTGTACCACTGGGTATCAAATGGTAGGAAGAGGAAGTGTCTTATTGTAGAAAAGCTCCGGCTAACACACGGCGCAGTGACAGAGTGAGACCCTCACGATTTTGCAATCTCTGATGAACGCGGTGAGGAGATACCCCTCGTCCAAGGTAAGGAGCAGTGCCTGTGATTTGCTGGAGCAGCCGTGAAGAGATGCCCCACGCCCAAGGTAAGAGAAACCCAAGTAAGATGGTAGGTGTTACAAGAGGGCATCAGAGGGCAGACACACTGAAACCATACTCACAGAAATCTAGTCAGTCTAATCACACTAGGACCACAGCCTTGTCTAGCTCAGTGAAACCAAGCCAGGCCCGCGGGGCAACCCAAGACGGGCAGGTCATGGTGGAGCAGTCTGACAGAATGTGGTCCACTGGAGAAGGGAATGGCAAACCACTTCAGTAGTCTTGCCTGGAGAACCCCATGAACAGTATGAAAAGGCAAAATGATAGGATACCTAAAAAGGAATTCCCCAGGTCAGTACGTGCCCAATGTGCTACTGGAGATCAGTGGAGAAATAACTCCAGAAAGAATGAAGGGATGAAGCCAAAGCAAAAATAATACCCAGCTGTGGATGTGACTGGTGATAGAAGCAAGGTCCAATGCTGGAAAGAGCAATATTGCATAGGAACCTGGAATGTCAGGTCCATGAATCAAGGCAAATTGGAAGTGGTCAAACAGGAGATGGCAAGAGTGAATGTCGACATTATAGGAATCAGCGAACTAAAATGGACTGGGATGGGTGAATTTAACTCAGATGACCATTATATCTACTACTGCGGGCAGGAATCCCTCAGAAGAAATGGAGTAGCCATCATGGTCAACAAGAGAGTCCAAAATGCAGTACTTGGATGCAATCTCAAAAACGACAGAATGATCTCTGTTCGTCTCCAAGGCAAATCATTCAATATCACAGTTATCCAAGTCTATGGCCCAACCAGTAACACTGAAGAAGCTGAAGTTGAATGGTTCTATGAAGACCTACAAGACCTTTTAGAACTATCACCCAAAATAGATGTCCTTTTCATTATAGGGGACTGGAATGCAAAAGTAGGAAGTCAAGAAACACCTGGAGTAACAGGCAAATTTGGCCTTGGAATGCGGAATGAAGCAGGGCAAAGACTAATAGAGTTTTGCCAAGAAAATGCACTGGTCATAGCAAACACCCTCTTCCAACAACACAAGAGAAGACTCTACACATGGACATCACCAGATGGTCAACACCGAAATCAGACTGATTATATTCTTTGCAGCCAAAGATGGAGAAGCTCTATACAGTCAACAAAAACAAGACCGGGAGCTGACTGTGGCTCAGATCATGAACTCCTTATTGCCAGATTCAGACTTAAATTGAAGAAAGTAGGGAAAACCACTAGACCATTCAGATATGACCTAAATCAAATCCCTTATGATTATACAGTAGAAGTGAGAAACAGATTTAAGGGCCTAGATCTGATAGATAAGAATGCCTGATGAACTGGAACGAGGCTTGTGACATTGTACAGGAGACAGGGATCAAGACCATCCACATGGAAAATAAATGCAAAAAAGCAAAATGGCTGTCTGGGGAGGCCTTACAAATAGCTGTGAAAAGAAGAGAGGCGAAAAGCAAAGGAGAAAAGGAAAGATATAAGCATCTGAATGAAGAGTTCCAGAGAATAGCAAGAAGAGATAAGAAAGACTTCTTCAGCGATCAATGCAAAGAAATAGAGGAAAAGAACAGAATGGGAAAGTCTAGAGATCTCTTCAAGAAAATTAGAGATACCAAGGGAACATTTCATGCAAAGATGGGCTCGATAAAGGACAGAAATGGTCTGGACCTAACAGAAGCAGAAGATATTAAGAAGAGGTGGCAAGAATACACAGAAGAACTATACAAAAACTTCACGACCCAGATAATCATGATGGTATGATCACTCATCTAGAGCCAGACATCCTGGAATGTGAAGTCAAGTGGGCCTCGGAAAGCATCGCTACGAACAAAGCTAGAGGTGGTGATGGAATTCCAGTTGAGTTATTTCAAATCCTGAAAGATGATGCTATGAAAGTGCTGCACTCAATATGGCAGCAAATTTGGAAAACTCAGCAGTGGCCACAGGACTGGAAAAGGTCAGTTTTCATTCCAATCCCAAAGAAAGGCAATGCCAAAGAATGCTCAAACTACCGCACAACTGCACTCATCTCACACGCTAGTAAAGTAATGCTCAAAATTCTCCAAGCCAGGCTTCAGCAATACGTGAACCATGAACTTCCTGATGTTCAAGCTGGTTTTAGAAAAGGCAGAGGAACCAGAGATCAAATCGCCAATATCTGCTGGATCATCGAAAAAGCAAGAGAGTTCCAGAAAAACATCTATTTCTGCTTTATTGACTATGCCAAAGCCTTTGACTGTGTGGATCACAAGAAACTGTGGAAAATTCTGAAAGAGATGGGAATACCAGACCACCTGACCTGCCTCTTGAGAAATCTGTATGCAGGTCAGGAAGCAACAGTTAGAACTGGACATGGAACAACAGACTGGTTCCAAATAGGAAAAGGAGTACATCAAGGCTGTATATTGTTACCCTGGTTATTTAACTTCTACGCAGAGTACATCATGAGAAACGCTGGACTGGAAGAAACACAAGCTGGAATCAAGATTGCCGGGAGAAATATCAATAACCTCAGATATGCAGATGACACCACCCTTATGGCAGAAAGTGAAGAGGAGCTAAAAAGCCTCTTGATGAAAGTGAAAGTGGAGAGTGAAAAAGTTGGCCTAAAGCCCAACATTCAGAAAACTAAGATCATGGCATCCGGTCCCATCACTTCATGGGAAATAGATGGGGAAACAGTGGCTGACTTTATTTTTGTGGGCTCCAAAATCACTGCAGATGGTGACTGCAGCCATGAAATTAAAAGACGCTTACTCCTTGGAAGAAAAGTTATGACCAACCTAGATAGTATATTCAAAAGCAGAGACATTACTTTGCCGACTAAGGTCCGTCTAGTCAAGGTTATGGTTTTTCCTGTGGTCATGTATGGATGTGAGAGTTGGACTGTGAAGAAGGCTGAGCGCCGAAGAACTGATGCGTTTGAACTGTGGTGTTGGAGAAGACTCTTGAGAGTGCCTTGGACTGCAAGGAGATCCAACCAGTCCATTCTGAAGGAAATCAGCCCTGGGATTTCTTTGGAAGGAATGATGCTAAAGCTGAAACTCCAGTACTTTGGCCACCTCATGCGAAGAGTTGACTCATTTGAAAAGACTCTGATGCTGGGAGGGATTGGGGGCAGGAGGAGAAGGGGACGACAGAGGATGAGATGGCTGGATGGCATCACGGACTCGATGGATGTGAGTCTGAGTGAACTCCGGGAGTTGGTGATGGACAGGGAGGCCTGGCATGCTGCGATTCATGGGGTCACAAACAGTCGGACACGACTGAGCGACTGAACTGAACTGAACGGAACTGAGGAGTGTCTGGGCCTTGGCGTGGAGCGTCAAGGGCTGCCAACACACAGAAAGAGAGGCTCCTGATGGCAGGGCACACAGCATTATGAAGAGGTTGTGTCAAAACACAACAACCCGAACCTGAGTCTGATGAAGCCTTACAGCCAACATCCAATTTACAAGAAATACAGGAGACAAGGGTGTTAAATGACACCACAGAATCCAGACTGTGGGAATCTCTGAGGGCAACTGTCCCAGTTTCTGGAACAAATAAAATATTCGACTTAAAAGACAAATCAATGAATCACACCTTGTGAACATCTGCGGATCCTGATTCAAACAATTTTAAATGCAAAAACTAAAGCAAAATCATCTGTGATACTGATGAATCAATTGATACTGTGGATACTGAGCGAGTATGAGATATCTCACCAAAAGGTCATTACTTAATGCTTAAAGCACAAAAGGAGACAGACTGGTCTGCCTGCCTCTGGGCTCTCCCCACAGCCCCACGTGCTCAAAGAGCAAGTAGGAAGGGACTTCCCCGGCAGTCCAGCTCTTAGGGCTCCATGCTTCCAGTGCAGGGGCATAGGTTTGATCCCTGGTCGGGGAACTAAGATCCCACAAGCTGTGCGTGGCGGAGGTGGGCGGGGGCAGACACCAAGTCCCCTGCAGCAAGGGACCTGTGAGGCTCTTTTCCAACCTGACCTCCCGCTCACTTGCCTTTTGCTTCAGCCCCACTGGCTGCCACTTTCTCCCACCCCCAAGCCTTTGCTTCTGCTGTTCCCTCTCCCTGGAGGGCCCTCAGCTCTGCCAGTTAAAACCCTACCTCTCCTTTGGGGTCAGTGCAAATTCTGTCTTCCCTATGAAGCATTTTTCCGGCCTCCCAACCCCTTCCCTTGGGGGCTTCCCTCCTAGCTCAGTTGGTAAAGAATCCACCTGCAATGGAGGAGACCCCAGTTCAATTCCTGGGGTCGGGAAGATCCCCTGGAGAAGGGATAGGCTACACACTCCAGTATTCTTGGGCTTCCCTGGTGGCTCAGCTGGTAAAGAATCCACCTGCAATGCGGGAGACCTGGGTTCAAGCCCTGGGTTGGGAAGACCCCTGGAGAAGGGAAAGGCTACCCACTCCAGTATTCTGGCCTGGAGAATTCCATGGACTGTACAGTCCACGGGGTCGCAAAGAGTCGGACACGACTGAGCGACTGTTCCTTTCACAGCCCCTTGCGTCCTCTGAGCATCTGGGACGTCCTTTCTGTTCCACTTCCATGTCACTGACCTCTCGCTTCCTCAGTCCAGAGACCGCAAGGTCCTTCGTTCTTATTCTAAGCCTTTTTGGCCGCACACAGCTTACGGGATCTTGGTTCCCTGACCAGGGACTGAACCTGGACCCTCAGCAGTGAAAACAGAGAGTCCTAGCCAGGGAATCCCCTGCAGGTCGCCAGGCCCTTGGGAGGAGACAGCGAACAGTCTAGGTCAAGCTGAGTCACTTCAGTCATGTCCGACTCTGGCAGCCCACCAGGCTCACCGAACAGTCCAGTGGGTTAAAAACAGGGGCGATAAATCCTGACTCAGCCTCCTCCCTACCGCTCTGTGATCTAACTCTCTGAGCCTCAACGTCCCCCCTGAAAAGTGAGGACTATTACAGTCCCTACCTCACAGGAACACTGGGGACATGAAATGAAATAAAAGGTTCAAGGAGCCTAACTAGTAGCAAACATCTAGCAAATGTTTACTGGTTACTAGTAATGACTGCGCTATGCCTAGTCGCTCAGCCGTGTCTGACTCTTGCGGCCCCACGGACTGCAGCCCGCCAGGCTCCTCTGTCCTTGGGGATTCTCCAGGCAAGAGTACTGGAGTGGGTTGCCATGGCTGCCTCCAGGGTACTAGTAGTAACTAGGAAACAGTAAATTTAGAAAACAATAAAACAGTTTTTAGTTTAGTAGAATATGCTTACTAAACTTGAAAAAAAATGTTTTACTAAAAATTATTAAAACTACAAAAAAAGGTTTTTTACTAAAAGAATGTTTTTAGTTTAGTAAAATATGACTATTTAGTCACAGACAGTTTAGCAGATACATTAAGCAAACACGACATGACTGCCCTGACCTGGTAAGAGTCAATTATCACTAGGTGCCTCTGTGTCTCCCAAGGCCGGCACACAGCAGACACAGCAGGCGGGTCGGTTTGGACTGAAGCCCAGCTGGGCGGAGCTGAACTCGTGAAGAGCAGGGCCGCGCCTCCGCCAGCCTCACCTCTCAGTGGCCGTCTTCACCTCGCTGATCAGCCGTCGGGCCCCCACGACCTGCCTCCAGACGAGGAGCAGGCGACTGTGCTCGTGGCTGAAGTAGGCGTTGAAAGACTGGGGGACGGAGGGGCGGAGTGAGGTCCCAAGGGCCGACCCGGGGGCCGTGTGCCGTCCCCACCGCCGGCTTGCAAGGCTGGGTCCGAGCTGCCTCGCTCACCAGCCCCCGCCTCCCCCTGGCCCAGGGAGCTGGGTGTCAAAGCCTACACGGGGAAGGGCAGAAGATGCCGGAGACCTCGGTCTGCATCCCAGCTGCCTGCAGCACGACCGGGCAGCAGCTCAACCTCTCTTCAGGAGGACTAGAACACCATCCACGTAGGTTAAGAGGATCAGAGGAGAAAACGCCCACCTCTCACACAATAGGCACTAATCAAGGCTATTGTTATGACAACTGTTTTCCTCCCTAACGGGGCTTCCCTGGAGGCTCAGATCGGAAAGAATCTGCCTATAGTGCAGGAGACCCGGGTTCCATCCTAGGGTTGGGAAGATGCCCTGGAGAAGGGCATGATGACCCACGCCGGTGTTCTTGCTGCAGAATCAAAGGGCTCAGCTGGCACGGGGCCCCTTCCCCGCCAGCCCAGCGGGGCCCCGCAGCCCCGGCCCCTCGCCCACCTCGCCCTCGCGCCTCCAGGCAGCCTCCCGCTGCTCCAGCTCCTGCCGGCTGCGCGCCCAGTCGCTGGTCACCTTGCGGATATCGTCCCGCAGGGCCTGGTTGGCCGAGCTCGCCTGGTCCAGCTGTTCCCGGAGCAGCGCGTTCACCTGGGCCAGGCTTGCGCTCCTGGGTGAGACAGAGGAGAGCAGGTGGGTGCCTGGGCGGAGGGCGGCCGGCCCCCTCGCGCCCCCCGCGGGCCCACCTCTGCTGCTCCTCCTCCAGGCGGACGAGGGCGCTCTCCAGGTCCTGGCTGTGCCCTGCGTCCTGAGGGGTCGGGAAGCGGGGGCGTCAGACTGGGCAGGGCAGGAAGGCTCAGCCCTGCCCCCCAGCCCCCCGGCGCCCACCCGCAGCCGCAGCTGCTCCAGCTCTGTGCATCTCTCCAGCAGCTGCTGCTCCGTCTCCGAGCTCTTCTTCTTGCACTGGAGAATCTGGGGGTGGGCAGAGAGTGGGTCAGCCGCGGGGGTTGGGGTTGGGGGAGGAAAGGTGCGCGGAGGGCGGGGCGCCAGCCCGACCTTGGCCTGCAGCCGCTGCACGAGCTGCGCCTGCCGCTGCTGGCCCTCCTGGTAGGCCTGCAGCTTGCGCCGGTAGGAGGCCTGCTCCTCCTGCAGCTGCCGCCGAAGCTCCACGCTCTGCAGGGCCAGCCCCCTGGACTCCTGGGCTTCCGGCTCCCCAGACTCCCGACGCACAGCCTGCTGCAGCTGCGGGGAAGGGCCCCGGGTGAGAGTCCTGCGCCTCCCCAGAAGGCAGGCTCAGGCCTCTGTAGGGGGCGCCAGGCTGGACCCCGACCCACGATGCCTTGCAGGCAAGCCCAGGACGGAGAGCACGTGTGCACGGCCAAGCATAAACACATACGAGACAAGCAGGGACACACAGACAGGGTGTGCAGGGACACACAGACAGGGTGTGCAGGGACACACAGGGTGTGCAGGGATGCGTGCAGGTGGGCCCACACACGTGTGCACACAAAACACAAAGATGCCCCTGGGGCAAACCTTGAGGCCCGGGCAGCACCCTGTGTGGCCAACTATGAGATCCGTGCCGTGCCACCCGAACCCAGGAAACCTGGAGTTTGCTCCCACTGTGCCTTAGGGCCGTGAGCATGCGGTCTTAGAAGAGCGTGCTCATGAGTTAACAGCACGAGCACATGTAACACGCTCAGAGGCGTCAACACACGCACACAGGTGTGAGCTCAGAGACGCGCACACGCACAGCACACACAGGCCGTCTCAGACACCCCAGACGGGCTCAGAGACGCGCGCACACACACAGCGCACAGGTCGTCTCAGACACCCCAGACGGGCACTGGCGGACTCACCTGGCTCCCACTCCCCACACACAGTGCTCAAGCTTCTGAGAGGCGAGCACAAGTGTTCTGACACATGGCGTGGCTGTTCACAAGCCCAGCCCAGCCTGGCCCCCAGCTCTCCGCTCTCCCTCACTGGGGGGACCTCCACCCCACCCCGTCCCCCACGCCCAGGCAGCCTGTAGCCCCTTCATCACCCTACCACAGCCTGCTCCAGCTGCGGGGAAGGGCCCCAGGTGAGAGTCCTGCGCCTCCCCAGAAGGCAGGCTCAGGCCTCTGTAGGGGGCGCCAGGCTGGATCCCGACCCACGATGCCTTGCAGGCCCAGGTGGTCCCAGGCTCTGACGGCCTCCACTAGCCCAAACCCCCTCACTCCTCCAGGCACCTGCTGGTCCCAGGGGGCCCCTAGCCTCCCCCAGAAGTGTAGAAAGGATGGAGGAGGCAGCTGAGGATGTCAGGGCTCAGAGGAGGATGGTGCCCAGAGTGGACCGACAGCAGGGCTGAGCCCAGAGCCTGGCCTGTGAGAGGCGGGGCAGGGCATCCGTTCACACACACGCCCACGTCCGGTCCCGGGGAGGCCAACGGCAAGGACGACAACCGTCACCCATGCGGACCAGGGGCCCAGGCGCCCAGGCCAGGCTGGCCCTCTGGGCCGGGGTTAAGCGGTGCGCCAGGAGAGGCTCAGGGAGCCACCAAGCTGAGAACCACCTCATCTCCATCCCCACCCCGGGGACAGCACTGGGGCAGGGCGACTGTGCCCACAGAGGCTGTGTGCCAGCTGCAGCTCATGTTGGTGGAACCTGGTCTGAGGGTGCGGGAGCAGGCGATACGCAGGGGGTCCCTCTCCCTGGAGGGCGGGCAGCAAGCCCGTGGCCAGTATCTGCGTGGAGTCCACCCAAGTTAGGTGAAGGGCAGAGAGTCGGTGCTGGCTGCGGCACCGGGATGCTGCGTGTGTGTCAACCATCCAGCAGGCGCTTCCTGGATGTCGGGGGGTGTGTTTTGTCGTTTGTCTCCATGTGTGACCCTGTGTGTCTGTGTCTGGGCCTTCATGAGGACCTGGGTGAGCTGGCATCTGTGGTCTAAGGCATGCATTGTGGTGAAGCAGATGGGTACGTCTGCGTGTGTTCCTACGTGTCAATGCATTTGTACGCCTGTGTGCACAGCTGTACGAGGGGGGTCTGCGTGCATCTGTGCACACCTGTGTCTGGCTGTAGGTATCCAGCCAGCATTGGGCTGTCTGCAGTGTGGACATACAGGCCATGGTGTGTGGCTATGCGTGCGGGTGGGGCGGTGTGGCGTCTGGTGCAGCTTCTGTGGATCTGAGTGCATCCTCTTGGTGGGCCGTTGGTGTGTGTATATAGAAGGGCACCCATCTATCAATGCAGGAGACATAAGAGACCTGGGTTCGATCCCTGGGTTGGAAAGATCCCCTGGAGGAGGGCATGGTAACCCCCTCCATATTCTTGCCTGGAGAATCCATGGACAGAGGAGCCTGGTGGCCTAGGGTCCACAGGGTCACCAAGTGTCAGACACGACTGAAGTGACTTGCACTCGTGCACATACAAAGGGTCTGGCGGTGGCCGTGGTGTGTGTCTCACACAGCTGCGTGAACCGGTGCTGTCCGTCTCTCGGGTTTAGACGGGTCCCTGCCGCTGTGGGAACCAGGTGCTGTCCGTTTTTCAGGCTTAGAGGGGTCCCTGTCGCTGTGGGAACCAGGCACTGTCCTTCTCTCGGGTTTACGGGGGTCCCTGCCGCTGTAGGAACCCGGCGCTATCCGTCTCTCGGGTTTACAAGGGTCCCTGCCGCTGTGGGAACCAGGCGCTGTCCGTCTCTCGGGTTTACCAGGGTCCCTGCCGCTGTGGGAACCAGGCGCTGTCCATCTCTCGGGTTTACCAGGGTCCCTGCAGTTGCCAGTGCTCCGCTGCTTCCCAGGGCTCACAGCCAGACCCCTGCCCCTCTGGCCACACCCCAGCCCTTTCCACAAACTCTTTCAAATTCACTCATAAGTCAAAAAGGAAGCAGGCTGCTCCCAAGCCAAGGATGAAAGAAGTTTACTGTCTCCCCTAGCAACCCCCGCCCCACTGCACAGGGCTCACCCGGTCCAGGTTACCATGGACACTGCGGGAGCGGGGCTGGCCCAACAACTGCTCCTCAGGGATGGGAGAGCGGAGGCCTCACAGGGACCCGAGGTCCCCCCTCTGACCCAGGGGGGTCACCGCCTCAGCCTCCCCACACGCAGCCCCTGGACACAGATCATGACCTCAGCTCCACCCCGCTCCTTGAGGTGCTAGGAGTTTAAGGGTCCGAACAACCTCAAGCCAGGCCACATGCACCACTGTGGCTGCAGGCCCCACTGCCCGCGGCCCAGGGCCACACGCGCAGCCGAGAGGGACGATGCCCCAGGGCTGCGGCGCCCAGGCCAGGGGCTCGGCTCAGCTCTACCAGCGGCCTTGGCCCCGCGATGCCCTCCCTGGGCCTGTCTCCCCACCTCTCATGAGGCGATCTCCAGGCTCTGATGTTACCTGGGGACCCACCCCCAGGACAGGCCTCAAGGTCACCCTCATCTAACCAGAGGGCCCCACGCACACCATCACACACAGGGGACAGCCTCACGCCAGGCTCCCTCTGCACGCTGTCCCAGCCTCCCCAGCCACAAGAGGGAACTTCCTAGACTAATGCAGCCCCCCAGCAGCGTCCTCACAGGAAAGGGAGCGGCCCCCTCCACCTCTTCTTCCCTTCCCTTCCCAGCCAGGGGGGCTATGCTGGCCCCACTGTTGGTTAGAAGCTGGCATTTAAGAGGCAGCCCCCCGCCGCCCGGGCCTGACACTGTGCCAGGGGCCCCAAGATGACTGGCCTCAGTGGGAGGGGCTGGCTCAGGCACCACGAACAATGCGCATTAGCCCAGCCTGCCCCCCATACTCCCTGCAAACCCTGGGAAAGCGAGCCCTGCGCTGTGCCCAGTGCTGGGGTCCGCTTTAGCCCCCCCGCCCTGCTTCTCTGCAAGTCCCAACAAGGTGAGGGCTTACCCCAGCAGGCGGATGCCAGGACACAGGCACAGCCCACACCAACAGGGAGACACAGATCGCTCCTCCCACCGCCGCGTAACAAGCCCTCGTGCAGACGGGCCCAGCTCAGTGAGTCCTGGGCAACCCTGGCTCTGCCAGTCCTGCTCAGGGGACCCTGGGCCAGCGTCAATCTGCAGGCTTCAGCTTGCCGCTTGCAGTATTAGGGGGTCGTATCTGAGGTCCTTCCCATTTTCCCAGGACCAGCTGCCCCCCGGGACTCCCAGCCCAGTGGCCTCTTCCCATCCCCAGGGAACAAAGCCACAACGCAGGGCCCCGGGCTGCGCGGCTGCGAGCACAGCGCTCTCCCGCTCTGAGCCTCAGCGAGCTCCTCCATCACACGAGCGTCGCAACGGTCCCGACCTCTGCATCGCAAACGTCAAGCTCCCAGCACACACGTGGCACACAGCAGGGGCTCAAGGGCCCACAGACACTATTGCGTGCTACTCCATTACCCGCCCCCACAGGCACACACACTTCCTCCCGCATGCAGCTCTCTCACCAACTTGCAGCCACCACCACCTCCCCAGGGCTGCCTGCCTGGAGCCTGGCGACCTGAAGGAGACGAGGCACTGACGACGCCCTGCGCCCAGCACACAGACCTCCTGCCCCGCCCCGCGGCACAGGCCCCCGGACACACACCCTGTCTGGACTTGGGCGCAGGCCTGGCTACCCTGTCCTTCCTTGGCGGGGCCTCATCTGGGAGAGCGGGCCAGGTCTGTGCACACCCCAGCCCAGGTACACAGGGGTACAAGAGATGCCCAGAGACTGCGGCGGGGGACTCTTGGGGGTCTTGTTCTCCATGCCCCACCCCCAGGACAGCCGGGAATGAAACACCCAGGCTCCTGGCACTTCATCCCCTCGTCCCATCGGTTCCGCAGCTCCGTGTCGTCACTGTCCCCACTGTAGACAGCAGGCGTGTCGAGTGGAGAGACGTGTTCAAGGCCACTCAAGTGGGCAGAGTCACAACCTGAACACAGGCCGCTTGGCTCTGGGGCCCACCTCTCCTCCCGGGTGCGCTGCCCAGGGTGCCTCCCACCCCCAAGGCTGGGGAGCCCCGTACCCTGCGCCTGGCAGCACCCACCCTCTCGCTGGCCGCGCTGTACTTGATGGCTAGCTCGTCACGCTCCGCCCGGCTCTGGGCCAGCAGGTCCTCCACGCGGGACAGCTCCTGCTGCAGCAGCTGGTTCTCCTCCTGCAGCGACAGCATGGAAGCCATCTCGGGGGCCGGGCCTGCAGGACAGCGGGCACTCGACTGGCCTCCACCTGTGTCCAGAGGGACCGCCTCCCCAGACAGGTGCCCCACCCATCCCTGGAGGCAGGAAGACGGACCATGTCCCTGAAGGGAGCTGCAGCTGAGGGGCCCTTTCCCAGACTGTCAAAGCACACAGGAGGTTGTGGGGGCCGCCCTCCAGGGGCCTGGGGGCCCATGAGCCTTCCTGCCCAGGTGGAGAACGGGCACTGCCAACCCCAGGCTGTCTACAGAGCCCTGAGCTAAGCTGAGTTGCCTTCTCCCTGTTGTCTTGGATTCACCGAGGCCACCCCTTCCCTGGGAGAGAACACTGTGTTTGGGGTTTAGTCTTCGAAGCAGGCTTCCTGCAAGCAAGGAGGTGATGCCCCGCCTTCACACAGCAGCACGTGGAGCCAAGTCTAGGCAAATGACACCTCCAAGCCTCCATGTTCTCATCTGTAAAATGGGACCCTCCATCATGGGTCTGTGCCTGCCTCACAGTGAGGATTCAAGAAATGGAAGCTGCCATCCTTACCGTCCTCACGACTGTCGAGAGGAGTGTCTGGGGCGGGGTGGGGGTAGGGAGCGGTACCTGCGCTCTCAGGCTGGGAGAGGCTGCGGGTGATGATCTCCCTGATGCGGGCAGACAGGCGGGCGGGCCTCGAGTCCTGGGCCAGGCCCGACCCCAGGAGGCTCCTCTCCAGAGTCTGCGGGGAAAGCGGGAGGGTCTGCGGGGGGCCTGAGACCCAGGGCTCCCTGGCGCGGGTGGCAAAGAAACACGGCTGCCACCCGAGACGTGGGTGCCCAGGAGGCGCTCAGGAAACCCCACCTGGAAGGACGCTTGGGAGTCAGACTCGCACGAAGCCCAATAGGACGCTACGCTCCGTGCGCCCCTGCCCTGGGAAGGAGGCCCCCGGGGGCACGAGAAGCGAGCCAAAGGCACGGCCCACTCACAGACCCCGCCCCGGGCAGGCGGGGTGCCGGGGGCTCCCGCCCAGGGCGGGTGAGGACCTCAAAGTGCTAGCAGCGGTCACCCCAACCCTAAAACCTGGAGGTGGGGACTCCCCTTCACTCGAGGGGCACTGGACAGAGCCCCGGAACTGAGGCCCAGACCCCTCCGCCCCCACCCTGGCCGAGAGCTGCAAGCCGGGGTCCCCGGCTCACCCACGCCTGCACCCCGAGACGCGCCGCCCCTCACCCTCTCCTTCGAGGCTCTGCGCCCCTGCCCTGCACGGGGCACAGACCCGGGCCCACCTGGATAACCACCTCCAACGACTGCTCCAGCCCCAAGCTCATGGGGGGCGGCCGTGGGCACCCTCTGCAGGCCTCTGCCAGGGCCCGGGAGACCCACCCAGACTCCCCAACAGCCAGACGGCCGGCTGAGCGCCGGGCAGATTAGGCTTAAATCCGGCGGGCCCCACGTGATCACGGGGTGGGCGGGGCCGGGGAGGGGAAAGGAGGGTGGGGGAGGGGAGCCTGGTGGAGGAGGACAGAGGAGGGGGAGGCGGCGTGAAGGGGCGCGAGGAGGAGGGAGGGGAAGGGGAGGAGCGGGAAACGAAGGGAAGGATGGGGAGGGGGAGGGCGTGGAGGTGAAGACCCTCCCCAACACACACACACACACACACACACACACACATACACACACACACACGCTGCGGGAAAGGCCAGTCTTCAGGATCATCTTTGCTGACCCAGAAAAGGGGTCACACGCTTTGCTGAAAATGTGTTTACAAGGCGCTCGGACGACTTCACATCTGGAGCGGGCTGCGGAACTGCCCAGTGCAGGCACGGAACCGAATCCCCCTTCCCCAACTCCCGCCGCGCCTCCCTCCCAGGCCGCGTCCCAGGGGAAGCAGTTCTGCCTCTCTGAGCCCGTGTCCCTGCACAAGGTGCGAACAATGGCACCCGGCTCAGGGCGTCATCTGGGGGCAAAGGGCGTGTGACTGAGCGCCGGGCTTGGAGGGAACGTGTGAGCCATACTGGTTTCGTTCCTCTGAACATCCAGCCCGCCCGGTCGCTGTACCCGGGCCCTGGGGCTCCGAGCTCCACCCCCAGCCTCCACTGCTCCCGCCCTGGGGCAGGGAGGCTGTGCGGCGCAGGGGGCAGGCCGTCAGCTCCGGAGTCGGGGCCACAGCGGAGTCCCGCTCTGCCACCTGTCGGCAGTGTGACCCACGAGCTACCGCGGCTCAGTATTCCCGTGAAACGGACAGAGTCACCGTGAGGATTAAAGGGGTTGAACCGAGTCGCGAGCAGTCAGAGCAAGGCGGCTGCTGTTCCCGCGGTCCCTGGCATCGCCCGTCTGGGCTCCTGCTACCTCTTGACCCCCGGCCTCCGGGTGCTCTCTGCTCTAACAGTGTCACATTCGTGCGACCACTTTGAATCCTCACCTCAGGCACAGAGAGCTGGGGGCTCGCACCTATTCCAAACTGCAGCTGCTGCAGGGAAGGGGAAGCAGCCCTAAACTCTTTCCATTTAAGCTAGGCAGCCTCCCAGATGGCCTGAGGGCAAGGCAGGGGCATTTGCACTCCAAGGCGCTACCAACCTTGTCTAGGCCAGGCCCAGGAATGCAGCAGGTGCGTATAAACGCACAGCAGTCCAAGCTGAGCCTGAAACCCTCGCCCCCAACCAGGGAATCTGCTCTGGAAATGGAAAATCAGGAATGGAAAACCAGGAGCCAGCACCCAGGCCAGAAAAATAAGTGCCTCGATGTTGCCAGGACAACCAAGGCCGGATTCAGGCAAAGCTAAACTCAGGCAGGGAGCTCTCACCACAGAACCTGGGGCTCCACCCTCCCGCCTCCAGACACCGCCTCCAGGAACCACCCCCCACACACAGGCTGCACACCCACAGCCAGAGCAGAGGGGGCCACAAACACCCCCGGCCAAGCTCTGCAGCCCTGCTTGCCCAGATGGGCAGAGAGTGGGCCCAGATGCCCTTGGCGAACTGAACTAAATTATTCCCCACCCGGGGCCTAGGAGAACCCTCGGCTCTGCCCACAGGGTTCTCCCCGGCAGCCCTTCTGGCTTCTATCACAGAGCCCAAGAACCCATATCTAATCCCTGTGTGTAAGTGCACTTTCTAACGTTCATAGCTTCCATCCAGCTCTCAAAATAACAACTGAATTCCTCATGGAAAGCTCTGGATCGTATAGCTTTAGCATCTGACTGCCAGGATTTGGCCGTGCCTCCCATAGCTGTGTGACCCCGGGCCAATGACTTTGTCTCGGTTTCTTTATCTGTAAAATGGGGTAATAACAGTGCCTGCTTTTGCCATGAGGTTTAAATAAGATGATCCATGCTTAGCTGTGTACCGGGATATGGTGGGACAGGAACTGCTATATGTTCACCAAAAAACATTTCCAGTTCTTCTATGGGAAATGGCTAGAAGTTATTTCCCAGACTCCTTTGCAGTCAGATATGGCCATGTGATCTAGTTCTCACTAGCAGAATTATTGATGCTTTTGAGCTGTGGTGTTGGAGAAGACTCTTGAGAGTCCCTTGGACTGCAAGGAGATCCAACCAGTCCATTCTGAAGGAGATCATTCCTGGGTATTCATTGGAAAGACTGATGCTGAAGCTGAAACTCCAATCCTTTGGCCACCTGATGCGAAGAAATGACTCACTGGAAAAGACCCTGATGGTGAGAAAGACTGAAGACAGGAGGAGAAGGGGACAACAGAGGATGAGATGTTTGGATGGCATCACCGACTCGGACATGAGTCTGAGCAAGCTCCGGGAGACAGTGAAGGCAGGGGAGCTTGGCGTGCTGCAGCCCCTGGGGTCGCGAAGAGTCGGGCGCGACTGAGCGCCTGCACAGCAACAGCAGAATTAAGACAGAACTAAAGCATGCCACTCAGACCTGCCCCATGGAAACCTCCCACGAGGACGCCTCGCCTCCCCTGTCCCCCAGCTGGAAGGAAATAACGCGGGGCTCCTAGAGAATGCTAGAGCCACAAGCTGGAAGGGCTCTGGGTCGGTGGGTCACCATGTAGAAAGCCACCTAACAGGACTTCTCATGAATGAGAAATGAACTTCTTTTGTGCTAAGTCACTGAGATTTCAGGATTTCACTATCACATCAGCTGTGCTGTGCTTAGTTGCTTAGTCGTGTCCGACTCTGCGAACCCATGGACTGTGGCCCGCCAGGCTCCTCTGTCCATGGGATTCTCCAGGCAAGAACACTGGAGCGGGTTGCCATGCCCTCCTCCAGGGATTCCTTCCCAGGGATCGAACCGGGGTCTCCCACGTTGCAGGTGGATTCTTTACTGTCTGATCCACCAGGGAAGCCCAGGAATACTGGAGTGGGTAGCCTATTTCTTCTCCACAGGATCTTCCCGACCCAGGAATTGAACCAGGGTCTCCTGCATTGTAGGTGGATTCTCTACCAGCTGAGCTACCAGGGAAGCCCATCGCATCAGCCAGAATTACCTTAATGACTCCCCACTGTTACGTAGTTAATACCACTGGTCTTTGTTTTGGTTGTTTGTTCTGTGGTTGCGAGCATGACGGATCTCAGTTCACCCACCAGGGATGGAACGCCTGCCCCCTGCAGTGGAAATGCAGAGTCCCAACCACTGGACCATCAGGGAAGTCCTTTGGGTTGGCTATTGTTAGTGCTATCATCACCAGTACAGCGCCCAGTCTAGAACCCTGCCTGGTGCACTGTAGCCCCTCAGCCACTGTTGGGTGAATAAACACAGAAAAGAAACCCTTTGCACTCATTCCCTCCCCACTCTTGCTTAGCCCTCTGCCCACCCTGCAAAGCTGCCATTTGCCATGCCCAGCTGCAGGCACTAGCCAAAAAGTCCCCCAAAGGCTACTCATGAATCTCAAATGTACCAGCTGCTCTTACCCATTATCCTTTCTTTATTCTCCAGTTGCTGACTAGAAATTATAATAAAAATACTGAAGCTACCATGAGCCACATGCTGTGCCCCAAATTCTGCACCTCTGCCTTATCTGTTTAAACCTTTTTGACAGCCCCGGATGCTGCTACTGTTGTACCTATTTTACAGATGATAATAAGCCTGGGTGGAGTTAAATGATTTGCTCAGAAACACTATTTTAGGAACAATCCCAAGTGTTCTCCTTATTTATTGCAAGTAATAACACTTTCCTTTCCTCTCCCCCCACCCAAAAAAATTATTTGCTCAAAGTCATCCAGTCATGGATGAGTTACAAGCTGGAATCAAGATTGTTGACAGAAATATCAACAACCTCAGATATGCAGATGATACCATTCCAATGGCAGAAAGCGAAGAGGAACTAAAGAGCCTCTAGATGAGGGTGAAAGAGGAGAGTGAAAAAACAAGCTTAAAACTCACTATTAAAAAAACTAAGATCATGGCATCCAGTCCTATCACTTCATGGCAAATAGATGGGGAAAAGGTGGAAGCAGTGACAGATTTCCTCCTCTTGGCTCTAAAATCATTGCAGATGGTGACTGCGGCCGTGAAGTTAGAAGACGACTGCTTCTTGGAAGGAAAGCTATGACCAACCTAGACAGCATATTAAGAAGCAGAGATATTACTTTGCTGACCAAGGTCCGTCTAGTCAGGTCTTTCCAGCAGTCATGCACAGATGTGAGAGCTGAACCATAAAGAAGGCTGAGCACCGAAGAATTGATGCTTCCGAACCGTGGTGCTGGAGAAGATGCCTGAGAGTCCTTTGGATGGCAAGGAGATCAAACCCGTCCATCCTAAAGAAAATCAATGCTGAATATTCATTGGAAAGACGACTGCTGAAGCTCCAATACTTTGGCCACCTGATGAGAACAGTCAACTCACTGGAAAAAGACCCTGATGCTGGGAAAGACTGAGGGCAGAAGGAGGTGACAGAGGATGAGACGGTTGGATGACATCACCAATTCAATGGACATGAGTTTCAGCAAACTCCAGGAGAGGGTGAGGGACAGGGAGGCCTAGCGTGATGCGGCCCATGGGGCTGCAAAGAGCTGGACATGACTGAGCGCCTGAGCAACAGCAACAAATCCAGCCATGAAGAGCTGAAGCCACGGGAGAGGCCCACGTGTGCCTGGCTCCATAGTTTGAAGCCATCACGTGACGGCTACCGTCATGTAGCGCTTCCTGTGTGCCAGTCACCACGCTAGGTTTCCAATGTGTATTCAATAAGCCACTGCCACCTCTTGCCCCGCCTGCCGAGATGGCTCCTCATGGGCGTCCCTACTTCCTCTCTTGTCCCCCACCCGTTTGTTCCCACACATCCCTCTTCTGTGCAGCCCCCACTCTGGCTACCATCCTGCTCAGAATAAAATTCAAAGTCCCGCCACGCCCACAAGGCCCGCTCAATGCAGCCCGGGTCCACCTCTCCACCTCGTCTCTCCTCTCCCAAAGCGCACTCCTCCCCAGCATGCTGGCCTTCCTGATTCTCACACACACCAAGCACGCTGCACCTCAGGGCCTTTGTACCTGTCACCCTCTCTGCCTGGGATGCTCTTCCCCTTCCTTTCACGGCTGACTCCTGCTTCTCAACCAGACCTTGGCCAAAAATGTCACCTTCTGAGAGTGTGAACCCTGATCTTCCAGCCAAAAAAAATTTTTTTCCTACAGGTATGCTGTTGGTCTGGTCCAAGGGCAGGAACCAAGTTGGCCTTGCTTACTGGTGTCTCTGTAGAGCTTAAGGCCCCAAATACCATTGACAGTTGTCAAGTGAGTGAAGGAATGCCAGGAGACAATAGTAATATAGGAAACTAAATGAAAAAGGAAAAATAGGAAGGAAAAGAAAATTTCCCTGGGTTTGTCGGGGGTCACACAGGGCAAGTCTTGGCCTGTGTATTCTCCACAGAATGGGATCCCACCAGGACCCCGGGAACACATATCCAACACCCGCCACACCTCAGGAGCCCAAGGTTAAAAACCGGGCCATGTCCCCGACAGCAGACTCTCAGGTGGGAGGGGTATCTAGTCTCCAAGGGCTGACCCAGGGCTTGAGAGGAACATGGGGAGGAGTAACTAAGTCAAACAAATCTCCAAGATCCAAGGTTTCTGACTCCTGAGGTCTTTCCTGACTGAGGAGCCTGCCCTGCCTGGCCTTAGCCTCTGCTCTGATCAGGCCACAGGATTTGGTTGGTAAGCACCTGCTGTGAGCTTAGCTAAGGAAAACAGGGAATCTCAGATGAGAACAGATGGTACCCGAGTGTCGCTTCCCTCCAACCGTCTCCCAATCCCCAAGACAAGTGGAGGTCCCAGAGGGAGCTGGGATGACTGGTCCCCAAGGCAGGCACCGGCTCAGAGCGCTGTCCTCTTGTGTTTGCATAAAAATCACAAGGGAGCCGGCTCACAAGGGCAACCCCAGAGATGGGGGTCTCAGGCCCCACGGTGAGAGGCCCCAGGAGGGCCCAAATCCCTGCAGGGTGTGCCATCTTTGGGAACTCAGTGGACCGCGCTAGGCCTCAGTCTCCTGATGGGCAAAAGGGAGCTTCTTGCGACTTCGCAGGCTGCGCTGAAACAAAATCTCAAGCTTGGGGGGCAGGGCCGGCGCCTGGCCCACAGGAAGCGCAGGAAGGGACGCCTCATGGTGGCGGAGTTGGGACAAGTCTGTCCGGCCGCGCGCGAGGCGACGCCCCGACAGAGAGGCGTCCGTCTACAAGCCCGCGCGAGCCCCCGCCTCCCGCCCACCCTAGGCCGCGGGAATCGGGCGGGATTTGGAGCCGGACGGCGGGCAGGCCGTCTGCAGAGGCCGCGGGCGCTCTCCTCCAGCGGCGGGCCGGGCAGCGCGAGGGGCGGCGCGCGCCCTGAGGCCCCCGGGCCCCGGGCCCGCGGCTCCGGCCCGCCTCCGCGCGCGCCCGCCTCCCCGCCTCCGCGCGCGCCCGCGACCCGCCCCACCCGCGGCCGCCGCCCGCCGCGCGCGCCCGAGCCCCTGGCCCACGGCAGGGCGCGCCGCCGGCTTCCTACCTTCGCGCGCCAACGCCGCTGCCGCGCAGGCCGAGCGGGCCGGGCCGGAGGGCGGGGTCAGGGCGGGGCCAGAGGTGGGCGGGGCAATGGCGGGCCGGGGCGGGGTCGAGAGGGGCTGGCGCCCGACCCGCCCGCGTCCTCGCGTCGTCCCGCGTCGGGGGCGCGCCCTGGGCCCGGGGCGGGGCTGGTCGCAGGAAGCGTGAGGCGGGCTCTGGCCCGGGAGCCACACTGGACAGAGGGCTTTTCCCACAGGATTGCATTTACTGCTCCGGACAGTAATAATCCTCAAACAGGGATTATTAGCTCCTTATGCCAAAACGGGAAATTGAAGACTAAGCCAGTTGCTCAGGGCCTGGAAGCTGCAAGGTGGTACAGTCGACTTGGAACCGAGACCCAGCGGCAGTCTGGGGTCCTGTGTCCCCTGCTGTTTGGTCACTAAGCCGTGTCTGACCCTTTGTGACCCCATGACTGTAGCCCACCAGGCTCCTCTGTCCTTGGGATTCTCCAGGCAAGAATACAGGAGTGAGTTGCCATACCTTCGTCCAGGGGGATCTTCCCGACCCTGGGATCAAACCCTCACCTCCTGCATTGGCTGGAAGATTCTTTACCTCTGTGCCACTGGGAAGCCCTTGTGCCCCCTGACCCTGCCTGCAAGGCCTTAAACTCCTGAAGTCTGGCCTTGACCCATCGCCCAGCCAGACTGAGGAGGCATCAGTCCCTTGACCTGCAGGGAGAATGTCTTTGTCTTCCTGATTGCCCTGCAGTCTGGGATGAGGCACTCTGGCCTCAGCTTGTTCACGGGTAAAATGGCAGAAGCCCACGAACTGCCCTTCCATCTCAGAACCTCTGGTGCCTTCTCCACACGGAATGGGGATGAGACCACAGAGGAAAGCAGGCTTTTGAAACTAAACAGCGATGTGTCCTGTCTGTTCTAAAGTAGGTTCGATGTCCATCCTCTCAGTGGGCCTCAACTTCCTTGCATTCTTGAGGGCACTGGATCCATTTCAAAAGGGGGAGGCAGGCAGGTCTGAATCTCTAGGGTGGAGGAAGGACTGTTTTGTCTGAAAAAGCATGTTTGATTTTGTGATTTTACATTTGGAAAAAAAGTAAATTCCCACAAAGAAGAGCAGCAGGCCTACAGCTGGCAGTCTGTTTCTCCACCGGCAAGAGGGGATGGATGGTGGTGGTGCTCAGTCATGTGCAGCTCTCTGCGACCCCGTGGACTGTAGCCCCAGGCTCCTCTGTCCATGGGATTTCCCAGGCAAGAACACTACAGTGGGTAGCCATTTCCTCCTCTAGGGGATTTTCCTGACCCAGGGATCAAACCCTCATCTCCTGCTCAGCAGGTGGATTCTTTACCACTGTGCTACCTGGGAAGCTCCCCGAACGGTAGTTTTGTCTTTGTCAGAGCCTGGGTTTTACACCTGAGAAACTACGCTAGGGGCTGCCAATGTGTCCTCTGGGCTCTGATACCTGGGGATGATGCAGGCAAGGCTGCGACCTGGGCCAGGCCTGAGAGCTGTGGTCCAAGATTTGGGTCAATTCCTGGGGTCTGGGATGAGGAGGGCTGTGAGGTTTGCAGAAGGGCACAGATTCCCTGTGGTGTCCCTGGCCCAGCCTGAGGAGGGCTGACCGACCTCTGCCAGAAAGCAGATGGGCCCCCAGCTTCCCCAGCGTGGCTCAGGTCTGTGTCAACCTGTCCAGAATCTCCAGATTTGCTGAATCCCTACCCAGGCCTGGCTCCTTCATGGATCACAGCCTTGTTGTGACAAACCTAGACAGCATACTAAAAAGCAGAGATACACTTTAATGACAAAGGTCCATATAGTCTATAGACTGTGGTTTTTCCAGTAGTCGTGTACAGATGTGAGAGCTGGACCATAAAGAAGGCTGGGTATTGAAGGATTGATGCTTTTGAACTGTGGTGTTGGAGAAGACTCTTGAGAGTCCTTTGGACTGCAAGGAGAACAAACCAGTCAACCCTAAAGGAAATCAACCCTGAATATTCATTGGAAGGTCTGATGCTGAAGCTGAATCTCCAATACTTTGGCTACCTGGTGTGAATAGCCGACTCACTGGAAAAGATTCTGATGATGGGAAGGATTGAAGGCAAAAGGAGAAGGGTGTAGCAGAGATTGAGATGGTTGGATGGCATCACTGACTCAATGGACAGGAATTTGAGCAAGCTCTTGGAGACAATGAAGGACAGGGGAGCCTGACGTGCTGCAGTCCATGGGGTCGCAAAGAGCCAGACATGACTGAGCGACTGAACCCAGGTGCTGACAGGCTCGTGGCCTTCCCAGCCCACTTCTGGTCCTGCCTGTCCCTACAGAGCCCTCACTTCCAGAATGTTGCTCACAGCATTGAGGTCTGCGCTCCGAGCCTGCTCTGAGCTCCAGGGTCTGTGCTCCCCACTTCTTGCCCGTCTCCTCAGTGGACCTGTCCAGGCCCATCTGCACCGGGTCTCCCTTAGGGCTGCCAGTGCCCACACCTCGCAGGCAGCCCACACTGGCGTCCTTCCACACTGCTGGCTGTTAACCTCTCATTTTCTCGTTCCATCCTCCATCCCCTTTGAATTTTTCTGTGAAGGGGAATTGTAGGCTACAGGTTCTAGGGTTATGTCAGCTTTACAGGTAAGGAGACCAAGACGTCGCAAAGGTGCAGTGGCTTGCCCGAGGGCACACAGCGTGAAGTCCAGTGGGTCTCACCCCATGTTCTTTCCTCTCCACCATGGCACTGCCTCCGGAGGTTTTGGGAGGGACAGCAAACACAGCTCCTCTGCTGGACCTTCTTACCCCGGGGCTCCCAGGAGCCCACTGCAGGGAAGCACACACTGGCATCAGCCCTCCCCCGCAGGCTGCACGCCCGCTGCCGTGCTGACCTGGGGCTCTGTTCAGCTCAGCCTGACCTGTGGGCATTTGAAAGCGTAGGGCTGCGAACTGGGTCACTGCCCCATAACCAGGTGGCACCCAGCCCTGCGCCCCAGGTCTGGCCACCAGAAGGGAGTTATGCCTGCTCCACTGTGGAGGGGTCTAAGTCTGCGGCTCCGGTAATGGAAACACGTGACTGGGACTTAGTACCCACATGCTGCTAGGGCCAAGTGCTTGCCAAACCCAGGTGCTAGGCTCGGTTGGACTCTGCACCCCATCGGCAAACCACATTAAGCAGGAGGCTTAGAGGACATGTGTTCTGGTTAACTGGACCTGCTGGATACCTTACGCTTAACTGACAGGGTCTTATAATGCCTGACTTTTTAAAAGACCCTTTTCAAGCCTTACTTATGGCTGTGCTGGCTCTATGCTTCTGTGCCCGCTCTCTCCGGCCGCTAGGGGCGGTAGCGTCTTTGTTCTGGTGCGCAGGCCTCCCACTGCAGCGGCTTCTGCTGTGGAGCACGGGCCTTGTTGCCCCGCAGCATGTGGACTCCTCCTGGACCAGACACCCAACCCGTGCCCTGCAGTGGCAGCATGGGCCTCACCGCTGGACTGCTGGGGCAGTTCCTGAGGCACATTTTACATTAAGGGCACAGACCAGTGCCTTGCAGACGTAAGCAATAGCTGTTGTCACAGAAAGGGAAAGTGAGGCCCCAAGGGGCAGGTTAAGTGACCTACCAAGGCCATCCTGCCCTCAAGTGTGTCCAGAGCCTTCTTTTCCTCTGACTCCCATTCGATGCCCTTCAGTCGCCTTTTGTATTAGTTATCTGTTGCTGCCTAATGACACCTCCGCAAACGTGGCAGCTTCAGACACATTTACTCACTGGGTTTCAGGCTTCAGGGGTCTGGGCACAGCTTGGCTGGGTCTCTGCAAGGCTGCTAAGGCTGGGGCTCATCTGAGGATCCACCGGGGAAGGGTCTGCTCCCCGGCTCAGGTGACTCTGGCAGCATCCAGGTCCTTGTAGACCGCTGACCTGAGCGCTTCAGCTTCTTGTTGGCTGTCGGAGAGGCTGATTTTCCCACCTCGACGCTGTGGCCCTGGGACTAGGGCAAGTCACGCGACGTGGCAGTCGGCTTCTTTAAAGCCAGTGAGACACAAGTTGCGATGTTATAGAATCATGAAGATATCTTGTAGTCTCAAAACCCTCAAACCCAATACCTACCTCCTATCCCCAACCCCAGCGTTTGGAAGCTCCAGGCAGGGATCTAAGTGAGGCAATGCATGGCTCAGCACTGGGGGCTGTCCTGGGGACCCCGGTCCCACAGCTGGGATTTGAGCTGCTGATGCACCAGACTGTCCCCTGCCCTACAGATCCCTCCAGGTGCTTTCCAGGTTGTTTTTCTGACTGTGGTTTCTTCAGCAGCACCATTGTGAGTAACAGTTCTGGATGCAGTACCTGAGTCACAGGATGGGCACCTGCTAGTGGTTTAGATGCCTCGTCCAAGTGACACCTGGCTTAAGGAGACCGTGGCACACATTTTTACCATGAAGACAGTCTAGATCAAAGCCCGGGTCTGTCTCCAAGACCCAAGGGCTCACCTTCAACGGCACATGGTTCCTGTCAAGGGCCTCCTCTAACGCTAAGCTGCTTCTTTCCTAGCCTCGCAGCAGCAGCAGCAGCAGCAGCAAGGCACTTAGAGAAGATGGGGAGTAACAGCAAACAGACAAAAAAGTTGACTCCTCCTGAGAATCCCTCGATGCAATTTCCTTTTCCTTACTTAAAGGGCAAGAGGACGCTCAATTCCAGTTTTCTTTGTTCTTTGCTGTTGTCCAGTTGCTCAGTTGTGTCAGCCTCTCTGTGACCCATGGACGGCAGCACACCTGGCTTCCCTGTCCTCCACCGTCTCCTGGAGTTCACTCAAACTCACGTTCACCATCCAACTAACTTCTCCTCTGTCATCCCTCACGCTGCTTACCAGTCAGAGGGGCCGTTTCTATAGGCAACGGTGGACGCACATCTGTTACAGAGCCCACAGGCATGTAAACGCCACGGCCTTCATCTTGCTTTTAGGTCTCTGCCTGGACACCCTTACTGTTTAGGGGCCTGCTTCCTTGCGGAGGTCTGGGCAGGAGGCAGGGCTTGCCCCCACACTAGAGGGCAAGAAGCCCAGAACGTCCCAGAAGGGCAGAAAGGCTGGACTCTGTAACCAGAGACATCACTGGCTGCCTTAGGGCAACAGGGCCAGATCCCCGCATTCCGGCCAGCCTGTCGCTGTGGCCCCAGTCTTAAGTCTGGACGTGGGTTCAGTGGTAAAAGGCGGCGTGTGTCCTGCAGAGGCATCCTGGAGGAGTCAGCGGCCATGGCGCCAAGAACACTCCCATCTCTGACACACACTGACAGAGTAGAAATATTTATTTTTATCTTAGAAATCTGGTCCCACCAAAAGGCCAACACTTTTTTTCAGTTCATCATCTAGACCTTTCAATTAAAGAGGTAATGGATGTCAACGAAAGCGATTTTAGAGGTGTGCTCAGATAAAATTATTTCCTATAAACCAGGAACACAGGCAAACCTAGACGTCCAGCTGCTTCAGACTCCTTCTGTCTGTCACGTACAGTCCCCGAAGGAGAGAAGGAAGGAAGGAACTGTCTGCAGACAAGGCACTTCAGGAAACACCCGGGAGAGAGCCCAAGTCCGCCAGGAACCACGCAGTGAGCCTGGGAGCCCACACGGCTGCCCGCGACGGCAGGGCCAAAGCCCTCACCTCCATGAGGACAGCAGCCACTCTGGCCCAGATGCAGGCCTAGCTGCCGCCAGCGCCTGCCTCAGCCCCGCCCTGCCCGCCGGGCCTTGCACACACGGAAACCAGGCCACGAGGTTGAGATGAAGCTCAGAGTACCGCTCCTGCAGCTGACAGTGAGGAATGCTTTCAGAGGCTCCTGTGGGGGCAGGCTGCCAGGGCACGCTTTTACAAAGACCGTGAGTTAGTGCAGATCAGCACGTCAGCAAAGCAAACACTAAAAGAATTTTAAAAGCTGGTTAATGCTCTTGGTTTCCCTCCTGATCGTCTGTTCAGGCTGCAGCCTAAAAACCTTTCAGAAATCAGGGAGGAATCCCTCCTCCTGACGGGAATGGCTACAGCCGGCGCATGCAGAAAGGCCCCCTCCAGACAGCGATCATGAGACACCTACAGCCTCCCCAGACAGCTGGTCTGAACCCAGGCAGCACACTCAAGCCCTTCTTTTGCTTTGGGGGCTTGTGTTTAATAAGAGTCATCACGATGGAAGAGTCTCAGAGTCTCTCTCATGTCAAGAGGACAGACGGGGATAGGCATCCAGGAACTCTTCTTCCAAGCTCTGGTTGCAAATTCGAATCCCAGGCAACAGTGTGACACGGGGCCAATGTACCACCCAACATGCCCAGTCTGTCTAGAGAGCCAGGTAAGGAGGAGGAGAGGAGACTCATGTTCCCAACAGAGGCTGGCCAGGGAGCACCGCATTCTCCTTCCTTCAGCCCCGACGAGGCGGCTCCTCTCCAGAAGTCGTATGAGGAAGAGAATCACATCCAGGTCAGAACTGGACCCAGCCTGCACCTGGCTGAGTCTGGCTGGAGGTCGACCTGGAAAGAGAGGGACGGGGTTAGATTTCAAATGTTTGGAAATACGGAGCACAGGAGATGTAACTTCTCCCTAGGCAGAAAGAACTCCGAGAAGCCAGTCCCTGAATGTTCTAGGGCAGGGGTCAGCAGACTACAACCCAGGACTAGACCAAATCTAGTTTTCTGCCTGTTTATGTAAATAAAGTTTCACTGGTACACAGGTACACTCACTCACTCACATACTGTGGCTGTTCTGGGCTGCAAGAGTGGTGACGAGGAGCTGGGATAGAGACCAGCTAGCCTGCAGTTTAAACTCTGGCTTCCTGGTCCTTGAGAAAGTGTGTGCTAACTCCCGGCCTACAGCCCGTCCACATAATGATGCTGTGTGGTTAGCATCTTTTCACCCTGACCCCTAGGAAAGGCTCGAAATTTTAAGGAGGCAGAAAAGGCAGAGGTCCCATGAGGATGGGCCAATGCCAGAACCTTGGTGAACTCGTGGCCCAGTGTCCTGGGGTAGCTAGTGGGGAGGAGGAGATTAGAGGTACTGCTGACAAGCCAGAGTACCTGGTGAGGTGGTTGAAAGGCCAGAAGGAGCTGCAGAGGGCGGCTCCAGGCCATTCAGCAGTGGAAGGCAGCAAAAAGCCTTCCCACAGAGAAGCGTGCCACCTGGAGTGGGCACACTGGGGCTCCATCCCCTCACTGGCCTCAAAGTGTCTGAACCGGTGCTCTTGCTCCCGACGTCAGAAGGCAGGTGCTGCGGCGACCCCAGGTTTGAAGAGTAACAGCCCTGGCCCCAGTCCCAGCACAGAGAACCTGATCCTCCTCACCCTGTGGATTTGGCAAAGTCTCCCCAGATGTCGGCGGTGGCAGTGGTGGCAGGCTTGGGCTGTGGCCAGGACACAGTGGCACCTCCTACAGACGTCCGCAAGTCCGACGGGAAGGAAGAAGAGAGAAGGAGATAGAGGTGTCAGAGACCTCCCCTCTGGCTGCCTCAGTAACCTGGAAATCAGACTCATGATTCCAAGGTGCTGAGAAAGATATGCAGAGATGTGCTTTTTGGCAACAAAACACCCACAGCCATTCACATTTCTGCTATCTTCTGACGAGCCCCTGAGGGGCTCCTGGAGACAGTGCAGAAGGCCACATACCAGGTGGAGGGGAGGGTACCAGTGGGGGCGGGTCACATGCCATCACTCTATCTGAAGGAGGCCTCGCTCCAACCATTTATGCTGGAAATCTGTTTAAAATGTGCTACCTCCTGACTTCTTGGATGAAGAATGCTCATCAAAACTGCAACACTGTCTTTATATAAAGTCCTCAGGCCAGTGTCTGGCTCAACCAGCTGAGAAAGTTATGTGCCAGACATGTACCAAGTCCTAGGAGCCAAACTGTTATGGGGCTGGGGAGTCTTCCAGAAGTACCAAGTGGGCGTCTGTGTGGGTGTGGTCACCGGGTGGAGGGCACGACGGGGCGGCAGGGCCTGCTTTTCCAGCCCCTCCCCCAGTGGTGCCAGCACTCCTTCCTAAGGCCCTGTGCCAGCCACCTGCCTTCCCACCAGCTACGTCTACTGTCTAATGGGCCAGAAAAGCACATAAAGCGAGGGCCCTTCACAGTTCAGCAGTTCAGCAAGTTAAACCCTCAGAGAGCCATAAAACTTGGGCTTCCCCGGTGGCTCAGATGGGAAAGAATCTGAGGTCAAGAATCTGCAGGTAAAATCCGCCTGCAATGTGGGAGACCTGGCTTCTACCCTGGGTGGGGAAGATCCCCTGAAGGAGGGCATGGCAACCCACTCCAGTATTCCTGCCTGGAGAATCCCATAGACAGAGGAGCCTGGTGGGCTACAGTCCATGGGGTCACAGAGTTGGACACGACTCAGCGAATAAGCACGTAAGTATTTAATAGGCATTATCTCGTCTGAACCTCACCACAGCCCCTGGGGGAGGACAGGCTAGTCTGTTTGACTTTATGCAGGTTACTTCAGCCTCAATCTCCGTATCTCTAAAATGGAGACGGCAGTGACGAATACTCTTCATAAGACTGACCGGTCTGAGGATCAAATATATTAAACAAGTGGAGGGCTTCCAACAGGCCCAGCCAACAGTGATGCCGACGGCAATGGTGCAGTGCCACTCAGGCGAGAGCCGCCGCACAGGGAGCGCGGACACTGCTCCAGGTGCCGCTCTGCGAGCGCGATGTGGGCCGGCGCATTTGATCCTCACAAGAAAGCGGTGCTGCAGGCATCATCACTACTCCCTTCCTACAGATAGAAACTGAGGCACGAAGGAGCAGGCAACCTTCTGAACGTCACACAGCGGTAGCTGGACTGTGACCTCACTCAGTCTGGCCTGGGAGCATTTGGCAAGTGATCATGAATGCTGGCCAGTCACAACCCGCAGCTGCCCGTCCGGCACATCACATCATGCGGCCCTGGAAGCAGAGGCCTAGGGCTGCGCCTGGAGTGCCCTCAGACACCACCTGGCGTGACGCAGGGACTCCACGTTCGCACTGGACGTGCATCGGCCACAGACAGAACGCCCGAGACTGTGGCCCTCAGACCTCAGTGAGCCCCCAGCAGTGTGAAGTGTGCAGGTTCCCGCCCCCGGCCCCAGGATGCCAAGCCCAGCGGTCCTGCGACCTCACTGAGAGTGACTCCAGGGGCTGGGCAGGCGCACTCCCTGACTGCTGTTCCTGCCGTTCTCTTGGGGTGAGGGATCCCCCACAGGGCTGAGGTTTGAAGCCTGACCTGCAGGTAGGCCCGACCCTGAAAAGGGAAAGAAAGCAGGCTTCCTGCTGGGACCCTCCCCCAGCCCGATATCCTGGTCAGAGAAAGGGGTCTGGCGACAGCCAGCCAGCCCAACGGAGACGAAGAGCGTCGCGCCGGCCGGGCAGGCGGGGCGGGGACACCGAGGGGCCAGGCTGGCCTCCCGGCACCTCCACGCCTGGCACAAGGCGCTCCTGTCCAGAACCCCGGGTCTCCAGAGGCGCTACTCACGGCCTGGAGCGAGTGCCAGCGCAGCCGCTGGGGGAGCTGCCTCACGGCGTCTAGTGCCCAACAGCCTCGCTGAGGAGCCCGCTTCAAACTCAGTCTCCAGGTATGCTTCCCACCACCTGCCGTGGAACACTCGTGTGGCCTCCATCTCCCTAACACACCAACGTTTAAAAGTCGAAGTCCTGTTCCTGCTCTTCTTCTGTCTGGAGCGCCGGCACCCCTGCCCGGGCCTCTGTCCCTCAAGGCCTGGTTCAGTGTCACCTCTTCCACGACGGCAGCTCTGCAGACCACGCGGCTGGTAGTGAGTCTGGTCCCTGAGCACTTGCTCTCTGCGCTCAGGATCCCTCTCTTCTGCTACAAGCAGACTGAGCGTCCTGTGACCACAGGCCACGTTGCCATCACTCACTCACTCAGCGAGCAGCCTCTGAGAGCCAGGAGCCCACGCGCTGATGGTTTCACAGCCACGAGTGAGCTATAGTCCCTGCCCATCAGGGCGGGACAGACACCCTGAAGCAGAAGTTGTGGGAAGAGAGAGGAAGCCCTTACCCAGTGTGGGCAGGACCAGCTTTGTGGCCCCCACCCTCCAGCTCCTCACAACGGGCACTAAGTGTGACCCATGTGGGCAAAGGAGGGAAAGCTGCAGGGCCTGCTGCCAGGGGAAAGAGGAGCCCAAGCTGTGGGGCCATCACCCTCGCACACTGACCTGAGCTGGGAGAAACTGCTGGCTGGACAACAGAGCCCCCCACAGACAAATGCTCCCCGGAGAGAGGGGCCAGGGCAGTGGTCTTTGCCCCCGGGGGTGGGGGAAGCAGGCTCAGCCCTCCCGTGCTGGTGGGCCGGGCGCGGGGCGTCCCGGCGGCGCCTTCCTTCTTCTTCATGCTCTAAAGAGAGGGGAGGAATGAGCATCGGTCAGCTCTGCTGGACCCCACTGCCATCAGAAAACCTCACAAGGTGACCCCGGGGCCCCAAAAGTCTGCATCACCAGGACGCTCAGCAGCCATCCACGCAGCACTTTCACCTTGAAAAGCTGTTTGTAAGAATCTTTAAAGCTGAACATATGGCCTGATGCTCCTGCCATTCCACTCCTACATGGACCCAACAGAAATACGTACACGTGGGCACCAAAGACACCATCTGCACACTGACAGCAGCACTCCTTTAACAGCCCCAAACTGGAGACCACCCCGACACCCACCACCAGGCCACTGGAGTCCCTCCCATTATGCAGCCCGCTGCCACAGCGAGGATAAACCGCCTACGCTCAGCAACGTGGATGCCCTCACACATGCCAGGCTGAGGAGACGGAAGGAGTCACACACAGAGGAGCCTGAAGGGCGCGAGTCAATCAACAAAACGTCAAAGCAACATCAGGATAGTGCTCCCTCTGTCCTGCAGAAGAGAGCAGCGGAGGGGCTTCCAGAGTGCTGAGAGCCATCCTTCATCTGGGGGCTAGCTTGTGGGAGCAAACTTGTCTTTTCAACATTTATTTCCTCATCTTCAGCTGCACTGGGTCCTCACGGCTGTGCGTGGGCTTTCTCTCAGTGCTACGGCTTCTCCTCTTGCAGAGCATGGGCTCTGCAGCACAGGCTCAGCTGCTCCACAGAATCCGGGATCTTCCCGGACCAGTGACAGAACCCATATCCCCTGCACTGGCAGGCAGATTCTGAACCACTAGACCACCAGGGAAGCCTGCATATTTGTTTTTTAAAAATCCACTGTGTTCTGCATTTATAATGTGTGTACTTTTCTGTATGTATATTAGACCTCAACAAAACATTTACTAAAGAAAAACAGAAACGTCAACACCGAGGTGAACCAGAAGCCAGAGCATCTCAAATATGAAAATGGCATGGTTCCCACCTTGCCAGGAGAGCAATCAAATGCTGAGATCACAGACCAGAGTCAAGTGAACTGAAGTGAAAGTCACTCAGCCGTGTCTGACTGTTTTCAACTATACAGTCCATGGAACTCTCTAGGCCAGAATACTGGAGTGGGTAGCCTTTCCCCTCTCCAGGGAATCTTCCCAACCCAGGGATCGAATCCACGTCTCCCACATTGCAGGTGGATCCTTTACCAGCTGAGCCACCAGGGACGCCGGAGAATACTGGGGTGGGTAGCCTAAGCCTTCCAAGTCCTGGGTATGCGTACAGCTGTGCTGATTATTTCTAGCTCGACGACCCTGCACAAGACCCTCCAGCTCTCTAAACCTCCATTTCCTCTCCTGTAAAAGGGGAGAATGTTTAATCCGCATGAGAAGTGCCCTAAAAACACTACCTGGCAAACAGGTGATGCTCATTAAATGTTAGTTTCCTCCCAGCAAGACAGAGATTCGCATCCCAACCAGTCCACTGGACATGACCTGGATTTTCTCTTAAGAGACAGTTGGCCAACTTCAAGGGTCCCAAATCATCACCAGCAGGAAGCAGAAGAGAGGAGAAAGAGATAGTAAGTGAAGCAGAAGACTGTTATTTCAGGGTTACAAACTGTCTTCAGAAACAAATCCATAGGTCCTCAGGTCCCCCAAATCATTCAGCTCCATCCCTACACCCAGGCAGAGGCCACATCTTGCAGTCCAGCCCAGCTCAACCTCTCCTGAGATGTAGGGCCCCTCAGGACCATGACAAGGGAGCCCGGACACCACCGCCAGCAGAGCTGCCCGTGACCCCCAGTGCCCACCCAACGCTTCCCTGCCAGCAGAGTGCTGTCGATCCTTTTTTCTTTTTTTAATTTGGCTGTGCCAGGTCTTAGCTGTGGTGCGAGGAATCTTTTAGTTGCAGCATGTGGGATCCAATTCCCTGACCGGGGACTGGACTCGTGTCCCCTACCTCGGGAACGTGGAGTCTTAACTAAAGGGCCACCAGGGACGTCCCCAAAACACAACTTGGGATGAGTACATGGTCCCCCCTGCCAACAGCCAACACAGAAACATCAGCTATGTCAGCAAGCGACTGACGTTTCTCAACTCAAGAGGCTTTGCACACGCCAAGCCCTCTGAACCGCCCTCTGACCTCTCTTCCCTTGCTCGTAGGTCGCTTCTTCCAGGAAGGCGTCTCTGGTTCCCCCTAACTCTAGGCTGCAGGACTCCCCACCCTAGGAGTTCACGGCACTGAAGACATCCCGAGGTCACAGAACCTTTCCGCCACATAATCACATCTTGATTCCCTCACCTCAGCTCCACTCTGAGCTCTGTGATAGCAGAACCCTCCTTCTCACCCCCAGCGCAGTACCTGGCATTGGGCTGCTGCTCAATACCCACATGTTGGACTGTGAGAAGAGCAGCGGCTCTGGGCTGGGCTTGGTGCGGTGGCCAAGGCTGCCGAGCAGGGGTAGCACTCACCGCAATGTTGAGCTTGATGGTCTGGCCCTCCTTGAAACTTAGGTCCAATCTGGGACCTTGATCTGGGTTCTGGGCTTGTTTTGCAAATTCACACTGCTGTTTCACCCACCTGAGGAGAGAAGAGGAAGGAAGAAGTGAGGAAGGGGCGAGCTGCCCTGTGTTCATGTCCTTGCTTCAGTCCCACCTGCCATCAGTCCAGCACGAGGCTCTGACTGCAGCCTTGCGGGAGGAACTGAGAGCAGCTTAAGAATTAGGCCTGAACTCAAGTCCTGGCTTTGACACGAAAGCAGCTGCATGTCTGTCAGTTTCCTCATCAGCAAAATGGGATGACGATTCCCTATGCCTTAAAGACTATGAAAATTTCACAAGGTCATTTATATAGAGGGTCCTAACACTGGTCTCCAGGAAATCTGAGAACCTGGTCCTTTCCTCCTCAGCATGTGGCGTGAAGACTAAAACACCGTCCAGGGGCTTAAAAAGTAGATGGTGAGAGGACAGACATCCAGCCGAGTGGAAAGCAACAAAAAGGTCCCCCACCCTCCAGAGAGCAGCGCTTCAGCAGCCACGCAGAGCAGAGGCGCTAGAAGCACTCACGTGAACAGCTGCACACTCCCCACAGCCAGAGGGAGAGGCCTCAGATGGCAGGGAAGCAGGCTTTCCTCCCCTTCTAGCTTCAAAAGGACCAGCAGGGTGTGTGCCGAGTGGCCTGGGAAACCGAGCACTGCTTATCACAGCATGGAGGAACAGGTCTGGAAAGGCCAAGGGAGCCGGGAAAAGACTCCGGCTGCTCAAGGGACTGACGGGGGCAGAGATGTGACACCTCCAAGGCTAGGGCAGCTGACTGGGGATCAGAGATGGGCCTCAGGAAAAGGAGACCTCAGGGTAGAGATGAGGACTTGCAGAGTGCAGAGGGGACCTGTCTTAAAGGAGAAGTGAGTTCCCCTGAGGCTCTGCCAACAGACAGATCACACACAGCCACCTGGGTATCCTAACCTGGCAGATCATGCTGTCCCAGGAAAGAGGGAGGAGGCATGAGTGTGTCTCCCAGAACCACTCACTTGAAATGGTCCTGCAAGGCAACATTGAAGTCAAAGGCATCACCTCGGTCCCCGAAGCCAATTCCAATAAACGCCCGTCGCCCTGGGGGACAACACACAATCAATTCTACTTTCCAAAGGCAGAGAAAACCCTTCTTGGAAGAGGGAGCCCCGAGTCCCGAGCTTACCGTTTCCATCTTCGATGCGGATAACGAAGTACCTGCTGGAATCCGTCACGCTCTCCACAGCTGTGCCAGGAAACTGATCCACTGGGGCCTGAGCAAAGAGCTCCCCTGAAAGCGGAAGTGAGGATGAGCCTTGAGTTCCTCACAGCCTATTTCTATCCCATGACTGGGGCCCTTGCCCTACGAGGAAGATCGGCAAACCTGACTCTGGAATTCAAGTCAAACGCCTTCTGGCTAAAGGAATGTAACAGGAATATAACCGGTGAAAGATTTAAGTCAGAGGTGGCTTACAGGTCAGATTCAGTTCTCAGTTTAGTATTTTCAATTTAACTACCGAACACTTCAAAATCAAATTACATGTAAAATAACCCAGATTTCTGGCTTCTCTTAACATCAAAAGCTCTAGCAACACTGGGCTTCCACTTCCACGTGAGAATGATGGGCTGGAGCTGGTCACCGTTCTGTGTCTCACCCATTCACACCCACTGCCTGTACTGAGGGCCCTGGTTCAGAGGTCACACCTTCCGCATCAGCTAGTACCTGAGGCAGGACTCGAGGGACAGGTGAACCCAGTGAAGAGGGGAGGCTTCTGCACTCTCAGAAGGACCTGAAGCAGGCTGATTTAATCTAATCGCAGGCCAAAAGAGTGACTGCTTTTAAAAACAGCTCTTCCTTGGAGGAGGAAATGGCAACCCACTCCAGTCTTCTTGCCTGGAAAATTCCACGGACAGAAGAACCTGCAAGCTACAGTCCATGGGGTGGCATGACGGAGGGGGTTAGAGGGAGATGGATTGGTAGCAATAAACAGGCAGAACTAAAAATACAACAAAAAACAGCTCTTGTAAAACGCATCCCCTTATCAACTATGGCTCTCTAGGGTGTAGTGCAACACACACCTTCTGTGCGCATTTACAACTGGTGGTGTTTTCGAGTGTGCCGATCTCTGTTGACGAGTCAGGTATTGACCAGTCTCTACTAAATCCTATGGTTCAGAGGTGACGGTGCGATCAAGGCTGAACTGAAGCCAAATCTGTGGACCAAGTTTGTAGCTTCTTGTTAACTCCTCTGCCCTCTCTAGTTTGGTACCTGGGGATCTGGGATTCACCTGGATGTCTTCAGCCTAGAGCAGTGGTTCTCCATCACAGGTGATTTGGACCTCCCTTCTGCCAAGGGACATCTGACAATGTCTGGTGACACTTGTGACTGTCACAACTCGGGGGTGCTACTGGCATCTAGTAGGTATAAGTCAGAGATGTTGCTAAGTATCTTAAATACGACTTAGACCACAAAACTCAGCTGGCCCCAAATGTCACTACTGCCGAAGCTGAGACACCCTGGCCTAGAGTGACTGGGAAGTGAGGGACAAACATGACCCAGAGCGCGGGACCCCAAGCTAAGGGTGTCCTGGGGTGGCTCCTGCAGGTGAGGCTCAGCTCTGAGCAGTGGCTGGTACACCAGGTGTCCCTTAAAGGTAGTTCCCAGGGTCCCCAGAGAGCAGGTGTTGCCATTCCCGTGTGCCGCCACCTGGGACGTCCCAGCTAATCTTGCAGCCAGCGTTCTCTGGGCAGCCCAGGCAGCCGTCCCTTCAAACTCCTCTGCCATCAATGCTCAGTCATGCTTGAAGCAAATCGGCGCTTTGGCTCACCTTGCAGTTCACAAAGCATTTGGATATCTATGTGCTCATTTTGTATTCCAACAACCCCATGAAGCAGGAGCTAATGTGATCCCCACTTCACCATAAAGGAGGCTAAGGTGTCAAAGGTCATGCGGCTTGTCTAAGGCCCCACAGCTCAGACACAAGTGGTGCAGATCTGAGAAGAGGCAGCCAGTTTTGCTCACGAATCCTTGCATTTTATTGCTCCACAAAGGAAAACCTCTATGGTAGAAAAAGAAGACATTACAGAATGCTGGGGCATCTGACTGAGAAGCCCTGCATCTGATTCCAGCTCCAGGGGGTGGCCTGGGACTACTCCAGGCCATGTTACCCTCCACAGCTCACCCAGAGGCGCTGGTGGCACAGGACTGCCAGAGATTCTGCCAAGGGTGACAACTGTCAGCTGACTCCAACACAGCCCAGCTTGGCTTGTCCTCTCACTACAGAAAGAGCTGAGAAGGACAATTTCCAGTTCTTTCAGTTACTGGGTGTGGTCAGTCTGGGAAGTTACCATTTAGCCGATAAGCAGAATTCCTGATTAAGAAACCAAGCTCACAGCAGAGGTCAACGTGTGGCTTATCTTCCAGACAAGCTCCAGGGCTTCCTACTTGGGACCAACCTGTAGGCCTTTTCTCTCTGGGCTCCCAAATTAGTATTTTCTTAAGGACGCCCAAAAGAACACGTGCTTGACAGGAAACACTTTCTTTTAAACTAAAGGCTGGGGAATGGAGTCAATGTACAAGTACACCCGGGCTCTGATCTCCAGGACAGAGCCCCTGATTCCGAGTGGCTTGGCCAGGCCGTGGCCGCCCCTCCATTCACAAAGCGGGAGGCGCAGTCCCTCAGCCCCACACAGGCCTCCCTGGCCTTTACCTGAGGTCCTGTCCTCCAGCTTGATGTAGGCCATCTGGCCTTTTGCAGTGATCCGCAGCCGGCCACTCCAGGATGGCTGGTCCAGCTGCCACTCCGCAGCCCTAAAGGGACAAAAACCGTTGTGTCGCTGCCAGAGGCTCCGCTCCCCTTTTCCAGTGTTGGGGGTGGGGACAGGGGTGGGAAGGGCACGTGGGCTGCTTGCTCTAGACCGGGGGCTGGCAGACGTCTCGGGAAAAGGACCACACGATCTCTGTCTGCACTCCTCACGCTGCAGCTGCAGGGGGAGAGCAGTCATACTGCATCACATGTTGGCGCTTCAGGCGTTCTAACTACATATTTTCTACTGAGCACGGCTGTATGTATTTCAGTGAAACTTTATGGACAATCTGATTTCCATATAATTTTCACATTCTGAAAAATTCTTCTTTAAAATGTTCCCCAACCATTTAAAAACGTAGAAACCATTCTTAGCTTATGAGCCAAACAAAAACACGTGGGTCATAGCTGGCCAACCCCAGTTCCAGATTATAGAGACCTTCTCTGAAGTAGAATTCTAGGTTTTTTTCTGTAGAGAAAGCCAACTACTAGGGCCCATGGTTTGCTGAAGACACTGCTAGGCTGTGGCCGTCACAGCAATCATTTGGGACCACTGAGACCATCTTGGAGGAAAAGGAGAAGGGAAGCAAGCGTTAGCAGATGAGCAAAGAAGAGTAACAGGACATGTGGGAAAAGTGAATGAGTATTCAAGAAAGCTATTCTCAAAGGTAGCCTGAGAAGAAATAAACCCAGGAAACCACAGACCTATCGCAACGGCCTCTTTCAGCTCTTTTAAAGCATTAACTTTACATTTTAGTTCCATCTCAGTAAACCCCCCAAAAGCAAAAACCTTGGGTATTTCCCAGAGGCTTTTCTTAGAAGTCCCTAAGCATATGCCAGGTCTTGGAGAGACATCATGACTGTGGACGCAGGTTGTTTTGAAGGCCACATAAATGCAGACTTTCAATTCACAAGTCAGCTGACTCTTCACAACTTTCAGTTCCTCTTATTGGGACAAGGGGCCTTTAACTCAAGTTAAGCAGAGCTCTGAGGCTGAAGTGCAGGGGCTGGCAGTTTCCTTTTTGCCAACCTAGTCAGCCTTAACGCTTGGTAACCTCGATCTCTGGGGGACCAGACTCATCCTACTGAAGGGATGGAGGCAGATGACCATCCCTGGTTTGGTGGCCCATCCCGTTTGACCGCAGAAAGCAAATGAGTTTTTGTTCTATTGTTGCTTTCATATTATTTTAAAACTATGTTATGGATGTACTAGGTATTCGATAAAGTATTTGTTCACTAGAAAATCAGCTACATGTTAACACAACTGAAAAGTAACAAGAGGCCAGAGACGTTGACACTCCATCATTCTTGTGGTGCAGGCCAACCCTGTATCTCCAAATAACTTGGACTTGAAATATTGCTTTCAAGATCTTGCCCACCCCCACCCCCAACCCCGTGTGGCACAAAATAGCCATACGCTAGGTTATCCATATGAGACATTATCTTCTTTTAATATTTTTCCTCGTTGACAATGACGACAAAATGCAATGGTGACAAAATGCAAACTGTACAAAGACATACGATGAAAAGGAAGCATCCTCCCAGCCCCCCCTTTCCTCTGGCAGGGCAGTTTCCTGTGTTCACTTCCACATAACCTACATTAACAAACACGCCTATTTGTTCGTCTCAGGTGAACATTTCACCAGACAAGTGCGGATGGATGCCTCTCAATAGCCAGAGGAGGTGATCAGGGCCCAGGTTCGTGCCAAGAAAGCTGGGCAAGGAAGGGCCCCTGGGCTTTCAACATCAGCTTAGAACTTCCCAGGACGGGTCCTTTGGACCGGTTCTGGGCTCCCCTTCCTTCCTTCGGGAATTTCTGCCAATGACAGGGCTCAAGTCTTTCCAAGGATCCCGTCAAGGCCGTCAGCTAGCGCTGAAAAAAAGGTCTGTGACAACACCACTCCCGACCATGTTTAGGTTCCCTAAATGCTATATACCGCCTTCAATCTTCCCCGCCGCCGGGACCCCATTCGTCGGACTGAGACAAGAGAAAGGCTGGGTACCCCTCGCGGCTCCGGCCTCGACCTGAGAGACCCGGCATGACCTGCGCCCGCCCCTCGCCCGTCAACTGGCCGCGCCGTCCTCTCCCACAGTGGGCGTGTGGGGAGGGCCGGGGAGGGCTGAGGTCGTGACTAGCCTAGCCTGGCGGCAGGTGGTCACCTGTAACCACGGTTGGTGGCCCGCGGCGGGATGCGGTAGACGTGGACATCTGGCTTCACACAGAGAACCGACTCGTACTCCGCTTCCTCCATCTCGACGCCCGGAGCCCGCCGGACTTCCGGCTCCTTCCCCGCCCGACGGAAGTCGCGACTCTATGACTCACGTCAGGCTAGAGCGGCAGATCGCGGGCGTCAGCCGCTCGTCGCCGCGCGCCGTTTATTGGAGACCCCGCCTTACGACCTGTGGCGGAAGGAACCAGGAGCCACCCAACAAACTGGGAAATTCTTAAAGAGATGGGAATCCCAGACCACCTGACCTGCCTCCTGAGAAATCTGTATCAGGTCAAGAAGTAACAGAACTGGACATGGAACAATGGACTGACTGCAAATCGGGAGAGGAATAGTCAAGACTGTGTGTATATTGTCACCCTGCTTATTTGACTTCTATGCAGAGTACCTCATGCGAAATGCCGGGCTGGAGGAAGCACAAGCTGGAATCAGGATTGCCGGGAGAAATATCAATAACCTCGGATATGTAGATGACACCACCCTTATGGCAGAAACCGAAGAAGAACTAAAGAGCCTCTTGATGAAAGTGAAAGAGGAAAGTGAAAAAGTTGACTTAAAACTCAACATTCAGAAAACAAAGGTCATGGCATCCGGTCCCATCATTTCATGGCAAATAGATGGGGAAACAATGGAAACAGTGAGCTTTATTTTCTTGGGCTCCGAAATCACTGCAGGTGGTGACCTCAGCCATGAAAGTAAAAGATGCTTGCTCCTTGGAAGAAAAGCTATGACAAACCTAGACAGCATATTAGAAAACAGAGACATTACTTTGCCAACAAAGGTCCGTCTAGTCAAAGCTATGTTTTTTCCAGTAGTCATGTATTGATGTGAGAGCTGGACCATAAAGAAAGCTGAGCACTGAAGAATTGATGCTTTTGAAATGTGGTGTTGGAGAAGATGTTTGAGGGTCCCTTGGACAGCACAGAGATCAAATCAATCAATCCTAAAGGAACTCAATCCTGAATATTCATAGAAAGGACTGATGCTGAAGCTGAAGCTCCAGTACTTTGGCCACCTGATTCGAAGAACTGACTCATTAGAAAAGACCTCGATTCTGGGAAAGATTGAAGGTGGGAGGAGAAGGGGACAGCAGAGGATGAGAGAGATAGTTGGATGGCATGACCAACTCAATGGACACGAGTTTGAGCAAGCTCCGGGAGTTGTAATGGACAAGGAAGCCTGGTGTGCTGCAGTCCATGGGGTCTCAAAGAGCTGGACACAACTCAGCAACTGGACTGACTGACTGAGGGTTGTCTGAAGGGCTTCTCAGGTGTCACTAGTGGTAAAGAACCTGCCGGCCAATTCAGGAGACATAAGAGACATGGGTTCTATCCCTATATGGGGAAGATCCCCTGGAGGAGGAAATGGCAACCCATTCTTGTTAGGAGAATCCCGTGGATAGAGGAGCCTGGTGGAGTACACTCCATTGGGTCGGAAAGCATTGGAGATGACTGAAGTGGCTTTAGCATACACTCAGGTTATCTGATGTCTGAAGCTCCAGTACTTTGGCCACCTGATGTGAAGAGCCCATTTATTGGAAAAAGACCCTGATGCTGGGAAAGATAGAAGGCAAAGGGAGAAGAGGGCAGCAGAGGATGAGTCGGTTAGTTAGCATCATTGATTCAATGGACCTGAATCTGAGCAAACTCCAGGAGATAGTGAAGGACAGGGAAGACTGGCGTGCTGCAGTCCATGTGGTCACAAAGAGTCAGACGTGACTTAGTGACAACAACAACAACAAGGGTTTCTGGGCACTTCCCCTTCCACAACATCTCAGGAGCCGCAGAGAAAACTTTAATACACATCACACTGCAATCCATTGTCTGGTTTGTCGTCATCCCTGTTGCGTCGACACTTACACCTGATGTCCAGTTGGCTGAGATTCAAAGCTGTTGCTACCTGGACAGCTCTCTCTGATGCCTCTGTCTCTTCCAGCTTTTGCTTCCTTCTGCTCTTCCTGAAGGTCCTGCCATCAGCCAACTCTAAGATGCAACCGAGCCTTTTCCTTCTAGAGAAAGCTTTACCTTTCCCACCAGCTAAATGAGATTTCCCTACTGTGCCACCCTTATCCTAACTCCACCGTGTGCCCGGGCCCCTGTAGTCTAGATTCAACAAAAGGGTGTATTAAAAGGAACCAAGTTCAATAATATAAGTACTTTTTAAAGTATCCCAGTCTTAACTTGGATTTCTCAGAATGCTATGGAAGTTACAGTGTTTGCATGAAGGCTCAGTTGTGTCCAACTCTTTGTGACCCCATGGACTGTAGCCAGGTTCCTCTGTCCATGGGATTTTCCAGGCAAGAATACTGGAGTGGGTTGCCATTTCCCCCTCCAGGGGATCTTCCTGACCGAGGGATCAAACTCAAGTCACCCAAGTCTCCTGCACTGCAGGCAGATTCTTTACCACTGTGCCACCCTGAGTCAAACTGTCAGAATCCCTTCTCCTTCTCTACCACTCTCTCTCTTTATTCCTTTTTAAAAAATATTAATTTATTTTTGACTGTTCTGAGTCTCCATTGCTGCATGGGCTTTTATCTAGTTGCAGTGAGCAGGGGCTACTGTCTAGTTGCCATGTGTACCTCCTCATTGCTGTGGCTTCTCTTGTTACAGAGCACAAGGAGCCAGTTCCAGAGCTTGGGCTCCACATCTCAGGCTCAACAGTGGTGGCCCGGGGGCTTAGAAGCCCCAAGGCATGAGGGATCTTCCCCGAACCCATGTCTCCTGCATTGGCAGGTGAATTCTTTACCACTGAGCCTCCAGGGAAGCCCTGCTGCTGCTGCTGCCGCCAAGTCGCGTCAGTCGTGTCCGACTCTGTGCGACCCCATAGACAGAAGCCCACCAGGCTCCCCCGTCCCTGGGATTCTCCAGGCAAGAACACTGAAGTGGGTTGCCATTTCCTTCTCCAATGCATGAAAGTGAAAAGTGAAAGTGAAGTCGCTCAGTCATGTCTGACTCTTAGTGACCTCATGGACTGCAGCCTACGAGGCTCCTCTGTCCATGGGATTTCCCAGGCAAGGGTACTGGAGTGGGGTGGCATTGCCTTCTCTGCCAGGGAAGCCCTACCATTCTCTCATTCATTATAGAAACATTTCAGTGCTTATGATGAGCCAGGTCCTCTGTGTGCCGCGGCTGATCCCAAACCTCCGGCTCACTGAACGCATCTAAACTTTCTCCTCCTCCTTCTTCCCTCTCATCTCTCTCCTTTTACTCACTCTGTATAAACTCTTTATTACAGGATTGATCTGCCTTCTTAAATTAAAATACATACAAGGTGGTAAAATATACATAACACAAACTTACCATTTTAACCATTTTAAGTGTACAGTTCAGTGAAATTAAGTACATTCACCAGTGTCTATTTCTAGACATTTTCATCATCCAAAATCCTATACTCATTAAGCAATAACACCCCATTCCCTGCTACCCCCAGCCCCTGGTAATCTTTGTTCTACTGTCTGTATATGAATTTGTCTCTTCCAGGTATCTCATATAAATGGAATCATACAGTACTTGTTTTTGTTTATTTCACTTATTTCATATTTTCAAGGTTCATTCATATCATAGCCTATATCAGAATTTCATTTATTTTAATGAATGAATGATATTTCACTGTATGGTATACAAAATTAATAAACAGAAAGTTTGGTTAAATAAGAGTCAGGAGCCCAAGGTGGGGAGCTCCCAGACCCTGCAATGCTAGCCCAAAAGGAGGAAGCAAGACTCTCTTCTTTCCTGGCAATGACTCAGCCAATGAAAAGTCACAGACTCGGTTTACTGTATCCCTCCTTTCCCCAGGTTCCTTTTCCCCTCAGTAAAAGAGTTCTGCTCCCCTTGCCCTGGGGGAACTTGCACATGGTTGGCCTTGGTTGCAGACCCTGAGTTGCAATTCTCTGCTGATCTCGTGCAAACCCATTTTTGCTGGAGCAGCTCTGGTAACCTCATTACTTCAGGTGAACATTGAATAGAGCACATTTTGTTTATCCATTCGTCTATTGATGGACATTTGGGTTGTTTCCACCTTTTGGCTATTGTGAATAATGCCACCTGAATTATTGGTGAATAATACCTGTTCAAGTCCTTGTTTTCAGTTCTTTTGGGCATACATCTAGAAGTGGGACTTGCTAGCCCATACAGTAATTCTATGTGTAGCTTTTTGAGCTCTAAACTTTTTCACAGAAGCTGCATTTTACATTTCTACCAGCAAAAGTTCCAAATTTCCACATCCTCGCCAATACTTATTTTCCATTTCCTTTGATATTCGCCATCCTGGTGGGTATGAAGCTAACCTCTCTTTATGTGAACTGATTTAGCATTTGATTTCAACTTTACCCTGTTTCTGCACAGCAAAGAGATTGAGAAATGAGATTTCTTTCTCCTAGTTCTATTTCATTTCCCTAAAGTCCAGGAGTGACAAAGACAGAAGTTCCCTTAGAAGCTAGAGGGGAGAGATGCTGAGAGGTGAGGGAGGGCACCTCTCACTCTGACAGTCTTATCCCTCACATTCTTGTCATTCTGTTTCCATGTCCACTCTCCCACTAGACTGCAAGCTTCTTGAACACAGGACCCTGTCCCTGCCTTTCTGGACCCCCATATTCAGCAACACAGGACCTGCTACAGACTAAGTTCTCAGCGAATGAAAGTACATGACTCTGTGTGTGTGTGTGTGTGTGTGTGTGTGTGTGTATTCAACTGGCTACATCCCAAAGCCAAGGAGTGATTTGGGGATGAGCCACTGTGTTTCCTTTTTCACACTCTGACTCTTTGCATCAGTATGTGCTGAACAACACCTGGGGAAAATAGAGTGTCCCAGGAATCTTACACCTGGGAGAGCATCTGGGACTAGCTCTTAAGAGCTAAACTTTGGGATAGCGTCCACCATCAGCACCAAGTTCCATCACTTCATCTCTGGAAGCCAAGCAGTGTGAAGGCGGCTGACAGTGGCCCCTTGTGGCTGCCCCATGTAGGACACCTTCCTCTCTCAATCTCATAGGGAATGCTCACTCTGTGTAGCTAGGTCTTACAACATGTTCAGAGCACTTGCCCTTCAGTTCAGCCTAACAGAGATGGGCACTGAGCTACTATAGGCCAGTTGCTGGGTGCTGGGGCCACAGAGATGAGGCCTAGCCAGCTCCTACCTTCATGGAGCTAACAGAGAGGAGAAGACAGAGAAAAAAATGAATCATTTGCATCGTGGAATGAAAAGTGTTACGACGGAAGAAACTCACAGAGGAGTGTGGGAGCTAAGAAAAGAGACCTCACCCAGCCTGGGGGCAGTCAGGGAAGGCTCCCTGGAAGAGGTTACCTTGACACAATAATCCTTGTGAGGTAGGCGGAGCGAGGATTGTTATCCTCATTGTGTAGTGGAGCCACTGAAGCAGTGACCAGCCCAGGGAAGCTACACTGTCCTCTGGCTGTGGGAGGTCAGACTGTCCTTTGCCTTATTCTCAAACCCCAGTCACATGGCCAGACACGCCTGAAAGGCATTTCTAAGCGTCTGTTGCCAAGAATAAGAGGGCCTACTGGCTACTCCCAGGTTAACTCCGCTATTTAACAAATTCAATTCAACCCAACAGGCAGAGTGCAGGCTCACGCAGAGCCCGTCTCGTATGGGAGGAGGTGACAGCAGTGCACAACCTCGCTGTGATTCATCCAGCAGCTTTCTGGTAGGTCCAGGGCCAAGGTGGTGGCTTGAGGGGAGCAGTGTTCTTATGTGGCTTCCAGAATTATGATAGGTCGCTTATCTTTACCTGCTGTGTTTTTCTGCCATCATAAACATTTCCAAGAGAAATTTCCCTGTTTCTCAGATGGGGAGTGTTAGTCGCTCAGTCGTGTCCAACTCTGCGACCCCATGGACAGACCCTGCCAAACTCCTCTGTCTGCGGGATTCTCCAGGCAAGAATAGTGGAGTCGGTTGCCGTTCCCTTCTCAAGGGGATCTTCCTGACCCAGAGATCAAAGCCGAGTCTCCTGCATTGCAGGCAGATTGTTTACCATCTTAGCCATGGGGAAACTACTTTAAAAGGGCACTTGGTAACAAAACAATTTTATAAAGGAATAAAGTTAGTGACCTCACACTTCCCAATTTCAATACTTAACATGACAGGAATCGAAAAGTATAGTACTGGTATAAGGATAGACCACAGAGCAATGAAATAGAATGGAAAAATCAAAATAAACCCTCACATTTATAGCCACTTGATTTTCCCAAAGGGTGCCAAGACAGTTTGATAAAGAATAATCTTTTCAACAAACAGTGCGGGAATGAGTTATCTACATTGCACACACAAAAGAATGAAGTTGGACCCATATCTCACACCATATACAAAAATTAATTCAAAATGGTGCATAGACCTAAATGTGTGAGTTAAACCATACAACTCTTAGAGGAAAACATAGACAAATCCTTATGATCTTGGATTTATGTTATAATAAAAAGAACCCAACAGATTCTTAGATATGACACCAAGAGCACAGGCAACAAAAGAGAGAAGTGGGTGAATGAGACGTAACAGAATTAAGAATGCTTGTTCTTCAAAGGACAGCAAAAGCGAAAGCACAGTTCACATGATTTGAGGAAACTTTTGCAAGTTACGTATCTGACAAAGGACTTGCACCTAGATTATATACAGAGTTCTTACCATTCAATAATAAAAAGACAAATAACTCAATTTATAAATGGACAACGAACCTGAATAGACATTTTCCCAAAGAATATACACAAATAACCAATAAGCACATGAAAAGGTGACCAACATCATTAGCCATCAGGGGAATGCAAATCAAAACCACAATAAGATACTGCTTTTTACCCGCACCCACTAGAGTGGCCAGAACAAAGCACACGCAGAGCAAGTGTTGACGAAGGTGTGGGAGACTGGAGCCCTCAGACATCTTACACTTTGGGTAATGTAAGATGATGCGACCACTTTGGAAAACAGCATGGCAATTACTCCAGGGGCTAAACAGAGTTACCACATGACCCAGCAATTCCTTTCCTAGGTACACACCCAAGAGAAATGAAAAAATATTTTCACACAAAAAAATTTGTACATAAATGTTCACGGCAGCATTATTCATAATAGCGAAAAAAGGGAAAGAACTCAAATGTCTGCCAACTGATAAATGGAGACATAAAAGGGGAAATTCCTTGGTGGCCTAGTGGTTAGGATTCCCAGCTTTCACTGCTGTGGCCCAGGTCCAATCCCTGGTTGGGGAACTAAGACCCTGCAAGCTGCATGACACGGCCAAAAAAAATGTAGAGTATTGGCCAAAAAAGAGAATGAAGGGCTGATACAACCCACAAATCAGATGAACCCTGGAAACATCTGTTAAGCCAAAGAAACCAGTCACTCAGGACCACATATTATATGTATGTTAGTCGCTCAGTCATGTCCAACTCCTTGCAACCCCATGGACTATAGCCTATCAGGCTTCTCTATCAATGGAAGCCTCCAGGTAAGAATACTGGAGTGGGTTGCCATTCCCTTCTCCATGGGACCCTCACCCAGGGATCAAACCCAGATCTCCTGCATTGCAGGCAGATTCTTTACCTTCTGAACCACCATGGAAATATGATTCCGTTTAAATGAATTGTCCAGAATAGCCAAGCCTATAGAGACAGAAAGTAGATTAGTGATTGTCCAGGGCTGGGGGTGGGTTGGGGGGATTGAGGTGATGACTAAGGGGTGTGGGCTTTCTTTTGGGGGTGATGAACAATGTTCTAAAATTGGAGTGAGGATTGTCCAATTCTGTGAATATACTAAAAGCCATTGAATTGTACACTTTAAGTGGCTGAGTGGTGTGATGTGTGAATTAAATCTCAATAAAAGCGAGCAAGAAAGTGCCCTGAAAGTGGAACAGAGTGTACTGGGCACCCCCCAATTCTATCCTCAGATCCGTGCTCTCCTGCTGGGGGTGGGGGCTTCCCCTTCTCGTCCAGATTCTCAGGGAAGTTGTAAGCCCCAGACAGGGACAAAGAGGGGGCTGGATTCCCTCTGGAGCTGCTGCCCCCTTGAAACCTAGCCTATGGAATATTGGGGCCTGAGGATTCTGAGGCTGAGCCTGTGCTTTCTGAGTGGAGACAGTGGACAATGGGGGGTGTGTGTGAGGGGTGTGGAGGGGGCCAGGTTTCTCCCAGATGGGTCATCTATGTCTGGGGCAGGAGGGCTCAGAGGAAAGGGGACGGCCTAGGGAGCCTAAGGGGAGAGAAGGGAGGGACCCCAGGGGAAGAGAGAGGGGCTCGCCATGGTGCTGACTCCTCTGTGCCCAGTGAGAGTCTAGGTCCTCGGGGAGACTGGAGCTGCTCCCATGGTGGGGTCTCCTGGTGCAGGGGTCTTGTTTGCATTGTGGGATTGGTGGGACTTGGAGGGGAGACGTGGTGGGGAGGGAAGAACAGAAGGGCATTTGGGTCAACTGCTGTGAGGGGCACGTCCCTGGAGCCCCTGGTGAGAGTCACCGGGACCCCCAGTGTGCTCCCAAAGCCTGATGATGCGCCAGGCTTGGGTACATCTGGCACACAATTGATGGCTGTGCGGGTGAGTAAGGGAATGAATTGAGCTTCTTTGGAGGCAAGTGATATGGTAGATAAGCAGTCTTAGAAGTCATATAGGCCTGGGTTTGAAAGCAGTTCCTCTGCAGATTTGCTGTGTAGTATTGGACAAAGGACTGGGCCACCCTGAACCTCAGTTTAAAACAGGGCCGAACCCGCTGACCTTGCGGACGGAGTGGTTAGAATATCGTTGACAAACATGCCCAGCAAACAGAAGGTTCCTCTGTGCGTGCTGGTGGTCTGTCAGGATTTAAAGTGGGAGAAGCACCGTCAAGATCCTCAAGGTGTCACTGGGCGGGTAGGATTTACCCCTAGAAATAAGTGAACAGTGAATAGAGGTTTCCATGACATTTCCATAGACATGGTACTGATGTTGCAGCAAAGGAATTCAAAGGCCAGAGACAGGGCTGAGGTGGTTGGAAGCTTGGAGAAGAGGCAGGAGCTTGAAGGATGGAGTTGGTGGGTCGGGGGTAGGCGGGGGGTTGTTGCAGAGACAGAGAAGTGGGAAATGGGCACAGAGGCTGGCTTGGCAAGGGTTGGGGGAGGGGGAGTCTGTGGGATTAGGAATGCAGGAGATTGCCCAGATCAAAAGAGAATGATTGTGTAGGGGATGGTGGTACAGCCAAACAGAAGGTTGGATGGGAAAGGCAGAAGGGGAGAGACTAAGGAAAGCTGTAGAAGAGGATATGCCCAGGGCAGGGAAGGGGAGATTTGGCATACCCTCTAGTGCCACTGGAGACTTTAGGGCCCCACACAGATGTTCCCCACTCCTTGTTCCTTAGCCCCGGGAAGAACAGATTTTTCCTCTACAGCAGCAGCAGCAGCAACCATGACACTCTCGGGCTCTCTTTAACGTGCACATTTAGTATATTAAAGACTCTGAGAAATCCTTCAAAAAGAGCCTATTTCATTAAAAAGTATCTTTACTTATTTGGCTGCCTGGGGTCTTAGTGGGATCCTCACTGTGGCCCGTGGACTCTCTAGTTGCGGCAAAAGCGGGATCAGTAGTCGTGGTTCGCAGACTTAGTTGCTCTGCGGCACGTGGGATCTTAGTTCATCAGTCAGGGGTCGAACCTGCGTCACTTGCACTGCAAGGTGGATTCTTAACCACTGGACCACCAGGGAAGTCCCAGTCTCTTTCATTTTAACTCAGAATTTTCCAGACACATTTGGCCTCAGAACCTTTTTGTGGTGCCCCTCATGGAGCCAGTATTCTGGAGAACACCTGTTAGGAGATGCTGCTCTAGAGAAAAAGAGTATGGGTTTGGGGACCCAGCAGGCCACGGTTCGATTCCTGCTCTGTGACCCATCTGGTGTTAGACCTCAGGGAAGTCACTTTGTTTCCCGGAGCCTCCTTTTCTCCTAGGGTCATTGTGAGAACTGGGGAAACTATGTGGGTAAAACATGCGGGGAGGTCCCTGGTTGGGCCGTGTGCCCATCCTGTGCCAGGCCTGGCCCTACTTCTTCCCCTAAGCCGTGCTCGCTCCACTACAGGCTCTGCCTTTGCTGAAGAGGCAGTTAGGTAATAGGCTTGGTGGAACTTTGACTGGATTTCTTTTCTGGGAACACAGGGTTTGATGCTCCTCACTTGGTACCCTCATTGGCCCTGGCATGACGGACAGCGGGAACACCCAGATATACTTGGAGGATAGGATCAAGGTGCCAGGGGCCCAGCCAAGCCCTGCCCTGAGGACTGCCGACGACAGGGCTGGCGAGGAGCCCACCACATCAGAAGTTGGCCAGGTAGGGCCTACCTCTCCACCCGCAGCAGGCGCCTTTCCCTTCCCATGCCCAGGCTTTCTCTCCGACTTCTTTAATCAAGCCTCTACAACAACTGGCACAAAACTCAGTTCAGATTAGACTAGGCAGGAACAAGAACACATCAGCTAGGTAACTGACAGACCTGCCTGTAGACGTCAGGTATGGCTGGATAAAGGTGCTAAATGAGTGTCTCAGTTCTGCCTGCCTCTGTGGCATTCCCAGGCCTGCTCTCCCTGCAAAACGGTAAGAATTGCCCTGGCTGCTCCAGGCTTACATCTTCCCATCATACTTCCTCTGGTTTAACATCCCAAACAAGAGGAGAACCCCTTTGCAATAGCTGAAGAAAGTCTCCGGTATCAGCGTCATTGGCCCAGGTTGTAGTCACATATTTGTCCCTGAATCAGTCACCATGGCCAGGCAGAGTGGCCTGGATCTCTTTGCATAATGAAGTCAGTGGGGGTACTCTCGAAAGAAGGCAGGAAGGTTCCCATAAAAGAATGTTGGCCTCTCGTACCAAAAGAGATGCTGGCTGGATGAGGAAAATAAGAATTGTTTACTTACTCTACTAAGTAGAAAGCCTTCCATGGCCCTTACCCTCCCCCTCCCCCATAACTTTTATTCCCCTGACAGCTACTCAGAGTTTCCATCCATGACCTTTGTGCCTTCTTTACTGTGTCCCTGAGCTAAAAATGTCACCATAAAAAAGGCAACATTTCTTTGGATTAAGTATAGCCCTCTAACTGTAGCCTCTGTTATAAATTGCTGCTTCTTGTGGGCCCAGGAAGAGGGCCTGAAACGAGGGGTCTTGGAAGGAGCCTGGGGCAAACGTTCAGGGCCTCTGTTACCTGCGCATTTGCTTTTCCAATGAGCGTAGTCACGGGGTCTCAGTGCCACCACTTAACCAGCTGTATGATCTTGGGGTTGGCACTGCAGCCCTTGAGCTTCGTGGGCTCGTGTGTGTCACGCTGAGGATTACCTGGGTTAAATCAGTGGGGGCACCTGGCCCTGGCCCTGGCCCTTGGTAGACGCCCTTAGTGTTGACTCCTAGAGGAATCTTGTATTATAACTACTATCAGTTGAATGAGCCAAGTTGCCTGGAGTTTGCTGACTAAGGTAAGGCTTGGAGCGCCCTCGGAGTCACTGGCGCAAGGTCACCCAACTAGGGAGTGATAGACATCAAAACCCAGCGGAAACTGAGGAAGCCTCCCTGGGAGGGAGAGACCCTTGCCAGGGTCTCTCTCTCTCTTTTTTTAAAATCTTGGTTGTCCCTTCTATTTTTCCTCTTGGGTGCCCCTTGCGGCTTTTGGGATCTTAGTTCCCTAAGCAGGGATTGAACTCTTGCTGCCGTGGAAGCTCAGAGTCTTAACCACTGGACCGCCGGGGAAGTCCCCCGAGGTGCTCTGTCGCGCTCTCCTTGTGAGGATAGCGGTGGCCAAGGTGCCGCTTGGGCTCCAGGTTCTTGTGGCGCCCTTAGTGCTGGGCCCTCCCCGCCTCTCCTCTCCTCCCCGCGTCTTCTCAGCGCCTCTCCCGTGAGGGACCGGGTCTCCCCTCCCTTGAGGCGCGGGGGTCTCCCCTCTCCTGTGAGGGACGCGGTCTCCCCCATCCTGTGAGGCGCGAGGGGGTCTCCTCCCTCCCGTTAGGCTCGGGATCTCCTCTCCCGTGAGGCGCCGGGTCTCCTCTCCCCTGAGGCGCGGGGGTCTCCCCTCCCCCGTGAGGGACGCGGTCTCCCCCGCTCCGGTGAGGCGCGGGGCGGGGATCTCCCCTCTCCCAGGAGGCGCGGGGTCTCCTCTCCCGTGAGGGACGTGAGGGACGGGGTCTTCCCTCTCCCGTGAGGCGCCGGGTCTCCTCCCTCCCCTAAGGCGCGGGGATCTCCCCTCTCCCCTGAGGCGCGGGGGTCTCTTCTCCCCTGAGGCGCCAGGGGTCTCCCGCATCCCGTGAGGCGCCGGGTCTCCCCTCTCCCCTGAGGCGTGGGGGTCTCCCCCCCTCCCGGGAGGCCTGAGGCGCGGCGTCTCCCCTCCTGTGAGGCGCCGGGTCTCCCCTCCCGTGAGGCGCGGGGTCTCCCCTCTCCCCTGAGGCGCCGGGTCTCCTCTCCCTTGAGGGACCGGGTCTCCCCGCTCCTGTGAGGCGCGGGGGTCTCCCCTCTCCCCTTAGGCGCGGGGGTCTCTTCTCCCCTGAGGCGCCAGGGGTCTCCCGCATCCCGTGAGGCGCCGGGTCTCCCCTCTCCCCTGAGGCGCAGGGTCTCCTCTCCCGGGAGGGACGGGGTCTCCCCTCTCCCGTCTGGCGTGGGGTCTCCTCTCCCCTGAGGCGCCGGGTCTCCCCTCCCGTGAGGCGCCGGCTCTCCTCTCCCGTCAGGCGCGGGGTCTCCTCTCCCGGGAGGGACGGGGTCTCCCCTCTCCCCTGAGGCGTGGGGGTCTCCCCCCCTCCCGGGAGGCCTGAGGCGCGGCGTCTCCCCTCCCCTGAGGCGCCGGGTCTCCTCTCCCTTGAGGGACCGGGTCTCCCCGCTCCTGTGAGGCGCGGGGGTCTCCCCTCTCCCCTTAGGCGCGGGATCTCTTCTCCCCTGAGGCGCGGGGTCTCCTCTCCCGTGAGGCGCGGGGTCTCCCCTCTCCCATGATGCGGGGTGGGGGGGGCGTGTCTCCTCTCCCGTGAGGCGCGGGGTCTCCCCTCCACAATGGCCCATTCCTTGAGCCGGGCCGTGGGCGTCTTTGTTCTAGGCTGTGTTTCCAGATGCTGAAGCGATGGACAGTGGCCCGCAGCCCTCACCAGCCCTGGGAGCCCTGGAGACCCGGCCCGGACGCAGAGACGCGTCAGAGGAGGGCTTTCCGCGGCTCGGTCCCCAGGAGCAGAAGCCTCCGGCAGGACCAGGGTGAGCTGGGGGCTTCCCAGAGAGCAGGTCCAGGAGAGAAGCCCGCTGTGGCCCACCCGGTGGGGAGGGAGAGGGGAGAGAGCCCCGGACCAGAGGTGGGTCTGCCCGCTCACCGCTCCTGGACTTCTTTCCATGGCACGACTCACACTGAATAATCATGTGTGCCGGTCTTTTGTCTTGAGCTCCCCCGCTAGGCCACAAGTTTCTGTGACATGCCGTGTTCAAGGGGCATTTTTGTGTCTTGTTTAACTTCAAAAAAATTCTCAAGGAATACGTATTGCCCCTCTACTACATGCCTCGGACTCTGTTTAAAAAACTGCTTTTAACCTCATGTATTTCTAGAAATATACCCTAAGAAAAGAAGTGAAGATTCAGGCAAAGTTTTATGTGCAAAGATTTCTCCTGGCACCTTATTTCAAAGGCTGAAAAAATTTAAAATGTCAGTGTGCGCTGTTGTTGTTTAGTCACTCATTCCTATCTGACCCTTTGTGACCCCATAGGCTGTAGTTTACCAGGCTCCTTTGTCCATGAAATTCTCCAGGCAAGAATACTGGAGTGGTTTGCCATTGCCTTCTCCAGGGAATCTTCCCAGTCCAGGGATAGAACCTGCACTGGCAGGTGGATTCTACCGCTGAGCCACCAGGGAAGCCCCTCGTGTGTGCTAAATGCCCACAATACGGGGATGGTTAAACAAATTTTGATTATCTGTAAAATAGAGAATTTTATGCTTTCATTAAAAAACATGTTTATGAAAGATTCTGGGCACGGGAAAAATTTAGATTACACTGTTAATTGAAAAAATATTGCAGAATTATATTAGGGTCTTCTCTGTAGCTCAAAAGGTAAAGAATCTGCCTGCAGTGCGGGAGACCTGGGTTCAATCCCTGGGTCAGGAAGATCCTCTGGAGAAGGGAATGGCAGTCCACTCCAGTATTCTTGCCTGGAGAATCCCATGGACAGAGGAGCCTGGCGGGCTATGGTCCGTGGGATCGCAGAGAGTCGGACACGACTGATTTATATATGCAATATAACTGAAAGTATGCAATTATTTGAAGATGATATTTAAACTAATCCCCATTGAAAATATGCATATATGTCCTTAGGAAGAAGCCTGGAGGAAATATTCCATAATATTAAAGTGAGATCAGATAGACCCAGATTCAAATCCAGACCTGTCAACTTTAGCTTAATGATCCAAGGCTCAAGTCTCCCCACCACTATGAATTCCAGTTCTCCTTGATTTTTCTTTTTTTCTAAAAAGCAATAAGTAATAATAAAAATATTAAATCCGAACTCTCTTAAATATTGACATCAAAGTGTTCGTGGTTGGAGGAATTCATGTTAGTCCTTCATTCTTTCTCCCAGGCATTAAGCATGCACCCATGGTGTGCCTAGCCCCGTGTGGGCACCAGAAAGACTCAGAAGAATATAGAACCCTGCCCCAGTTTGGGAGCTGAAGTGTCCCTTTGTCTGTTCTCTCCAGGATGAAGCCGTCATCTTGGGTCCCCCAGGAAAGGCCCAGGGAGCTGCAAGCAGACTGGGATCCGGCCACGCCAGGAAGTGAGCTGGGGGTGCCCCCCAACGGGGTCCCTACAACACAGGAAGGGCTGAAGCAGCAGGGCTCAGGGAAGGAGACTGAGGACCAACAGGAGAGCCAGCGGAACCCAGAGACAATGGAGGGTCAGGGCCCTGAGAGTCGCCAGGTAATGTCCACAGAATCCCAGGCAGGAAGGAATGGAATGGCCAACTCGCAGGGGAGGTGAGGGAGCAGGGAACTGTTAAAGGCAGGGAGGAGATCGGGCTTCTGGGTAAAATTGAAAACGGGACCTGCTGGGTTTAACAAAGCCCAATTTTTTTTTCTTATACTAGAATGTTCTAGCAGCTGTTTCTTAGCTGCTGATCTCTGTGGGACCCTTCAAGAGGTGGTTAGAGTATGGTACCTTCTCCAAACTTATTTGACTATAAAATATCTTTTTTTTTAAGGTTTAGGTGTTTTTTTTTTTTAAAAAGCTTCATAAGGTACAATTGATACACAGTTGTGCATACTTCAAGTGTACAATTTACTGTTTTGGATACATGTGCATACCCACAAAACCATCACTGCAATTAAGAAAATAAACACATCTGTCATCCCCCCCAAAAGTTTTCTGTGCCCCTTTGTCATCGGTTCTCCCATTCATTCCAAGCCCCAGGCAACCGCTGATCTGTGTTCTGCAGCTGTGAATTTGTATTTCCCAGAATTTTCCATAAATGGAAGCATAAGTATCCATTCTTTTTGTCTTGCTTCTTTCAATTAGCATGAATATTTTGAGACTCAGCTATGCTATTGTGTAGACCAATACTTTATTCTTTTTGCTGCTGAGTATTATTCCATTGTATGGATAGGCCACAATTTCTTGTCCTACTCGAAGCACAGGGAACTATGTTCAATACCTTGTGATAAATCGCAATGGAAAAGAATATGAAAAAGAGTGTATATATATATATATATATCATTGAATCACTTTGCTGTTCTGTGGAAATTAACAAACAAAACTTGATTTCTTCATTCTTTCACCTATTGATGGACCCTTGGTTTGTTTCAACTTTTTGACTATTTCAAATAAGACATAGAAACATTCATGTCTGTGTGTACAGATACTTTCTTTTGGGCAAATAAATGCCTAGGAGTAGAATGGATCATATGATATTTGTGTGTTTAATTTATTAAGAAACTGCCAAACTTTTCTCCAAAGTGGTTGTACCATTTTACATCCCCATCAGCAATGCATGATAATTCCACTTCTTCCATATCTTCCCCTAAACTTGGTATGGTCTGTTTTTAATTCTAAGCATTCTAATAAGTGTATAGTGGAATCTCATTATGGTCTTTATTTTCTTTTCCAAATGACTTAAACATGTCAAGCATCTTTTCATGTGTTTATAGGCACATATTATGTATCTTTGGAGAAATGTCTATTCAGATACTTTGCGCATCATTTTAATTGAATAGTCAACTGTCTTTTCCATTCTCTCAATGGTGACTTTCAAAGAACAGAAGTCTTAATTTTCATGAAGTCTGGTTGATCATTTTTTTCTTTATGGCTGTGCTTTTGGTGTTCTTAGAAATCTTTACTTAACCTGAAGTCACATATGATTTTATCCTATAAACATAGGATAAAACTTTTCCAAGAAGTTTTGTTATTTTAGGTTTAACACTTAGGTTCATGATCCAGCTTGAGTTAATTTTTGTATGTGGTCTGAGTGTTGGATTGAGGCTCATTTCTTGCATATGGCTGTCCAGTCATCCCAGTACCATTTGTTGGAGACTCCTTTCTCCGGAGCTTGCCTGGTGGCTCAGATGGTAAAGAATCTGCCTGCAATGCAGGAGACCTGGGTTTGATTCCTGGGTTGGGAAGATCCCCTGGAGAAGGGAAAGGCTATCCAGTATTCTGGCCTGGAGAATTCCACGGATCGTATAGTCCATGGGGATGCAAAAAGTTGGACACGACTGAGCGACTTTCACTTTGACTTCCCCCAACCAGGGATTGAGCCCATGCGCCTTGCAGTGGAAGCATGGAGTCTTAACCCCTGGACCACCAGGGAAGGCCCACACATTGTCTTGACTATAGCAACTTATTAAAGTCTTGAAATCAGTTAATGTAAAAATCTCTTTTGTAGGGAGTACCATGAAGGATTCTTGTTCTTTGAAACATCCCTTGAAAAATCCCATTTAAAGAGGATTGTGTCAGAGACTGCCCTGGTGGTCGGGTGGTTAAGACTCCGTGCTTCTATTGCAGGGGGTATGGGTTAGATTCCTGGTCTGGGAACTAAGATCTCACGTGCCATGCAGTGTGGCAAATAAATAAACAAATAAAATGGAAAGAGGATCGCCTCACTTTCCCCAGGCTCCCATTCTACCTGCACAGAGAAGCGTGGATTACGACTTTGGGTAAGCCATGCCTCTTTTGAACCTCAGTTTCCTCATCCCTCAAAATGGAGTAATTGACCCCTGCTTAGGGAATCTTCTAGGCATGCTGAGAGAGTTCAGTAAGGTAATGCTTGCAGTGCTTGGACCAGAGTAACTGTCAACACTCTCTGGGTGAGTGTTGAGGGTCACCTGAGAGCCAGGATGGGGCTCCCCATCTTGACGTCTTTGTTCTTGGCAGGACCCAGAGGGTCAGCCCATCCCAGGTCGCCTGGCAGCCAATGAGTCAGACACAGTGCAGCCAACAGAGCCTTACTGCACCTTGGACAGCTGTGAACAGCAACTGGAGGACAAGCCCCCCAAGGAGGTGGACACCCCACCCTTCGGGACACCGGGGGCTCTGCCAGAGCCTGGCCCAGGGGGATGTGAGGACAGTTTCCAGGAAGCAGTGTCCCTAATGCCTACAGCAACTCTGGAGGAAAAGACGGTTCACACTGACCCACCACCCATGCCAAGACCCAACACACCCAAAGCAAGGTAAGGCACCCCACCCCTCCCTGACCCCAACAAGACTGCTCTTCTGCTAGTTCCAGAGGAGGTGACTTCTAGTCCTGACAGCTGTTGATGCGATGTAAGACCTTGGTCAAGCCATGCCCCCAGAACCCCTGTTTCCCCATCTGTATAGTAGCTCTAGTACAGAATTCTTTGCCCCATGGGCCCATTCTTCACCGGCCAAGTCCCCACAAGGAATGTGGAAGAATGAGGAGCCCCTCTGAGAGCAGAAGCCCAGGGATGAAACTGCAGCGGTGGATCTGAGTGTCCTGGGGCTGAGAGAAGGCCTTGCAAAGGTGAACCTTGAGCTGCACCCCCCCTCACCTGGGGGTTCTCCCTTGTTTAGAGATGAGGCTGTGGAGATCCAGCCAGCACTGGGGCCTGCTCGTCCACCTGTAAGTAGAACCACAGTGGGGAAGGGAACGGGGCGGGGGGAGATCAGGACAAGGAGGAAAGAGGCAGAAATGGGGCAGTATTCACAGTCAAACTGGGGAAGGTGTGAGTCCGTGCCTGCGTGTTTCCATGGGTGTGCACACGTGTGTGTGTGTTCGCACATGTGCATGTGTGTGCCCACATGTGTGCATTTGGTTGTGAGTCAAGGCTGCTCTTACACTTTGGAGCCCCTGAATTCACCCCAGGCCATGGTGGTTTTTTCCACATTGGCATGGATCTCTGCCGGCCAGCTGCTCAGTCACAGCACACAACCCAAAGCTTCCCTGAATGGCTGGGAGACTCCCATCCCCTCCCAGTCATCCCCACATCCAACAGCTCTCTCACTTCCTAGTTCTCTGATTTGATTGGGCAACCTGTGAACAGTTATCATCTGCCTGGTGGAAAGGCAGGTTGGAGAAAGAGGAATCAAAAGAGCTTTTAGGAAATATAATTTACAAAAATATTGAACCACTATGTTGTACACTTGAAACTAATATCGTAAATCGACTTTGAAAGTGAAAGTGTTAGTCAGTTGTGTATGACTCTTTGCAACACCCTGGACTGTAGGCTACTAGGCTCTTCTGTCCATGGAGTTCCCCAGGGTAGAATCCTGGAATGGGTTGCCATTCCCTTCTTTGGGGGATATTTCTGACCCAGAGATCAAACCTGGGTCTCCTGCATTGCAGGCAGATTCTAAGCCCAGATTTGCTCTAAGCCCAGATAGTTGTTTTTTTTTTTTTAAGAGGCTTTCAGTCTGGGGCCCGAGTGACACTAGTGAAGGAGCAGACAGAAAGAACCTGAGGTTCTGCTTTGGTCATGTTCTGGACGAACAGAAGAAATACCAGGAGGATGTCTGGAGTTAGGAAGGAGAGAGAGGTCAGGATGGGAGATGTAAATACGAGGAAAACGGGGTAACATCTAGGAGACCGTACGGAGCAGGAAGGCATCTGAGGACAGACCACTGGTCTCCACCACATTCAGAAATGCAGGGACTTCTCTCGTGGGCCAGTGGTTAGGACTCTGTGCTTCCGACGCAGGGCACGTGGGTTCAGTCTCTGGCCAGGGAAGTGTTCCGCATGCCGTGTGGCACGGTCCCCAAAAGAAAACAAACAAACAAAACCCACAGACATGGATTGAGAGTGAGGAAGCCTCAGTGAAGGAGGCTGTGGAACACTCAAGGAGGGAGCCAGCCGGGGAGAGAGTGTGGGTCCAGAGAGGAAAGCCCTCCCGGAAGGGCAGAGTGGGCTCGGCTCTGAGGAGGGAGCAGATTGCCGCCCTGCAGGAGTCTGGCTGGGGAGCAGGGCTGGAAGCAAGACTGGAGATGGGAAGACAGGAGAGATGGGTGCAGCCAATCTTGCGAGGCATTCTGCTCATTCTGCTCGAGGCAGGGCGGAGAGCCGGGTGGCCCTGAACGGCTGTGTAGTGCGGGGTTGTCTCTTTCTGGCTGCGCTGGGTCTGTGTCTCTTCGCTGCAGCGCGTGGACTTTGTCTAGGTGCAGAGCACAGACCCGACGGACACAGAGCGCCCTGGGCTGTGCAGCTGTGTCCACGGGCTCAGCTGCCCCAGAGCATGTGGGGTCTCAGTTCCCTAGCCAGGAACTGAACCGTGTGCCCTGTATTGGAACGCAGATTCTTTCCTTATATATATATTTTTTAATGGAAAGCAGATTCCTAACCACTGGACCACCAAGGAAGCCCTGAGAGTTTTTCTTTTAAGGAAGGAAGATAAGAGACTCTCTGGTTCTGTGGTTAAGATGCCACGCTTCTAATGCGGGGGACACAGGTTCAATCCTTGGTTGGGAGCTCAGATCCCGCATGCCACATGGCGCAGCTTAAAAACCTTAAAGTAATAATAATTAAAAATATTTTAATTAAAGAAGGAAAATAATATAGCGTGTTTACATGCTGACAGGAGTAATCTGGCAGAGAGGGCAGTGCTGATACTTTTTTAGGTCGAGCAGGTGTGTGGTAACAGCTCCATCTTTGAACAGGAGAAGGGCCGGGATGGAGCCTGCATGGGGCGGCCTGGGTGGAGGCGGTCAGGGGACAGCTCACCCCTCTCTAGAAGAGACAGACGTAGGAGGTGCTGGATTTGCTGAACACGTAGATGGGAATCTACTGAGCGCCTGCCAAGTGGGAGTAGGCTGCTGTGTTGATAGGATCAAAGAGGCAGGTGCAGTTCTGCCCTCAGGGAGCCTACTTCCAGGGAGGGCAAGCAGCAAGGTGGACAGGCTGCGGTGACTGCAGAGGAGGAAAGAAACAAGGGTGAACTGGGGAGTTGCTCACTCAAGAGCACAGCTTGGAAGGCTGGGACGAGGCCCAGGTCAGGGGTCGAGGAGGACGTGGGGAAGGGGTATAGAGGATGCCGGAGAGATGTGGGCTCCCCGGGACCTGGAGGAGAAGGAGAGGCTGAGGGTGCCCTGGGGCGGGTGGCCGCGAGCAGCTCGTGGGACCGTCTGGCTGGCCGGAGGCCTCCCGCATCGCCTGCCCGTCCCGTCCCCAGGAGGTGGTGAACACGGGAGCGAGGGGGCTGGACCCCACTCAGAAGCAGCCTCAGGGGCCCGTGGCAGCCACGTGCACCCGGGACCCTGGCAGCGCCCGGCCTGGCTTCATGAGGCGCCTGCTGGAGGTGGAGGAGGAGGAGGCCGCGCTTCGGAGAGCTGCGAAGGCCCGCACCCTGCCAGGCCGGAGGTGCCCCCGGGCCCTGGGTCCCGTGCCCACCCCCACCCCCAGCCTGCCTCCGCCCCTGCCTGTGACCCAGGCCCCGGCCTCAGCCTCTGCCCCGGCCTGGGCGCGGCCGCCCGCCCCCGCGGGGACGCCTGGCCCCACTCCAGGGCCCGTTGCCGTCCTGCCGGTGCCCGCGTCGGATCTGGCCTGGAGAAGGACAGAACTTCTGAGCCACAGCGGGGAGAGGAGCCTGAAGGCACGGTAGGAGCCACCCCAGAAAGCGCTAGGATCCGAACGCGGCCCCACGGCACTGAATCCCCTCCAGACTCCCGTCTGCCCCTCCTGTGTGTCCCCTCCACGTCCCCTGCCTCTCCCGGCTCCCTGTCTCTCACACTGTGGTCTTTTCCTCATCACCAACCCTGCTTCTCTTTCTAACCCGTCTAGATGCCCCTCACCTCTGCATCGCTCCCCCAGGTCACTCAAAGACTCCTGTGACCTCTCAAAGCCTCCCCAGGGTCCCTCCTATGACCCTCCTGCCCCGGCTGCCCCCTCGCTCCCCCAGCTTTCGGGGTCCGGGGCGGGGGTGGGCGGCCGGATGTGCCCTGGGCCCGGCTCTGTCCTCTGCAGGCAGGAGCTGGAGGAGCGTTGCCTCCTGAAGGTGTGTCAGACCTGGGAGGAGAGGGCGGAGGAGCACCTCACCATGAAGCAGGAGGAAGGTGAGGGCAGGCCTTCCCAGGAGGTGGGGGGAGGGCCCTCTCAGTGCCGGGGGGCCCTCAGTCTTTGGGCTGGCGGGTCTGGGTAGGGGTACAGGCCGGCCAATCACTCCACAGCCCTGTGTCCATCCCAGCCTGCGCTGGGCTGGCGGCGTGGCGCAGGGCAGAAGGTTGACCCGACGCCTCTTCCCTCTTCTCTTCCCGAGTGGTCTCTGAACGAACGGAGCAAGCCCTGCAAAGCACTCTTGTTTTTGGAGGCGTTTCTGCCTCCTCCAGCACAAGCCCACTCTCTAGGTCCCCTGGAGAGGCCACCAGGGGTGGAGGCAAGACTCCAGCGCCCCCTCCTGTGCTAGACCACCCCTCACCCTTTAACAGGTCCACTTGCCCTGAACACGTTCCTGACCCCCATTAGGTCTGCTCGCCCATGCGCTGGACAGCCCAGCTGCTGATACTGGGCTGCTGTCAAGGAAAGAGCAGCGTTTACTGCAGGCGCCAAGCTAGGAGTCCAGGCAGCTTGAAAGGCCCAAATCCCCACAGCTTTCAGGAAAATTGTTTAAGAGTGAGGGAGTGTGTCACAGGTTCCTCATCAGTTCGTGGGCCTTCTTCTGATTGGCTGCTGGTGAGGTCACTGGGTGTCAACATCATCAACCTTCTCATTCCAACCAGCCTGCCAGTGCTCGCCGTTTGCTGTGCTTGTGGGCAGCTTATGGTTAACTTCTTCCACTTGGTGGGGGTGTCAGTTCAGTTCAGTTCAGTCCAGGCGCTCAGTCGTGTCCAACTCTTTGCGACCCCATGAATCACAGCACACCAGGCCTCCCTGTCCATCACCATCTCCCGGAGTTCACTCAAACTCAGGCCCATCGAGTTGGTGATGCCATCTAGCCATCTCATCCTCGGTCATCCCCTTCTCCTCCTGCCCCAATCCCTCCCAGCATCAGAGTCTTTTCCAATGAGTCAACTCTTCACATGAGGTGGCCAAAGTACTGGAGCTTCAGCTTTAGCATCATTCCTTCCAAAGAACACCCAGGGCTGGTCTCCTTCAGAATGGACTGGTTGGATCTCCTTGCAGCCCAAGGGAGTGGGGGTGTCAGTATCTGCAACATGGCTCAGAGGACAGGGCTCAGATTACCTATAGTCCTTGTAGTGTAGTAGTGTTGGTCACTCAGCCGTGTCTGACTCTTTGTGACCACACGGTCTGTAGCCCACCAGGCTCCTCTGTCCATGGATTCTCCAGGCAAGAATACTGGAGTGGGTTGCCATTCCCTTCTCCAGAAGATCATCTGACCCAGGGATCGAATCTGGGTCTCCTGCAGATTGCAGACAGACCTGCAGGCAGATTCTTTACCGTCTGAGCTACAGGGAAGACCCTTTAGTCCTTGAGGAGGAACTAAAGTTCCTTGACCTTATATGTCTAAACTAGTATTATTTAGTCTTGTTGGACTGTTTTCCCTTTCTGCCTTTTCTCACTTCTCTGACTGAACCCATTCTTTGGGACTCGGGAAGGCCTAAGAGGCTGAAAGTCTACAAACAAGAGGCAGACAAGGGGACACAGTGCAGAGGGGTCTGTCCCAGGAAGAGTCCCTGGAGTCCTGTTACACACAGCCCCCCACCCATCCACCACATCCCACCTCCACCTGGAAAATTAAAAGCCTGAACGCCCACCCGGGGCGAGGCACCCTTTGCTCCCCAGCGTCCTTAGTTCGGCCCGTGACTCCGCCTCCCTGTGCTGTGAGGAAGAGCAACTGCCGCTTCCTCTGGGCTCTGTGAGGGGCCTAAGCTGCTGTGCACACCGGTGACCCAGCAGGCCAGCCCTGGCCTTGGACGGCGGTGGGGGTGCACTCCCTCCTTCCACCCTGCACTCCTCCCCGCAGTCTGAGCCCCAGGCAGGGCCAGGGGGGCCCTTCTGCCTTCCTTGAATACACTCTTTGGCTCCCTAGGGCCGGATCCTTGAAGCTCACTCTTTTTAAAAAAATGTTATTCGTTTGGCTGAGTCGGGTCTTAGTTGCAGCGCACAGGGTTTCTTGAGCCAGGCGGGATCTTTCATTTCGGCACACGGACTCGAGCTGTGGGGCTAGGACTCCGGGATACATGGGCTTGAGTACTTCAGTGTGTGCACTTGGCTGTGCCCTGGCATTTGAAATCTTAGTTCCCTGACCAGGGATCAAACTCACACCTGCTGCATTGCCAGGTGGATTCTTAACCACTGGGCCGCCAGGGAAGTCCCTTGCTCCTTTCAGCTTTAAAGCTCTCTACCCTTTCTGGAGGGCTTTTCTAAGTCCAGCACCCATTGCCCCACCTCCTTGAGCCGAGTTCAGGGACAGCATGACACACTGGCATGCAGACCCAGCATCCTCCCAGGTGGGGAAAGAGACGGTCACCTGCTCTGATGGCCCAACCACCCTGCATTTGAGATGAGCTTAAATGAGGGCTGTTCTGTTTATCTCCTTTTTCAGCCTGCCTGCCTGCTGCAGCTCACCACTTACTCCAGCCCTAAGCCCAGCCCCACATTTCAGTTCTGTGTGTCAGAGAGTTACAAGGCCTGTGATGTCCCAAGTGCTGAGTGAATACAGCCGCTCTGGGAGCGTGTCTTGCTGTTCTCTCCCTCGTGGTGGTGTTCAGTTGCCAAGCCATGTCCAACTCTGCAACCCCATGGACTGCAGCACACCAGGCTTCCCTGTACGTCACTAATTCCTGGAGCTTGCTCAAACTCATGTCCATTGAGTCAGTGATGCAATCCAAATATCTCATCCTCTGTCGTCCCCTTCTCCTTCCGCCTTCAATCTTTCCCAGCATCAGGGTCTTTTCTAATGAGTCAGCTCTTTGCATCAGGTGGCCAAAGTACTGGAGCTTCAGCTTCAGCATCAGTCCTTCCAGTGAATATTCAGGGGTGATTTCCTTTAGGATGGACTGGCTTGATCTTCTTGCAGTCCAACGGACTCTCAAGAGTTTTCTCCACCACCATAGTTGAAAGCCTCAATTCTTTGGCACTCAGCCTTCTTTATGGTTCAGCTATCACATTCATACATGACTACTACAAAAACCATAGCTGTGACTATTACGGACCTTTATTGGCAAAATGACATTTCTGCTTTTTAATATGATGTCTAGGTTTGTAATAGCTTTTCTTCCAAGGAGCAAGCGTCTTTCAATTTCATGGCTGCAGTCACCATCTGCAGTGATTTTAGAGCCCAGAAAAGAAAATCTGCCACTGTTTCCACTTTTCTTCATCTATTTGCCATGAAGTGATGGGACCAGGTGCCACGATCTTAATTTTTTGAATGTTGAGTTTTAAGCCAGCTTTTTCACTCTCCTCTTTCACTCTCATCAAGAGCCTCTTTAGTTCCTCTTCAGTTTCTGCCATTAAAGTTGTATCATCTGCCTATCTGAGGTTGTTAATATTTCTCCCAGCAATCTTGATTCCAGCCCGTGATTCATCCAGCCCAGCATTTCGCGTGATGTACTCTGCCTACAAGTTTACTAAATAGGGTGACAATACACACCTTCACCTTGCACCAGGAATACCACCAATTCAGGGCACCCCTGCTGTGTGCCAGGCAGTATGCTGAGTCCTTCACAGCCAGGTTCTCATATAACTCTCACAGCGGCCTTGACATACTCCTTTCCCAATTTTGAACCAGTCTATTGTTCCATGTTCAACACTATCTACCCACCTTATAGATAAGAAAATTGGGGGTCACAGAAGTGCCGTGACTTGCCCACTGAAACTATATTAGTTTGCTTGGGCTGACATGAGGAAGTACCATCAACTGGGAGGCTTAAAGTCTGCGTTCCCGTAGTTTTGGAGTCCAGAAGTCCCAGATGGGGTGTCAGTACGTTTGGCTCTTCCTCTCCTGTTTTCGGTCGGTTTCTCCCGGAGCCTGCCTCCTGGGTTGCAGCTGGCTGCCTTCTCCTGCGTCCTGCCTTTCCTCTGTGTGTGTGCAGCCCTGATGTCGCTTGTGTGCCCAGATTTCCTCTTCTCTTAAGGACACCCCTTAGGTTGGATTAAGGGACTCATTTAAACATAATCACCTTTTTAAAGGCATTATTTCCAAATACAGTCACATTCTAAGACAAGTGGGGGTGGGCAGTGCCGGTGTCAAGGCTTCAGTATACGAGTGTAGGCAGCGAGCACGATGCAGCGTGTGTAACAGCAACCCTGAGTCTCAGCAATGGCGGAGCCAGTCTCATCAGCAGGCCTATTGATTCTAACCTGGACTGTGCTGTGAGCTGAGAAAGCAGCGCCACCCTTGTTAGGACCAGGATGTAACTTTTCTATCAATTGATGCCATTCTGGGACTTGAGAGAGTCCTGCGACTGAGAAACATCCTTCTGGGTCCTCTGCTCTGATCCTGACAAATGAAGTTATCTTAGAGGCTGCACTTAGTTGCTCAGTCCTGTCTGACTCTTTGTGACTCCATGGACTGTAGCCTGCCTGGCTCCTCTGTCCATGGGGATCCTCTAAGCAAGGATCCTGGAGTGGGTTGCCATGCCCTCCTCCAGGGGATCTTCCCAACCCCGGGATCAAACCCAGGTTTCCCACGTGGCAGAGGATTCTTTACCAGCTGAGCCACCAGGGAAGCCCATCCTAGAAGTTATGTCCATCCAGACAAGTAACGCTAAGCTGTGTCCAACTCTCTGTGACCTCGTGGACTGCAGCCCGCCAGTCTTCCCTGTCCTTCACTATCTCCCAAGGTTTGCTCAGATTCGTGCCCATTGAGTTGGTGATGCCATCTAACCGTCTCATCAGCTGCCACCCTCTTCTTTTGCCTTCAATGTTTCGCGCATCAGGGTCATTTCCAATGAGTCAGCTCTTTGCATCAGGTGGCCCAAGTATCGGAGCTTCAGCTTAGATACGTAACTGCAGAGCCCCAAAGCGAAGGCACAGACTCAGAGTCAAAAAGACCTGTCTGGTGCTCTAACCTCTGAGCCTCAGTTTCCCCATCCATACAAGGAAATATGCATTCTACTCTTAAGAGTCTGTTGTAAGAATTACATGAGAAGCTGGCTGTGAAGAACTTAGCATAGTCCCTGGCACACAGCAGCAGTGCTGAGTGGGCGTGCTCCTGGTGCCGGTGAAGGCGGCCCGCTGCGCCGGTGGCCTGACCTTGCACTAGAGAGCGAGTTGCGTCTACGGACCCTGTTCCTCTGCGTTTCGCGCTTGTGGTTCACTCGTCTCTTCACCCAGCCATGAGATAGAGGAGGCTCGCCAAGGGGTACGTGGAGCGGATGGGATGCATGTTAGAGACAGGAAGTGACCACGCCCCTCCCCACTCCGCCGCCCACCCCAGCCTTCCGCAGCTACTTTGAGATCTTCAACGGTCACGGTGAGGTGGACGCGCAGAGCCTGCGGAACACCCTGCTGCTTGTGGGCATCTCCCTGACAACGGCCCAGGTGGAGGGCGCCCTGAGGAGCGCGGACATCGACGGTGAGTCCGGGGCGGGGGCTTCATCCTGAGCCCTGGCGGGGTCAGGCTCGCCCGCAGCGTGAGGCCTGTGCAGTCACGCCGGCTCAGTGACAGGATCCTGACTTTGGTTCACCGCTTTGCTGTTGCGGTCTAGAAATTCTTGATAATTTTTGAACGAGGGGCCCTGTTCTGCATTTCTTTTTTTTTGGTTGCACTGGACCTTCATTGCAGCACTCAGACTTTCTCTAGTCGCAGAGCTTCTGGGCTTCTCTTGCTGTGGAGCGGTGGGCTTAGTCACCCTGCCACACGTGGGATCCTAGGTCCCTGACCAGGGATGGAACCTGAGGCTCCTGCATTAGAAGGCGGTTTCGTAACCGCTGGGCCACGAGGGAAGTGCTGCATTTTCATCTTGCTCCGGGCAAATGCAAATAATACAGCTGGTTCTGGCTCCCAAAGTAAGTGATTCCTGAGGACCTACGCAGTGCCAGGTTCTGGGGACCCAGAGATGACCAAGACCTAGTTCCTGACCCTAAGACGTAGGTTATCTCTGAGATCACTCCTCCCGGACATTATGTGTGCTCCATCGGACATTCCTCCGTGACCTGGCCACTCGTTTTACCGGCTGTATGGCCTGGGACAGGTCACTGAAGTTCATCACGTCTGTTTCCCCGCCTGTAAAATGGGGCTCACAGCAGTTACCCGTCTCACTGAACTGCAGAAAAGATCGAATGAGGTAACCCAGGCAAAGCACGGAGCACTGCACGCGGCACGCAGACTGCACCCAGGAGACGCTGACCACTGGTCTCGTCCATCCTCTCAATGTTCTTTAGCTGCCTGTGGTGTGCCCATTCCTGTGCTGGGCACTGGCATAAAGGGATGTGTAAGACCTGTGAGATCTGCCCTCGAGATCTTCGCACACTCATGACGCAGAAGGAAGAGTTGCCAAAGGCAGCAGTGCTCCCGGTGGCTTGGATAAGGGGTAAGGGAGGAAGGCTTCCTGGAGGAGGTGATGCCTGAGCCAAATGGCGAAAGAGCAAGCAGGAGTTAGGCAGGACGAGAAGAAGGGCATTCCTGCTGGCAGAAATAACTTGCACACAGGGCACAGGGCACAGAATGAGGAGCGTTGTCCCTTCGTGGTTTGGTTGACTAGATGCAGGGAACACAGCAGAGCGGTGGGGCCTGGGCTCCGGACCCCTGAGTGTGGGTCTGCTTCCTCCATCACTGTCTGAGGGTGAGTCCTCACTCAAGCTAGGCTAGGCATTGGCCTCAGCTTGGTCCTTGGGTGATCCCAGGCCACGGCCTGCTTTGTCTGTGCCTCAGGCCTCATCTGTGACAAGGGGATTAGAGTATCAGCGCCTGCTGCTCCCCACACCCCCCGCCCCAAGGAGGACTTTAAGGATTAGAGACCATTCATTAACTTGTCAAGCGGTTGAGAGGACTGGCATCTGGTCCCATAGCTCCATGGCAAATAGAAGAGGGAAAAGTGGAAGCAGTGACAGATTTTATTTTCTTGGGCTCCAAAATCACTGTGGACAGTGACTGCAGCCGTGAAATTAAAAGATGCTTGCTCCTTTAAAAGAAGGAAAGCTAGGACAAACCTAGGCCGCATATTAAAAAGCAGAGACATCACTTTGCCAACAAAGGTCCATCTAGTCAAAGCTATGGTTTTTCCAGTGGTCATGTACGGATGTCAGAGTTGGACTATAAAGAAGACTGAGTGCCAAAGAACTGACGCTTTCAAACTGTGGTGCTGGAAAAGACTCTTGAGAGTCCCTGGGACTACAGTGAGATCAAACTCGTCCATCCTAAAGGAAATCAACCCTGAATATTCATTGGAAGGACTGAAGCTGAAGCTCCAATACTTTGGCCACCTGATGTGAAGAGCTGGCTCATTGAGAAAGACCCCGATGCTGGGAAAGATCGAAGGGAGGAGAAGCGGACGACAGAGGATGGGATGGTTGGATGGCATCACTGACTCAATGGACCTAAATTTGAGTAAATTTCAGGATATAGTGAAGGACAAAGGAGACTCATGTGCTGCAGTCCATGGGGTTGCAAAGAGCTGGACACAACTTAGCGACTGAACAATAATAACAAAGCTTAGAGAGCATTTCCCAAGCACCTCTTTGTTTTAAGCCCTGAGGACCACAATACAGAATAAAACACCCAGTGCCTGTCTACCAGAGCTTCTGTGAAACCCCAGGTCTTATGAGTGTGAGGCTGAAGTACAAGTGTCTTATGAGAATGTTCAACTGGGACTCTGACCTACACTGGTCTGACTTCCCTCAGGAAGTGGTGGTCAAAGGAAGCATTAAGGGAAAGAGTTGGAGGGAATTCCCTAGTGGTCCAGTGGTGAGGGCTTGGCACTTTTACTTCCGGGGGCAGAGTTCAGTCTGTGGCTGCAGAACTAAGATCCTGCAAGCTGCATCGCATGGCCACAAGAAACAAAAACAAATCAACGAGGAGTTAGCGTGTGGTGGAGAGAATTCTGAGATGAGAGCGCAGCACGCACAAAGGCCCGGAGTGGGGGAGGAGGGCCCCCAGGTGGGAGCAGGTTAGTGCTGGGGGAGCTGGGTACCTGGTGAGGCTGCAGACAGCTGACAGGCAAGTCTAGCAGGACTTTGAAGGCCACAATGGGAACACTGTAGGTAAAGATACGTGCTCATGCAAGACTAACAGACTGTAATAAGAGTTGCTGGCATTTGTTGAGCATGTGCTTGTGAGCATGGTCCTATTCTAAGCACATTGCTTCCATTTCTCTCCCTTGAGAAAGGCGTTATGGTCGTCTTCACCCTATTAGACGAGAAAACTAAGGCTTAGTGGGGCTAAGAGACTTTGGCAGTGTCACAGAGATAGTGAGTGACATGAACTCAGATTGCTGCTTCTAGAACCTTCTGGGAGCCTCTAACCCAGGAGATTTTAATTTTTTTCCTTCTACTTCCCTATGTGTCCCGCACTTTCTACATTGACTATGTGTTACTTTTATAATCAACTCCAACAAGTAAATGCTAATAGCCTTGCCTGGGTTGCAGGGTCCAAGCCTGCTCTGGAAGGCCCCTGCCCACTCTGTATTCTTCTGGCCCCCACAGGAGATGGTCACGTGAACTTCAAAGACTTCCTGACTGTGATGACAGACACCAGGCGCTTCTTCTGCTCCGTAGGTGAGCAGGGGAGAGCCCAGGGCACTCAGAGCTGGGGTGGGGGGGCAGGTGGCTAGTAGGGGGCTTGGGCATCCCGGGGTGTCACATGGTAACGGCAGCCACCATCCCATGTCTCCAGAACAGAATGCCCTGGTGGACATGGCTCCTCCAAACCCCCACACTCTGTTCTTTGAGATCCTGTCCCTGCTGGTGGAGATGCTGGCCTTACCCGAAGGAGCTTTAGAAGAGATCACCAGGTGAGTAGGTCTGGTGGTTGTGGGTGGAGGATTGTAGGCACAGAAATAGCACCTAGCCTTTTGGCAGTGGAGGATTTTGGATAGTTAGGACTCTTAGTTGCAAGCAAAACACACATAAAACTGGCTTATGCAAAAGGGGAATGTATCGGCTCACGTCACTGCTCAGGGCTTCAGGAATGGCTGGATCCAGGAGACCAGCTGATACCATTCAGGCTTTATCTCTCCTGCTCATCTCTGCATTGGCTTCAAGCTCAGCTAGGCTCTTCCCACAGTGAGAAGGATGGCAACTGGCGGCCCTTACTCATTACTCTCCTCCTTTTGCAACCTCAGCAGCAAGAGGAATACCTTCTTGCAGTACACATATAGCAATCCCAGAAAGAAAATGTGACAGAGCCTGTTTGGGCTGGACAACAAGACATGGAAGCCTCCCCACATTTCCAGAGTGGGCTGCTGGATGGTCTTTCTCATCTAAGAAACAGATGGCTCTGTACCAAAAAATGACATGAACATTTGATGGGTAGAAGCAAAGGGTCGCTCTTGCAGCACACAGAGGCTTGGCTCTGTTGTTGAGAAAACTGGATAATTTTTTCCTACCACAGACCAGGCCTTTTCTGCAGGGGACAGAAGAGGGGGGATGATTACATGTGTTTCAGCAACACCAACTTAGCAAACCTGAGACAAGAGATCTGTCTTCTTTCCAGCATCTCTAAATCACTAAACATATACAGCCTGAAGATGGCAAATGTATAATTTGAAAAGCAATAAAACAAATTCCCATGTATCCATTTCTTCAGTTTAAAAATAGGTAATTTCCAATCATCTTGAAGCCCCTGAGTGCCCTACCCTAACCATAGAGTACTTTCTCTCGTAACGAGAACCAACCCTTATTCATTTGCTTTTTGTTTTAAAATCTCACTGCTTATTTTTCCCCATGTCATTCATTGAAAATTTCAAATGTATGGCAAAGTTAAAAGAATTTTACAGTTAACAGTTAGATACCCACAGCCTAGATTCTACTGTTGCCATTTTGCCCTTCTTTTACCTATCCATCCCTCTATTCTTCAATCTGTATTATTTTTATTTCATTTTATAGTAAATTATAGTCATTTCCCTCTAAATACGTCAGTATTTTGGGCTGGGGAAGTTTGCTGGGTTTTTCGTAACATCTTACAGAAAAACTTGAACATACTTTTTGGCCAACCCAATATATATCATCAGCTAATGATCAATATTTGCATAGAGCTTCCCCACCCCTATCTTTTGAGATTCATATAATGTACATTTGGTGAAATGCACAGATCTTAAGTGTATCATTTAGTGAATCTCAACAAATTCCCACACCCCAGCAACCTGAGCCCCTATCAAATTATACAAAATTTTACTATCATTCCAGAAACTGCCCTCATGAGCTTTCCCAGCTGGTCCCTGAAACTACACTTCTTTTAATTTTTTTTCCATCACAGATTGGTTTTGTCTGTCTTACAACTTCATATAAATGGAAACATACAGAGTACAGTCTTTAGTGTCCAGCTCCCTTCACTCAGCATAATGCCTTTCCCCCCAAACTTAAACATTAAAAAAAAAATCTTATTTATTTATTTGGCTGTGTCAGCTCTTAGTTGCAGCAAGTGGGATCTTTTGTTGCAGCGTGCCAGCTCCATAGTTGCAGCACAGCCTGACTGTGCGTGTGTGTGTGCTCAGTTGCTTCAGTCGTGTCCAACTCCCTGTGACCGTATGGACTGTAGCTGCCTGCTCCTCTGCCCCTGGGATTCTCCAGGCAAGAATACTGGAGTGGGGTGCCATGCCCTCCTCCAGGAGATTTCCCAACCCCGAGATCAAACCCATGTCTCCTGTACTGCAGGTGGATTCTTTATACCCACTGAGCAACCTGGGAAGCCCATGACTATATCACGATATAACCTATTTGATCAGCAAATGGACATTAGGTCTATGTTCAGTTTCCAGCCATGGTAGAAACAGTGTGACTGTTTTGTATCTGTCTCCTGGGACACCTGAGCAAGAGTGTCTTCAGAGCTGTAGTTCTGAAACTTTTTGATCTAGGAAATCTGCTGTTATTTTTTATATTTGAATTTAAGACTGAGAGATCTAAAAAATAAATATCTATTCAACAAAGATAAGCTATGTGATATTCTAGAGAAGACAGGGATCAAGACCATCCTTAAGAAAAAGAAATGCACAAAGGGAAACTGGCTGTTTGAGGAGTCCTTACAAATAGCTGTGAAAACAAGAGAAGTGAAAAGGAAAGGAGAAAGGGAAAGATACATCCATTTGAATGCAGAATTCCAAAGAATAGCAAGGAGAGATAAGAAAGCCTTCCTCAGCGATCAATGCAAAGAAATAGAGGAAAAGAACAGAATGGGAAAGTCTAGAGATCTCTTCAAGAAAATTAGAGATACCAAGGGAACATTTCATGCAAAGATGGGCTCGATAAAGGACAGAAATGGTATGGACCTAACAGAAGCAGAAGATATTAAGAAGAGGTGGCAAGAATACACAGAAGAACTATACAAAAAAGATCTTCACGACCCAGATAACCACAATGGTGTGATCACTCACCTAGAGCCAGACATTCTGGAATGTGAAGTCAAGTGGGCCTTAGGAAGCATCACTATGAACAAAGCTAGTGGAGGTGATGGAGTTCCAGTTGAGTTATTTCAATCCTAAAAGATGATGCTATGAAAGTGCTGCACTCAATATGTCAGCAAATTTGGAAAACTCAGCAGTGGCCACAGGACTGGAAAAGGTCAGTTTTCATTCCAATCCCAAAGGAAGGCAATGCCAAAGAATGCTCAAACTACCGCACAGTTGTACTCATCTCACATGCTAGTAAAGTAATGCTCACAATTCTCCAAGCCAGGCTTTAGCAATACGTGACCCGTGAACTTCCAGATGTTCAAGCTGGTTTTAGAAATGGCAGAGGAACCAGAGATCAAATTGTCAACATCTGCTGGATCATTGAAAAAGCAAGAGAGTTCCAGAAAAACATCTATTTCTGCTTTGTTGACTATGCCAAAGCCCTTGACTGTGAGGAATATAATAAACTGTGGAAAATTCTTAAAGAGATGGGACTACCAGACCACCTGACCTGCCTCTTGAGAAACCTGTATGCAGGTCAGAAAGCAACAGTTAGAACTGGACATGGAACAACAGACTGGTTCCAAATAGGACAAGGAGTACATCAAGGCTGTATATTGTCACCCTGCTTATTTAACTTATATGCAGAGTACATCATGAGAAGTGCCGGACTGGATGAAGCACAAGCTGGAATCAAGATTGCTGGGAGAAATATCAATAACCTCAGATATGCAGATGACACCACCCTTATGGCAGAAAGTGAAGAACTAAAAGGCCTCTTGATGAAAGAAGAGAGTGAAAAAGTTGGCTTAAAACTCAACATTCAGAAAACTAAGATCATGGCATCTGGTCCCATCACTTCATGGCAAATAGATGGAGAAACAGTGGCTGACTTTATTTTGGGGGGCTGCAAAATCACTGCAGATGGTGATTGCAGCCATGAAATTAAAAGACGCTTACTCCTTGGAAGAAAAGTTATGACCAACCTAGACAGCATATTAAAAAGCAGAGACATTACTTTGTCAACAAAGGTCCGTCTAGTCAAGGCTATGGTTTTTCCAGTGGTCATGTATGGATGTCAAAGTTGGACTGTGAAGAAAGCTGAGCACCGAAGAATTGATGCTTTTGAACTGTGGTGTTGGAGAAGTCTCTTAGTCCCTTGGACTGCAAGGAGATCCAACCAGTCCATCCTAAAGGAGATTAGTCCTGGGTGTTCATTGGAAGGACTGATGTTGATGCTGAAACTGCAATACTTTGGCCACCTGATGTGAAGAGCTGATTCATTGGAAAAGACCCTGATGCTGGGAAAGATTGAGGGCAGAAGGAGAAGGGGATGACAGAGGATGAGATGGTTGGATGCCATCACTGACACAATGGACATGAGTTTGAGTGAACTCCAGGAGTTGATGATGGACAGGGAGGCCTGGCCTGCTGCGGTTCATGGGGTCGCAAAGAGTCAGACATGACTGAGCGACTGAACTGAACTGAACTGAACCCCATTACATGTTAATCAAAAACATTTTAAATAAAAAATAACAGTACTTTCCAAAACAAACAAAAAAGTTAATGAGAAGAATGTCATTGCTTTACAGTATCGAGAATCTCTTCAGCATCTGGAATAAAAGAAGTTGGCTGGATTTTCTTATCTGCTTCTGCGTTCAATCTGTTGCAATCTGTTTTTTCAGTTGAAGAATATGAAGAAATAAGTCATCACACAAATATGTAATTGGAAAAAGCATTTAATAGTTCTTTCATTTAATAGCCACATATCATGGATTTTTTAACTTTTTGGAGCAAGCATTTAATGAGGAACATTTCTTTGAAAACAAAAGAGAAACAGAGGTTAATGGGAACAAATTGTGAACTCAGTTTTTGAGTCCAGAGGGCAGTTAGTTTCGAGGATTCTTGAGTGAGGGACTTCCCTGGCAGTCCAGTGGCTGAGACTCTGTACTCCACTGCAGCGGGCACGAGTTCAATCCCTGATTGTGGGAACTGGGATCCTGTGAGCCCTGAGGCTCAGCCAAAAAGAAAAGGAGGCTCTCTGGGGGCTCTTAGGAATTTTCTGGCTTGCAGTTCAAATGTCTTTGGTGATGGCACTGGGTGTTCCGGTGAACTAACAGCAGCAGGCATTCAGGTTTTTATACATAATTTGTTGTGAGTTTTTCCTTTTGAAGTTTAAGTTGCTTTATCTTGCAGGGCACTGGGGGAAAGGGCAGTCCTAGTTTTTAGTGATGCCAGCTCAGGAAGGTGGGAGGAAGAGAAGCTTACAGACACGATATGCCAAGTGGCAGGAGGCAGTTTATACAGAGGACAAAAGGCTCAAAGTGAGTGAACTGTCCTGCGACCGACAAGGGTGTGACAGCTTTTGTTGAAACATAGAATGTTTCTCTCCACAATAATGCCAATTTTTTCAAAGAAAATCAAAGTATGACCAATTTGTTTGGGAAAATAAGTCTAGTCTCATTAAGCATGGCTAAATTATTTTAAAATTGATTTATTGTTTTGTTATTTAAGTATAGTTGATTTATAATGTTGTGTTAGTTTCAGCAAAATGGTTCACACATATATATTTTATAATTTATATTATATATAATTATTGGGACTATATATCATCATATATAATACATATATATTAGGTGCTGGGATTGGGTTCTTTTACTGTGGAAGCCCAGGTTCAATCCATGGTCAGCAAAACATCCTGTATGCTGCACAGCACAGCCAAAATACAAAAGTATATATATATATATATATATATATATATTTAAAAAGAAATCACAGAAGCAAAGAACATTCAGTTCAGTTTAGTTGCTCAGTCGTGTCCAACTCTGCCACCCCAGGACTGCAGCACTCCAGGCTTCCCTGTCCATCACGAACTCCTGGAGCTCACTCAATTTCATGTCCATTGAGTCCGAAATGCCATCCAAACATCTTATCTTCTGTCCTTCCGCCTTCAATCTTTCCAAGCATCAGGGTCTTTTCTAGTGAGTCAGTTCTTCGCATCAGGTGGCCAAAGTATTGCAGTTTCAGCTTCAGCATCAGTCCTTCTAATGAATATTCAGGGTTGATTTACTTTAGGATTGACTGGTTGTATCTCCTTGCAGTCCAAGGGACTCTCAAGAGTCTTCTCCAACACCACAGTTCAAAAGCATCACTTCTTCGGTGCTTAGCTTTCTTTATAGTCCAACTCTCACATCCATACAAGACTATTGGAAAAACCATAGCTTTGACTAGATGGACCTTTGTTGGCAAAGTGATGTCTCTGCTTTTTAATATGCTGTCCAGGTTGGTCATAGCTTTTCTTCCAAGGAGCAAACGTCTTAATTTCATGGCTGTGGTCACCATCTGCAGTGATTTTGGAGCCCAAGAAAATAAAATCTCACTGTTTCCACTGTTTCCTCGTCTGTTTGCCATGAAGTGATAGGATCAGATGCCATGATCTTAGTTTTCTGAATATTGAGTTTTAAGCCAACTTTTTCACTTTCCTCTTTCACTTTTATCACGAGGCTCTTTAGTTCTTCACTTTCTGCCATAAGAGTGGTGTTAATCTGCATATCTGAGGTTATTGATATTTCTCCCAGCAATCTTGATTCCAGCTTGTGCTTCATCCAGCCCAGTGTTTCTCATGATGTACTCTACATATAAGTTAAATAAGCAGGGTGACAATATATAGCCTTGACACATTCCTTTCCTGATTTGGAACCAGTCTGTTGTTCCATGTCCAGTTCTAACTGTTGGTTCTTAACATGCATACAGATTTCTCAGGAGGCAGGTGAGGTGGTCTGGTAGTCCCATGTCTTTAAGAATTTTGCACAGTTCGTTGTGATCCATAGTCAAAGGCTTTGGCACAGTCTATAAAGCAGAAGCAGATGTTTTTCTGGAACTATTTTGCTTTTTTGATGATCCTGTGGATGTTGACAATTTGATCTCTGGTTCGTCTGCCTTTTCTAAAATCAGCTTGAACATCTGGAAGTTCACAGTTCATATACTGTTAAAGCCTGGACTGGAGAATTTTGAGCATTACTTTGCTAGCGTGTGAGATGAGTGCAATTGTGCGGTAGTTTGAACATTCTTTGGCATTGTCTTTCTTTGGGATTGGAAGGAAAACTGACTTTTCCAGTCCTGTGGCCACTGCTGAGTTTTCCAAATTTGCTGGCATATTGAGTGTAGCACTTCACAGCATCATCTTTTAGGATTTGAAACAGCTCAACTGGAATTCCATCACCTCCACTAACTAGCTTTGTTCATAGTGATGCTTCCTAAGGCCCACTTGACTTCGCATTCCATGATGTCTGGCTCTAGGTGAGTGATCACACCATCGTGATTATCTGGGTCATGAAGATCTTTTTTGTACAGTTCTGTGTATTCTTGCCACCTCTTAATATCTTCTGCTTCTGTTAGGTCCATACCATTTCTGTCCTTTATTGAGCCCATCTTTGCATGAAATGTTCCCTTGGTATCTCTAATTTTCTTGAAGAGATCTCTAGTCTTTCGCATTCTATTGTTTTCCTCTATTTCTTTGCATGGATCGCTGAGGAAGGCTTTCTTATGGTTCCTTGGTGTGATTCGGAACTCTGCGTTCAGATGGGTATTTCCTTTTCTCCTTTGTCTTTAGCTTCTCTTCTTTTTTCAGCTCTTTGTAAGGCCTGATCAGACAACCATTTTGCCTTTTTGCATTTCTTTTTCTTGGGGATCGTCTTGTTCAATGCCTCCTGTACAGTGTTACGAACCTCTGTCCATAGCTCTTCAGGCACTCCATCAGATCTAACCCCTTGAATCTATTTGTCACTTACACTGTATGATTGTAAGGGATTTGATTTAGGTCTCCCCTGCATGGTCTAGTGGCAAACGCTCTATGGCGAGGAGCATAGGAACTGCAGCGTGTCGCTCTCTTCTGTTTTTCTTTAGACTTACTGTCATGGCTGACATACATCGAGCAATGCACTTTAATTATACATTTTGTTCTTGGATTGAGTTCATACCATCATAATGGTAAACCTCTGGTAGAGGTAACGTGCTTGTTTGACTAATCTCAGCTTTATAGAAGTTTTTTTTTTTTTCTTTCCTTAAGCTAATTAAATACAGCTCTCTTACAAGCTAATTTTTAGCAATACCGTCTGGAGTAGAAAAACATTACATGCATATTATATATATATGTATATATACATGGGGTCGCAAAGAGTCAGACATGCCTGAGCGACCGAACGACGAGGATATATACATATGCATATGTGAACATACAGACAGGTGCCAAGACAGGTCTTAAGGCTTTCATTTAAAGCCTTAGTTATGAGGTAGGTACAGTAATATGAAGTTTACTAGTCTATAAAAAAAATAGTTGGATCCAAATTATATTTCTGGCAGATGGAACAAGTTAACGTCAGTTGCCCAGAAGGCTAAAGCTTGTTACTAATTTTTGTGGAGAAGTGCTTTAAGACTTTTGGTTCCACATGCCCCTCCTAAGTTTTGTTCTCTTTCCAATGTCCTGATCTTTCACAGTGTCTGAAAGTGCCTTGAGACAATAAGGAGATTTTGGGACTGGTAAGACTGGCTTGGAATTACTCCTAGAGGCACATTGGTGTTTTTTTAAAGAGTTACTTTACAAGACAAGGACAGTTTTTTTTAATTCTCAAAGAATTGGGTTGCCGCTTGCATGATATCAAGAAGGGTGACCTACCCATCCAGCACATTATCTTGGATTTGTTTCTTCGTATCAAGGAGGACACTTTTCCTGCCAGTCTCCAGATGGAAACTGCAGGCTCCTCTGTGTTCTAGACTGAGAGCTGTGTGGCTTTGGAATGTTTTAATAAATCATTCCACAAAGGCTTCAGAATTTTTTTTCCCCTCTGAGTACAATAGTTTTATTTTAGCTTAGGAAACAGTCTCTGAATATCAGGCCAACTTCTAACCATATAATCCCTTTAAAAAAATCACTTCAACATCTTATCAGGTTTCAGCTGGTACAAACAGTAAATTGTACTGGCAGTACCAAACTTTTTTGTATTTTTCTTGTAAAACCAAAGGCATACCTGTTTCAAGTGACTCAAAACCAAAACTAATGAGCTTTTTATGACTTAACCACAAATGCAAGAGGCATCTTCAAAGAGGGTGCAAAACATACAGCCCTCCCAAGATCCAGAGTCACCTCCAAGACAGCTAAAAGAAAGCCTGAAATAACCTCCTCATCTCGTGAACTGTCGATGGTCCCTAGGATACTGGCCATAAACGGAGTGTGACCCACATTCTGTGAGGACATCTGCGTATTCTCAGGGCTGCCAGGCTGACAACTGGCCACCTACAGACACAGACCGGCCCGACAACCTGCATGCCCGGGCATGCAGACGGCCAAGAACTCAGGACAGAAAATGAGAAAAAAGGGAAAGCAATAGCTGTCCCTGGGGAGTGTCACTCAGTCGTGACTGACTCTGGTGATCCTATGGACTAACTCCCACTTGACTCCTCTGTCCATGGAATTTCCCAGGGAAGAATACTGACGTGGGTTGTCATCTCCTTCTCCAGGAGCTCTTCCCAACCCAGGGATGGAACCCATGTCTCCTGCACTGCTGCCAGATTCTTTACTGTCTAAGCCACCAGAGAAGGCCATGCCTGGGACGGAAAGGATCAGTGACCGGGGGTACCCAAAACCAAACTCGCAAGAGTCTCATGCCAAATAACTAATTCTTAAATTTTTTCCCCTGCTGATCTGAATTTGGAAAGGAAGGAACAAGAGGGAATTATTACCTTCCTCTCTTGGCCAGCCTTCCCTGGTGGCTCAGTTGGTAAAGAGTCCCCCAGCAAGGAGGACCTCCCCCAAGAGGCCACCTGCAATTGCTGACCCCAGGGTCTGATCCCCGGGTCAGGAAGAAGGAAATGGCAACATGCTCCAGTATTGCCTGGGAAATCCCATGGATAGAGGAGCCTGGCAGGCTGTAGACCACGGGGTCGCAAGAGTTGGACACAACTTAGCGTCTAAGGCAAGCACTTGACCGGGCACTACAGACAGAGACCCAGGAGGCTGATGCGGTAGGAAATGCTAACATCAGCTGGTTTAGTCAGGACCCAGGATCTCTCAGGGGCAGCCCTCCTTTCCCCCCGCCCTGGAGGAGGGTGTCCCAGGCAGTGCTAACTCATCCTTGTTATAAACATATGGGAGCTGAAGTTTTCCCCTGTCCTGTTAGGATTTTCAGCTGGGACTGACATAAGACAGGAGAAAAGCATAAAATGTATTTACATGTACAAAAGAAGAAAAACGCTCACAAGAAAAATGGGGACTCAAAGAAGTGACTAGGCCTAAGTGCCTATATACTAGCTTGAACAAAGAGTAGTCACTGTAGGAAATGTAACTAAGTGACGTGGTGGCGATGGTCTAGTCGCTAAGCCGTGTCCAACTCTTGCGACCTGATGGATGTAGCCTACTAGGCTCCTGTGTGCACCGGACCTCATACGGGCAGGCTGAAGGAAAGCACCGCTTAACCGGACACAGTTCTCTTGGCCTCTGCGCCTCATCTCTTGTGATAAGAATGCTTCTTCCTCCTACCATAGAGAAGGTACCTCTCACATGGCACTTTTATCTCCTGCTTTTAGAAAGAAAAAGGAAGGTCAGTGTACCCCTCTTGCATCTACAGTTTATTGAGTGCCTTTAATTCAAAAGAAGCAGTATGGGAGTTCCCTGGGGGTCCAGTAGTTAGGACTTGGTGTTTTCACTGTAGTGGCCTGGGTTCGATCCCTTGTTAGGGAACTAAGATCCTTCAAGCCTTGTGACAGAGCCAACAAAAAACACCCACAAAACCAAAATAACCAATATCCCCAAGTGGCATATTGTGGGGGTGGCAGGTTCTGAACTTCAAAAGTAAAAACAAATGACCAGTGTAGCCCACACCTCAACGGCACACATGCTTTTCCTCAAGACAATCATAGTATGCAGCAGCGGGGCTTCTAAAGACGCTTACAGGCACCTCCCTGGTGGTCCAGTGGCTGAGATGCCTTGTTTCCAATGCAAGCGGCCTGGGTTCGATCCCTGGTCGATCCACATGCTGCAACTAAGACCTATTGCCCGAATAAATAAATATTTTTTAAAAAAGAATATTTATTTTAAAAAAAAGAATATTTATAGAGGGACTTCCTGGTGGTCCAGTGACTGAAACGCCACACTCCTAACGCAGGAGCCCAGGTTTGACCCCTGGTTGGGGAATTAGATCCCGCATGCAGAAACTAAGAGTCTGCGCGCTGCATTTGTCGCAACTGAAAAGATCCCAAATGCTGCAACTAAGCATCCTGCGTGCGTGTGTGCTGTTACTTCAGTCATCTCTGACTGTGTGGCCCGATGCACGGTAGCCCGCCAGGCTCCTCTGTCCATGGGGTTCTCCAGGAACTCTGGAGTGGGTTGCCATGCCCTCCTCCAGGGGGTCTTCTAGACCCAGGGATCAAACCCACGTCTCTTATGTCTCCTGCAGTGGCAGGCGGGTTCTTCACCACTGGTGTGCTGCAACTAAGACCACCAGTGCAGCCAAGAAAAAAGAATATTTAAGGAATAATAAAGCGTTAAGTACTCAAGAGTCAAGGTGTAATACAATTAATAATTTTCATTTTCACCAAGGGTTTCTCTTTTTTTACTCAATGTATTTTAAATCAGAAATCATTTTTATTTCTTTTTAAAAAATTATTTATTGATTTGGCTATGCCAGATTTTAGTTGCACCATGCAGAATTTTCTGGTTACAGCATGTGAGCTCTGGCCTGGCACCGAAGAATACAGTGACTCTGAGAGGAGTTTGGTGCCGTTTCCTTGATTTATGCTAAGGTGGTTTTACCCCCCATTGTTTTGTAGCGTCAGTGCACATGTCAACACAAAACACCAAATATCAAGAGAGTGAGAAGACAGGACACAGACTGAGAGAAGATATTTTCAAAACATATCTAATAAAAAGTTATCTAAAATTTACAAAGCAGTTTTTAAATGAAATAACAGGGAATCAAAAAACTTGGTTACGAAATAGGCAAAAGATTTGAACAGACACCTCACCAAAGAAGATGCATGGAAGATCAACAAGCGTATGAAACGGTGTTCGACATCATGTGTCATTAGGGAATTCCAAATTAAAACGACGAGATGCTCCTGTACACCTGTGAGAACGGTGGAAGTCCCAGGCACTGACAGTCTTCACGTGCGGGCAAGGATGTGGCGTCAAAGGAAGCCTTGTTTCATTTCCGGTGGGAATGCAGAATGGTACTGCCACTTTGGAAGACAGTTTGGTGGTTTCTTACAAAACTGAACAAACTCTTACATGATCCAGCAATCGTGCCCCTTGGTATTCACAATAAATTGAAAATTCAGTCCACACACAAACTCGCACACAGATGTGTATAGCAGTTGTATTCATAATTGCCAAAACTTGGAGGCAACCGAGGTGTCCTTCAGTAGGTGAATGGATGAATTAGCTGTGCTGCATCTATGCAGTAGAATTTGTTGTTTTTCAGTCACTAAGTTAAGAGGAGAGTGAAAACACTGGCTTAAAACTCAGCATTCAAAAAACTAAGATCATGGCAATCCGGTCCCATCACTTCATGGCAAATAGATGGGGAAACAATGGAAACAGTGACAGACTTTATTTTCTTGGGCTCCAAAATCACTGCAGATGGTGACTGCAGCCATGATATTAAAAGATGCTTGCTCCTTGGAAGAAAAGCTATGACCAACCTAGATAGCATATTGAAAAGCAGAGACATCACTTTGCCAACAGAGGTCTGTCTAGTCAAAGCTATTGTTTTTCCAGTAGTCTTGTATGGATGTGAGAGTTGGTCTATAAAGAAAGCTGAGCACCAAAGAATTAATGCTCTTGAACTGTGATGTTGGAGAAGACTCTTGAGAGTCTCTTGGACTGCAAGGGGATCCAACCAGTCAATTGTAAAGGAAATCAGTCCTGAGTGTTCATTGGAAGGACTGATGCTGAAGCTGAAACTGCAATACTTCGGCCACCTGATGCAAAGAACTGACTCATTAGAAAAGACCCTGATGCTGGGAAAGATTGAAGGCAGGAGGAGAGGTGGGCAACAGAGCATGAGATGGCTGGATGGCATCAGTGACTCGATGCACATGAATTTGAGCAAGCTCCGGGAGTTGGTGACAGACAGGGAAGCCTGGCAGTCCATGGGGTCGCAGAGTTGGACACGACTGAGCGACTGAACTGAAGTGAAAAAAACCGATCTGAAAAAGCTATATACTTTATAATTCCAACTACATGACATTCTGGAAAAGACAAAACAACAACAGTAAAAAGATGAGTGCTGACGGGTGAGGGGAGGTGGGCGAGGTGGAGCACAGACTCTTTAGAGCAGTCTCTCTCTGCTCTGTAAACAAGCTCACTTGTGTCATTCTTTTCTAGACCCCACATGTAAGTGATTCCCATATGGCGTCTGTCTTTCTCTGGCTATACCTCACTGTGACAATCTCTAGGGTCATCAATGTGGCTGCAAAAGGCGTTACTTCATTCTTTTATGATTAATGCTCCACTTTATATTTTATCTTCTGCATCCATTCATCTTTTGATGGACATTTAGGTTGCTTCCATGTCTTGGCCATTGCAAATCTTTTTCAGTTAGTTTTCATCTTTTCCAGATACATGCCCAGGAGTGGGATTGCTAGGTCATACGGCAACTCTGCTTTTCATTTTAAGAACATCCACACTGTTGTTCATGGTGGCTGTGCCAGTACACATCCCCACCAATGGCATAAGCGGACCCTTTTTCTCCACACCCTCTCCAGACTTCCTCTTTCTTCTTGAGTGTTTTTGGCATTTATGTCTATATGGTACAGATGCACTACAATGTATTGGTTATTGATTTTTGTCTACTGACTTCCTGTTATGGTGAGAATTTAGCAGTCTGATACAACTATCCCCTCAGCTCCTCCCTGTTCCAATATATTATCATTTTTTAACTAAATATTTGCAGTTTCTAATATTACGGCTATGCAATTATTCATAGCTGAGCATTTATACTACTGATTTAATTTTCTTTCTTGTTTTATTTTCCCGAAGTCAACAACTGCCTTTCTTAGAAATATTAATTTTGGGGCAGTGCTGGGTCTTCATTGCTGCATGCAGGCTTTCTCCAGTTGTGGCGAGCAGGGCTGAGTGGTGGGGGCAGGAGGCTGCTCTTCGCTGTGGCGCATGAGCCTCGTTCCGGCGGCCTCTCTGGTTGCGGAGCACAGGCTCTAGGCACGTGGGCTTCGGTAGTTGCGGTGCCTGGGCTTAGTTGCCCCGTAGCATGCGGGATCTTCCAGACCAGGGACTGAACTGGTCCTTCACATTGTAAGGCATCATTCCCTGGACAAGCAGGGAAGCCCTGACTTATATTTTTTCCTTTGTGTTCACTGATAATTCTTGCACCTTCCTAAAACTTCTGTTTCTTGGCAGCATTCTCTAAATAACTCCATTCTTCTGAGTTTTGGATTGATTTCCTTTTAGGCCTGTGACAGAGCTGTCGTCTTGGGAGTCTGTAGTCATCCTAGAAATTCTTCCTTCCTTCCTTCTGATGGGAATTCTGGCTACTGGATCATGTCTTACCTTTTCTTGGTTTGCTTACTCTTTCTTGGTTTGATTTGCTTAAAAAAAAATTATGGAAGCATGTTTCACCAGTAGGTTCTGGGGGTTAGAAAGCTACCAGCAGGTATGGGAATGCCAGCCCCTGGTGTTTCTGTAGTTTAAGCTGCAGTGGCCTCATCTAAGCCGGTTGTCCGCCACGGGAGTTGCACTGCCACCGTGGGGTCTGTTCACCATCTTTGTTAGCGTCTGCCTTTCTTCCGTGTTAGGTCTCTTGTCTCCTGTATGTGTATGTTTTCTTTTGTGGTTTCTGCCCTCATTTTGGAAGAACATGCCCTCTAGGAGCTTCCTGAGAAAGGATGCATGGGAGGCAAAAGCTTTAAGATTTTCTGTCTACCAAGTGCTTATTCTGTCACACGTACTGAATAGTTCAGCTGGGTACAGAATTCTAGATTAGTGTATTGGTTAAGGAACAGGCCTGTGCACTGTAAAGAACATGGCTTATTTCTCTCACACGGATGGTCTGGAGGGAGCAGGCAGGGAGGCAGTTGTTCAGGCGCCCGGTTTCTCCCCCACTGACCGCCCACCATTCCCTGGGTCGATCCTAAGCCAATTCACCAAAACACGTCCACCTTTACGCGCGGAAGGCGCGGAAGGGGAGAGCAGGCAGTTCCCTTTGAAGCCGAGACTGAGAAGCCTGCACACCCTCTGATCAGCTCCGTGGGCTCCTGGGGGAGAAGTCATTTTCTAGTCCATCTTTTTACGCAGGATGTTGCCTTCTCAGGTCCTAAGTTTACACAGGGATCTGGACCCAGTCTCCATGTGAGGGCTCTGGAGTTCATTTCCTGTGTGTGACCCTCATGAAACCCCCCAGCTCCAGGCTGTAGGGACAGGCAGAGGCCCAGCTTTGCCAACAGCTGAAGCCCTAAGGGCTGTCCATTGCTCTGAGCAGCCCGGACACCCTTCACCACTGCCTGGAGTCCCTGGCGGGCTGGACCTTCCAGCTTGCTGCCCATCTCCACCCCCTTCTCCCTCACACACCACCTCTCGCCCCCTCTGTTCCCAGAGCTCACCAACTCTTTCCCACCTCCTGGCCTTTCCCAAGCCGTCCTCTCCGCCTGACTCTTCCTGACATCCGTTTAGCTTGCCCCCTCCTCCTGCTCAGATGTCACCACCTTGGAGACTCTCCCTGACTCTGAACAACGGAGTTCATCACTATCCCTTACTCAGCTTCTACTTTCTCTCAAAGCACCCATCACTACTCAGATGAGGACCATGATTTTTACTTGTTCAGGATCTGACTCTTGACTAGATAAGGGCCTAGGAAGCTGATTCAGAAAGTGATACCAGGGAGCAGAATTGAGGGAAGGGGTGTGAACAGAGGAATTGTTGTGAATATGAGGAGGTGCTATTGAGTCAACTACCCAGGATCTTCTGAGGAGGACTATCAGTGGTGGCTCAGAATTCTTAGGGGAAGCACGAGAAGCCTGTATACCCCAGAGCTGGCTCCTCTGTCAGGGGTGCCCCTCACAGCCTTTTAATTCCCCTGCACTTCTGGGCTGCATACGTGTCAGAGAGGTCTGCAGCAAGAAGCAGGAGGTACGGTCTGAGGTGAGACCCCGTCAGGCTGTCCCTGTGCAAAGCTGGCTGAGGCCCACAGAGAAGTGGTTGCTGTGACAATGGCTGGTAAGAGGTGGGGCTGGGAGATGACACAAGGGCCTTAAATAAGCATCGCCTGTGTTGCCCTTCCCCAACCACTTAGATGAGTGACCAGCACACAGCCAACACTTAATACATATTTGAATGGATGAATGTACGTATGGCGCTGCAGTCTAGTGGGGAAAAGGGACGCAGTGATGAGCTAGGAATGTGAAGTGGGCTGTGATGGCGTAAGTACAGGTTGTCAGGGGGGCTATAAGCTGGAGCCCAGCCAGTCTACTGGGAGAGAGAGGGCTTCCTGGAAGAGATGGCCCTTAAGCTGAACTCTGGAAGATGGGCAGGAATTCACTGCATAGCTGGCTTACGAAGCATTTGCACATCTAAGTAAAAATACCAGGGACAGAACTCATGGGAACACTGACCAAGCTCTTTCCGTGGGCCAGTCTGCTGAATGCTTAGTGGGTCTTGTTAGTCTCTTGTTTTTAACCCTGTAAAAACCGTTGACCGACCCACCTGAGAAGTCAGGTGGCTTCCAGTGACTGGGAGAGAGAACCCTTCCCCCTACTTCACATGGGCGGACTGAAGCTCGGGGCAGGGCAGTAAGTTGCCTACAGTCACAGAAGTGAATGGCAGAGCCGGGATGAACACCCAGAGGTCCTGAGCCCCTGCTCCTGAGCTGGCCAGACAGAACAGGGGCTCAGGAAGAGGGAGTGAGGAGGAGGGGAAAGGAGGCGCCACCGTGCTGAGCTGGGTGGCACTGCCTCCCTAGCTATTACCAGCGGAAGCTGAAGGAAGGCGCCTGTAAGGCTCAGGAGACAGAATCGGCCGCAGTGCGGCTGCGGCCCCGGAAGAAGCTTCCCTACAGCCCCCCGCAGGCAGACACCCTGGAAATCCCTGAACGCAGAGTCCTCAGGGTCCTGAGCCGGCTGAAGCAGCAGAACTACGGTGAGGGCCCCGGGCTCCCCCAGTGGCTCCCCGCTTCACCCTGGGCTCCCGCAGCTGGGGCCAAGGCACGGCTCCTTGCTTTAGGCCTAGGTGTGTGCTGACGATCACCCCCCTCAGCTCAGCCGCCCCACTCTTCACTCTTGAGCCTGAGCCCAGGGAGCACAGCTGGTCCCGAGACCCTGGACTGGGAGGGCAGAGGGGCTGAGCAATGCCAGCTCATCATTTCCTGAGCACTCTCGGGGTCACTCACTGTGATAAACCCTTTGCAGATGTGCTAGAATCCAGACATATTAATCGTGTTTGTTAATACCCCACGCATTTACGATGAAAAAATTAAAAGTTTAAGCAACTTGCGTAAGGCCCCACAGCTCACGTGTCAGAGCGGGTAGTTTATACGCAAGCCAGACTCCTGCTGTGTGCCAAGTGGGTGGACAAGGAGCTTTCCGAGTGTCTAGGCATGTGCTCCTTTCTAAGCTGCTATCAGCCCTTACCCTGTGCTCCCTTAAATCCTCCTCATCAGCTCTGAGGTTGACCTCAGGGAGGTCAAGTGAGTGGCCCAAACCCACCCAGCTTGTTGTGGCAGAGCCGGGTTCTCCCAGGGGTCGGCCTGGCTCCCAAGGCTGAGCGTGCTCTGAAACACCCCCCTCCTGCCTCTTCCACCACTGCCAGCTGCCAACCTGCAGAGCCCGTACGCCCAGGTGCCTTGCATCCCGCTCTGCCCGCGGCTGGACAAGAAGGCGGTCCGCCGGAAGCAGGGCGGCCCCTGCGTGCTGGAGCAGCGCCCCTCCAGCGGCCTGGGCCCCGACCCGCACAGCACCCTCCTGCACACCGGCTCTCAGGGAGGCAGGTGGGTATCCCGAGGGCCCGGCAGGCCCCAGAGCAGGCCCGGCAGGCCCCAGCGCAGGCCCGGCCACTGCCGCGTGAGAGGGCCTGGGCCTAACCCGAGGGGCATCCAGCCTTCCGTGGGAGGATGCAGACACTGCTGTTCCAGGGACGAGAGAGGGGAAAGGGCAGAAGAGGGAAGAAACTAGTCTCTGAGAGCCTGTGGGCCGGGCAGATTGTTCCAGAGTCAGTGTATGTCTGCCTTTTGGTGCCCAGGACTCCCTGGCACCTCCTGCCCTTCTCCCGCACAGGTTTAACTCTCAAGTTCTTTGTCTGAGTCTGATTCTGCCTTTGGAGTAGGAAACCGGCTCAGCAGCCGGGTGGATGTGAGCTCTGCCTGCAGCGGCCCTCCCTAGGCCTGCTGGGATGAACTGGAGCAGAGGGTGCTCACCCCGCCCCCCGCCCCCCCCCGACCTTCTCTCCCGCCTCTCCCCCAGGGAACCCGGCCGTCTCAGTTCTGTGCCGGCTCGAACCCACTGACCCTGCCGAGTCCTGACTCTGCCTGCAGACAGACGGGTCATCGGGCAGGTACTGCTGCTGGATTTCCCTTTTGCAGCCTGGTAAGCCAATAAACAAGAACCTCAGCCTCTGTGCCTCTGTGCCACCGGCTCTCAGAGCACAGGGCCTCAGGCTCCCTCAGGCCTCAGAGCCCTGAAGGCAGACTCGCTCTGGAAGCCTGCTGAGGGCCAGGCTTCCTGCTAGAGGTGGCCTGGGTGCAAGCCTTGGCCTTCTGTGCACTCTCCAAGCACAGAACGGGAGTGTCCTCAGATGACTGTCTCCAGGCCTCGGACTAGGAGCCCCACAAGGGCAGGAACTCGTCCCCCTGCTTGAAGGGAATGGTGAACATAAGGGAACGTGCCTGGGAAAGACCGTGGCCTCTCACACAGGAAGACCCCATGGAAAGGCAGCTGGGGGGGTGGTGGTGCGGAGGCCCCTGGGGGCTGAGAGCCAGGGGTCTCCTTCCCTGGGAGTTGACGGGCGTGGGTGCTCGGCCACCCCAGTCCTGTCCCCAGAGCGCCCCCAGCAGTGAAATGCAGCCACAGCGAAAGGTGAGAAGGGCAGAGACCGAAATAAGGACACGGCTTTGACAAGTTTAAAACATGTATTTAAAATACAATTTATAAAATGCCTCATCTGCCGACTCAGGAGCCCGCGGTGCGGGTGGGGTGGGCATGCCCGCCGGACCAGCAGAGCAGGACGGCAGGGGACAGGCTCCCTCCTGGCGCCCCCCCCACCCCCTGTTCAGACGCCCGAGGGGCCCGCATGCATCCCGGGGGCCACATGGCCGAAAACAGGACCCCGGAGGCTTCCAGAGTCTCTGCCTACCGGGGAGGCTGGGGTAGCCCTGCCGGCCCGTCCCTGAGCAGAGCGTCCCCAGGCGGGGCGAGCAGGGGATGGGGGGGCTGGGCGGGGGCCCTGGAAGGGCTGAAGGGAGCAGATCGGGTGTTGCCTCCTGCCTGCAGGTGGGGAGCACCCTGACTGAGTGGGCGGAGAAGGGCGGGTCACCAGGCCCAGACCCCCAGCTCCTTTGGTTATAGGCTGACGTCAGAGTAGTGGCTCATGGGAAGCGGTTAGCTGGGAGGTCTGAGGCCTGGCTTGGGGGTCAGGGAGGAGCTGGGGAAGGGGACAGAACCACGGAGGCAGAAAGGGGCAGCAGCCTCAGGTTTCTGCCCCCCTCACCCTCCCTGGGGTTTTCCAAGCCAAAGCCTGCAGCTTACTTAAAAAAAAAAAAAAAAGCACTTAAGGAAAGTTACAGACAGCTACAAAAAAACCCCACAAACACACACAGAATCCAAACCGTTCTCTGACCTCCCTGCCCACCTCCCCCCAACACAAGAGTTTCCTCTTTCATTTCTTTTCACTTTCGCCTGTCACCTCTCCGTCTGGGGGGCCAAGGTAGACTGCTGGTGGGTGGGGGCAGGCACGCGGCGGGCAGAGCCCATCTTTGGCCGGAGGGAGGCGGGAGCGGCAGTCCCCACTACCTCCTCGATCCAGACACCCACCAGCCGGCCTCCTGGGCCCCCGCCAGGAGAGGGGATCAAGGGCAGCTGGTCCCAACGGCGGGGCCCTCAGCACCTCTGGCCTTCCCACCTGCCGACCCCTGTACCTTCTCCACCTGAAAAGGACAGTCTCATCTCGGGCCAGACACCACTGCCACGTGAGGGATGGACGCTGTCCGTCTCGGACGCGGAAACCTGGTCAGGGCCGCAGGGCCATGGAGACAGCAGCCTCCCCCTGCGCACCCCGGAGAGCCTGGGGCGGCACTCAGCACCCCACAGACTCTCACTGAAGCTGCGTCCAGCTCTGCGCACACACCGCTTCCGGGCTTCACTCAGAGGTAAGCCTGTGCTGTGCACTAGCTGCTGAGGCTGACAGCCAACCTCCGCTCCTAAGGGGCAACGAGCCAAGGCTTGCTGGGCCCCGCTGACATCCCCACGGGGTGAGGTGAGGGCAGACCAACCAAAGGCGGGAGCAAGCCTGTGAGACCTGGCCCACCACCGCGGCCAGCGCAAGCTGCCCCCACCACAGACGTCACAGCATGGCTCCAAAACTCGTCTGCCAAGCAGGCAGGCCGCCTGGCTGGCTGAGGGACGCAAGGCGCAGTGCAGCGGCAGAGACCAGAGAGCCTGAGAGGAGCCAGATGGTGCGCACACAGCTGCTCTGGGCGGAGCACTAAGCCTCTTCCACCTCAAAGAGCCAAAGCCAGTCTCCAGCCTGTAAGGGAACACTGCCTTCATTCCAGGCCCTTGCTCTGGAAAAGGGTGGAGGGTAGCCAAGGGGCAGGGGGAACCAGTCTGTCATCACCAACCTTTGCAATGCACAGCTTGTTTTTCCCCAAACGCACTCAGAATGGTTTGCTCCTAAGGTAGTGATTTCACAAGGGAAATGTCCTGGGTTACAGTTACCACGCCAATGCCATCAACAGTGATGGCAACCCACAGACTCGTGAGAGTTAGTTCTAAGTCTTGCCAGAGCGGGAAGGTCCACCTACGTTCTGCTCACACTCAGCAGGAGGCTCAGCGTCCTGGAGTCAGACTGTCTCTGCGCTTCCCTTGTGCTGAGAGCGAGACACTGAGCAAGTCTCGCAGCCCTTCTCCTAACACCGGGAGCGCGGCCTCACCCCCGCCGCCTTCCGGAAGCAGCCAGCCTGGCGGCAGGGAGCCACCCTGAGGGGTTTTGGAAGGGGAAGTCTGTTCACTTTCTCCATCTCCCAAAATACTAGAGGTGAGGGGCTGGCACCCTCCCCAGGCTCTCTGAGCCTACAGAGCCAGCCCAGTCTGCAGGCAGGGCGCAGAGGCCCTGGGCCGTAGCTGGGGGAGGGAGGTATAGGCATGGGTGCTCATCTGTCCGGGGGGCTGCAGAGCCCGGCCCCATCTGGGCGGCAGTAGGAACACAGAAGCTAAGCTCACCAAAGTCCTATTGGTTAATGTTTCTAGTGAATTTCCCAGAAACACTTTTAAGTAGACTACCAAACTACCCTTTCTCAATTAAAAATTCATTAAACTGCTAAAACCTCTCCCATGCACTTTTTTTTTTTTGCAAATCAAATATTTGTATAAACAAACAAAAATAGGAAGGAAAGAAAAAAAAAAGAAAGGATATTTTCCCATGGAACTTGCTTTTAAGTGATGAAGACACGCACTGGAGGGTGGTGGACGGGAGTTCTCTGCGCTTTGTTATCCCAAATTAACGAGCATGATAAACTGCTATTGCTGGCGCTGGCTTCGCCCCAAGTGGCCAAGGGGCACGGCCTGACTCTCTACTCTGAGTCCCTGGGGGGGCCCCAACCCTCCTCTAACCCCCACCCTTTCCCTTTCCATTGACTGCGGACAGCCCTTGCAGACACGCCAATGCCGTGGGAAGAAGGGGAAGGGAGGTCACAGTGCATGGGGGTCAAGGTCACAGTGGGCGGAGCAAAGGGGATCACAGTGCAAGTCAGTCGGTCGCTCCCTCTGCTCAAGTCCAGCGGTCTGCCCCGGCAGTGCGGCCCGGGGTGGGTGGCGGCATCCTCGGCAGCCCGCGTTTATCTGCGCTGTTTGAAGCCTTGGGACCCATCAGGACCCAGAGGCTGTCTGATCACATTGTTGGGCTGCCGGCTGTCTTCCGGCTGGGAGATCCGGGTTGGCCTGAAGGAAAAAGACCAGAGGGAGGCCTGAGAAAGGGCAAAGGAGAGGCCCCCAGATCTTAAAGTCAACTCCTGCATCTGGGGTGGAGGCCAGTGGCTCCCGGCCGACTCTGGCTCCCTGGGTCTGCTTCTCTCTCGGGCAGACTCGGCGCACCTCCAAGCTGGCACGCCTCCGAGAGCAGGTGGGGCGGAGGGTCCTTGAGCGCTATTGCCCGCAGCACTCTGGAGGCGAGGGGAGTGCCCCAGGGCCCCTGCTGTCCAGGGGCAGCGACAGTGACCACAGAGAGCACGGGTCCCGCAGACCTTCGGGGGCCAGGCTCCCCAGAGGCCGGGCTGAGGCTAAGACCTCTGACCAAGCGTCAGCAGTGACCCCGCCCCGCCGCTCCTCCGCTCCTCTCCAGATCACGGGGCTAATGGCTAACTCGTAGGACTGAAGAACTGGAAGAGAACGGACTTCTCCTGCTTTGCCAAATGAGGGCTTAGAGGAGAGAGAACGGGAGTCCATCAAAATCATGACGGCACGGTACAGATTACTACTCCAAGCCTCAGAATACCCCCTCCCTCCAAAAGAGGCTTCTCGTAAAGGATGTTTTAACAAATACTGCTTTACCGGGAGGTGACAAACTTACATAATGCAACCTCTAGAGCTGCAGAGGCAAAAATGCCATGAATAAAAAAAGAATTCAGGAAATTCGCAAAAGCATCAGAGCGGGCCATATGAGACCCAGAACATCCGCAACTACTTGCCATTTAATTGTACAATAAATGGATGAGGTAGGCGACCACCATCCCGTTTCTCGGATGAGGCGGTGAAGACAGAGGGTGAGGAAGGTCTAAGCTGAGCAGAAGGAAGCGGCAGAGGCGCACTCAAAGCCGGCCAACGTGATTCGAATCCGCGCCGTGCGGGCCCCGCCCCGCAGGCCGCGCTCCTCCCCCAGGGGCGCGGCGGCCACACTCACCGGTCGAGGATGGGCTTCTCCTGCTCCTCCTCGGGGCTGGCGCTGCCCAGGATCCGCTTCCGGGCCTCCGCGTACTCCGCCTCCCGCTGCGCCAGGGACTTGACCGGGAGGGCCGGCCTGCTGGCGGAGTTGGGGCCGCTGACCACACCGTTGCTGGTGGGCCTCTTGAGGATGCGGATCTGTGGAGGGGGCCCCGTGGGAAGGCTATCGTCCTGAATCACAATGGGCACTTTGGGAGGAGATTTGGATTTCCTGCTGACGAAGAGCAAACACAGCCTCAGAAGTCCTGTCCTTAATGAGGAGGCCCCAGCGTGCCCCGCCTCACCCTCCCAAGCCTATGCATCAGTCTCTGGCCTCTGACCAGACACTGAAATTCTCACTCAAGGGTTTCGCCAAAGAGCAAGCTTGCTTATTAAGCTCACACAGCCCCAGGTCTGCTCCCCACACCGAACCCCAGGCGAGGGGGTGGGAACCCCAGCTCACTCTGAGACTTCTCTCCTCGTGTTCATCAGTCACAACCACCACAGTCTGGCCCCTGTGGCAGAACATCTCTTGTCCAGAATCCACTGGCCTCAGTTAGAAACCCCAGCTTCCCTACGCAGACCAGAATGTAACAGGCTGGTAGGTGGGGGAGCCCCTGAGCCTGGGGGTCGGCAAAGCATTCCTTCCCAGTCAAGGTCCCGACATGCGCTCAAACCCGGGCTCCAGGGGGCCGGCCCCGCCGCCCTGACCGGCATCCAGGCAGGACTGGCCACACAGCCCGGCCTTCTGCTGAGGGGCCTGGGCCTCCCGGACGCTGGCCGCCCCTTCGGAAGAGCTCCCGAGCAGAGCCCCTCCCGCCGCCGCAGCAGGGCTCTCCGTCTGCTGGACGCGGCCGGGCTGCGGTCAGGACGATGCAGACGGCGCCTGGCAGCGCTCCAAGGAAAAGCACTGTCCACGGCTGGGGGTGCACGGCGGGCGTGTGCACACGAGGGCGGGGCGGGCAGCAGGGACAGCGGAGAGCGAGGGTCCAGGCGTGAAGGGCCACGAAGACCCTCCCCGAGCAGTCACCTAACTCCTCCTCAGAACCCAGCAGCCCCGGGGGCCTGGTTTCAGGGCCCTGGTCTCAGGAGGGGTCGGGACGGGGGCCTGGAGCGGGTCTGGGGGGACCAGGGCGGGTGGCCAGGGCGCTGCGACCAGGCGCGCAGACAGACGGGGAGCCAGGAAGCCGGTGGGTGGGCAGGGCCCCCGGGCCCCCACAGAGGCCCTCTCTTCCTCCCCGCGGGGCGCTGACAGGCCAGCAGGGCCAAGACCACGCCACTCAGCCTGCACCCGCTCTGCGCACCTACTTCCTGTGCTGCCCGAGCGGGGGAAAGCGACCCTTAGAGGTCCTGAAGACCCCCGAGAACCTCTCCTCCCCGGCCCCCTCGTGACGCCCCGAGCCACCAGTCGTGCAGGGCCCAGGGGACCGCCTGCCCGGCCCCCCTGTGTCACAGAGAGGGAAAGTGGCGCCCAGGAGACAGCGCGCCCACACCTCAGTCAGCCTCCGCGCCCAGCCCTGGCCCGGCACCACCCCCTCTCTGCAGACCGCCTCTCGGGGGCCCACTAACGCAGCACGCAGCGACCACTGCAGCCTCACTCCCACAGCCGCCGCGTCCGACCCTAGAGGAAGCGCTCGCTGCCCGCGAGCCTGACCTGCCACACCTAACGGCCGGCTGGAGACACCGCTGACTGCCCAGCGCTCCCGGCGGAGCCTGAGCCTCAGACCAGACAGCAGCCTTACCTCTCCTTTCGTGTGATCTTCAGTTTTTTTTCCAACCGTCTGTCTATTTCCTAGAGGAAAAAAATGTATATAAAAGGTGGAAAAAATCTCTCTCAAATAAAAACTTACGTCTTTATTTTCAGAGCTAAGGGCAGCGTCCTCTGTGACCAGGGACGACAGTGTGTCCTTAGAAGTTGGGGGTGCAGCCCTCCCTTCATGAGCCTCTGGGGTGTGGGGCCCTGACTCCTTGCAGGTTCGTCCCCCTCCATGCCTGAGGCTGCGTTGAGAGTTCTAGACCTCATCCTTCAGCTGGGGTCTCTGCATCCAGTCTCCTGGATGCCCACCTGCCCTTCAAAGAGCCACTCACATCAACTCTCCACACATGAGCCTGCCTGGGTCCTGTCCCCACTGAAGATGCTTCAACTGATCGCCGGTCCGGTCTAAGCCCTATGCAAGCCTCCCGCACACACACCTCCAGCTCCTGTTCCTGTCACACCAACCACAGCAAAACCAAGCTGGCCCGGCCCGCAGCCCAGTGTGGGGCGCGCCTGCCTCCAGTCTCGGCCCCCCGGAAACTCCCAGGTACCCTGCAAAACACAGCCTGAGCGGCTGCCTCTCCTCTCTCAAGTCTCGGCGCCCACACGGGACACACACTCTCCCTTCACGAGCCGTGGATCACACATTTTACAATCAATTTTCTTTCTTTTTTTTTTTACATGTATGGACTAGAACTCTGAGACTAGCACCTAGCAAGAGGCCTGGAACAGAAGAGAAGCCGAGCGCGTGCACAGCCGGCTGGGAGTCGGAGTCCTCCGAGCCTCAGCAGCAGCAGCTGCAGGCCGCTCCAGAGCCTGGGGTGCAAGCCTGCACGTGCGGGACAGGGCAGTGGCGCCCAGCACAGCCCAGGCTCCGGCTCCTCAGCTGTCTCCTGTGTGTTCTTAAAACATGTCCCATTCACCCATGCTCAGGGAGGGCGAGACCATCTAGCTACCGGAGAGGGGCGCAATCATACGCAAAATTACGTACTGGTTCTCAACCTGGGGTGACTTTGGTACATTTGGCCACGTCTGGAGACATTTTTCAGGTGTCATTACTGGATGGGAGGTGTGCTGGCATCCGGTGGGCTAAAATGCCCACCAGGATCCCACTAAAATCCTACAGTGCACAGAACAGCCTCGCAGCAAAGAATCATCTAGCCCCAAAGGTCAGCAGTGACAAGGCTGAGAAACCCTGGCCTAGTGAGATGGGTGGGTTTTCAAAGGACTCTGGTACGTGCAAAACGTTAAGAACGATGGCCTCAGCGAGAAGTTTCTGAAATATTTTTCTCAAAAACTTCAGAGCCCAGAGCTAGTTTTCACAAATTATATCCTGAAATATAGTTGATGGCTACAGTTCAAGCTGGTTAGCGGTACTGTTCAAGCCTTCTACAATCTTACTGATTTGTTTGATCTATAGACTAAAAGAATAATCATTCCTTTTAGTACATTAAAGCTTACCATTGTAAGTGACAACCTCTACCTTAAAATCTATCATTTCACATCCATAAAGCTATTCCAGTTTTCTTTTGGTTGATATCACCTGGAATATATTTCCCCCCCTTTCACTTCCTTTCATGTCCTTGTTTTTGTCTCCTGTGAACAATGTGAAGCTAGCCTAACGACATGAAGCTGAATCTAAGTTGAATCTGACACTGATATGACTGATGCTGAGTTGTGTTTAACATGCTTTATTTTCATGAAAGACTCGAACTATAAACATTTGCTGCTGCTGCTCAGTCGCCTCAGTCGTGTCCAACTGTGCGACCCCACAGACGGCAGCCCACTGGGCTCCCCGTCCCTGGGACTCTCCAGGCAAGAACGCTGGAGTGGGGTGCCATTTCCTTTTCCAGTGCGTGAAAGTGAAAAGTGAAAGTGAAGTCGCTCAGTCGTGTCCAACTCTTTGCAACCCCATGGACTGCAGCCCACCAGGCTCCTCTGTCCATGGGACTTTCCAGGCAAGAGCACTGGAGTGGGGTGCCACTGCCTGCTCCAAACTATATTTAGGCAAGCATAACAAACTGTATTCTGAGGGCACCTCCAACTCTCTGGAGGGGGTAGGAAGCCACAAAAATCAAACCTCTCACTCAAGCTTGGAACACAAGCTGGTGCCCGATGGCTGTCTAACGCTGAACAGAAATGGTGCATGGAGGGGTGAGAGAATGAGCTAGACGTTTTCTGTGAACACACAGACATGCACTCAAAGAACACCTATGCCCGCTGCACCCTCGGTGATGAAACTCTTCTGAACTTCAGGATTGATGACAGTGTTACTGCCTGAGTCAACAGTATGTTTCGTGTTAGACTAATACCCACCAACTTTTAAGGGCTTTTCACAAATAACTGGTAGTTTTGAAGTTTGCGTCAGTTTGCTACAATCTGAAACTGAGACTTCCTACTCAAGCTCCTCCATCATAAATGCAAGGTTTTACATCCACGGGATTTAGTCTTCAAACGGGTCAGATCCAACGCCTCCAGAGGTGGGCAAGCACCCAAACTCCCTCTGAAGGGAGCACAGTGGCGAGGGGAGGGGGCTCCAGGGGGCCAGGGAGCACGAGTCCCTCAGACAGGCAGCCACGCCCGGGGAACGGAAGCTGCTGCTCCAGCCTGATGCGAAAGCTCTGCATTTGTAAGCTTCATTCCAGGGACGCTCGCCTCTACATTGCTCTGAGGACCAAATACAAGGCAAATGGACCTAATAATGGGTTAGCAGGTTTTTAAAAGCACTATGGGAAATACACAAGACAGTGACTGAATCTGAGCGCGCCCATGCAGGCTTCCTCTCGGGAGGGCGCGGCTCCCTTCTTTCTCCAGGGCCCGAGGGAAGCCGGAGAACAGAGGCTGGTGGAGGAAAGCCCTTCAAGAGGGCGCGCGACGGCCAGTGCCTCGGGGCTGCCCGTGCACCTCCCCAAACCCCCTTTCCGGTCACACCAGCCCTGTGTGAGCCAGAGCGGCTTTTCTCTTTCTCCGTCAGATGAGGGGAAGGTGCTCAGAGAGGCTACAGAGCTCCCCCACGGTCGCAGCGCAGCCCCAGAACTAAGGCCCCTGGAGGCCCGCCGCATGCTGCCGCCCCCCACGCCACTCAAGCCGGCGGGCACTGAGATCCGTTTAGCGGGTTGAGGAGGAACTCGGCCGGCAGTGGGGAGGACGCGTTCTGACGCGGACAGCCCTGGTGGAAAGCGGGTCCCGGCCGCCTCGGCTGGCCGGCTGCAGCCTGGCGCGCCTCCTGCTGGCGTCTGTCCAGGGTCAGGAGTCCATTCTCTCCTCGGACAGGCCCTTGCAATCGACGCACGCTCCGACCCCGGCTCTGAGGAGCTGGGCCCAGCGGACACTCTCCTGCAGGGCACACTACAAGGAGAACGCCGGTCTCCTCAGAGGCAGCAGCAGAGGGACTCCAGCGGTCGCAGAAGGCCTGGGGAAGCGCCTGCTGTGGCCCCAACAAAGCATCCAGCCAGCTAAGGGCACCTGCCTCTTCCACAGGGGTGCACGCAGGCCCGGCCCAAGGTCAAGCCTCCCGTGGGAGAGGCCCAACCGCCATGGCTAGTGAAAGAAACCCAAAGGCTCAGCACTGGAGCTCGACCCTGAGAGAGGAAGGCCCACTGGGGCGCAACAGATCACGGGCGAGGGGAGTTCTAGTTCCCACGACTCCTCCTTCCGGAAAAGCTCTCTATTTCTTCTCGAGTAGCACTGAACAGACTCCAGAAGACGGTGCTGTGTCTCCTCTCTCTGGGTGAAAATCCTCAGCAACAGGTCTGCTGTCACCAAGCGCAGGTGGCGCTTCACCTCTGCAAGAGGAGGGCCACGCTGCCTGGTCTGCGAGAACAAGCGAACCAGAAAGGCAGCAGCCTAGGGCCGGGGAGCAACGAAGAGCCACCGGAGGCAGCAAGGTGCTCCCGGATAGGCTGGCCCTTAGGAGAGACAGAAGGGAGGCCACCGCCGCAAGACGGGCGCAGTGAGACGCCAGGGTCTGCAAGTTCAACGCACCCGAGAGAGACGCACAGCCCCACCGGCTGCTGGGGCCCTTAATCATGCGACGAAGGTGCTCGCGGGAGCCTCCAGCAGAAGCTGGGGGTGGATGCACAGGAGCGGGAGGAGACACTGTGAACAGTCTCAACTGAGACCCAGCCAGAACCTTCCGACGGAATGGAGGGCCAGCACGTGTGTGCACGGCAGGCAGACGACGGGGAGAGCCGCGCTCCGTAACACAGAGGCGCACGAGAGAGAAAAGAGCAACGCGAGGAGGGAAGAGGGGAGGACACAGGCAGACGAGAGAGCCAGCCTCCTCGGGCCGCGGTGCAGGGCGCAGGACAGCACCGGTACAGCCGCACTGGCAAGACGCAGACTTCACCGCTCCACCTAGGGACGGCGAAGCCAACCCAGGCCCTCCGGTCACCAGGCAGCCGACACAACTGCCGAGAATCTCGATACCGAGCGGAGGTCTGAGAGGTCCTGGCTCTGACCAGGAAGCACCGTCTTTCCATCAGCACAGTTACGCTCTAAGGGACTTTTTGAGCACAAACTGTCTCTCTGCCAGTTGCCATTTCAGAAGCTGGTATTTTCTGATTCTCCTCTCAAATTCAAGGTGAAATGACCGATCTTGGGCTCCCTTTGAACCGCTATGCCCCACAGGCTCACGTAGTCCAGCTCTCCCAAATTGGGAACCACATCCTGCAGGGAGACCCTGGGGGATCTGAAGAGACAGTGTTCCTCTGAGAAACAGAGCCTGACCTGTCGTGAGGAAAAGTCGGGAGAAAATGCCATCAAGGAGTGAATGGTGAGCCCACCTCCCAGGGCGCTCTGGCCCCTGGACGCGCAGGGCAGCGGCAGAGCCCACGCCGGGCCAGCCTCTCTAGGCGCCGGCAGGACGACAGCGCACGGCGCCTGGCGAGCAGGCCGCCTCTGCCAGAGCCTCCTGGGGGCAGTCTCCCCAGCAAGGCACCTGTGTCTCCACACCACACACCGGGGGAGTCTGGCTCCTCCCTCGAGGGCCTCAATTGCATTTAGGAATAAAACAAAATAACTCGCAGGTAGCTGCTGTTCAGCTGCTAAGTTGTATCTGACCCCGTGGACTGCAGCACACCAGCCTCTGTGTCTTTCACTGTCTCCCAGACTTTGCTCAAACTCATGTCCATCGAGTCGGTGATGCCAGCCAACCATCTCCTCCTCTGTCATCCCCTTCTCCTCCTGCCTTCAATCTTTCCCAGCACCAGGGTCTTTCCCAAAGAGTCAGCTCTTTGCATCAGGTGGCCAAAGGATTGGAGCTTCAGCATCAGTCCTTCCAATGAATATTCAGGGTTGATTTCCTTTAGGATGGACTGGTTTCATGGGTGGAACCAGCAAACTCTGGTCTAAAGCCAGATAAAAAGGTCTCCTTAACTCTTAAAGCACACCCCTGGCTATTTCAAGTCCAGATGTGCAATTTACAAAAGCTTTTCCCAACAACCTTCATATCAACTTTAGTAACGGCGCTTCATCCCTGCCTTTTCCCTCCACATCACTGGCATGGCGGTGATCCGGTCCTGCCACAGGGGGCTGGCCATCTCCAATGCCTCTGCCTGCCCCACCCCTCGGCTCACTCCAGGAAGGAGGGTACCCACAGTCGCCTCGCCCAGGTCTGATTTTACAGCCATGCTTCAGGATCCCCGTCAGGTTCAATAACTCCTGAGCAAACATGGTTGGGTAAATCAGAGCAAAAGGCAGAATTCAGAAGTTGAGAGACGAGCTGTGGGGCGCAGTGAAGCCGTCAGCTGCCTCTTTAACACAGACTCGGGTTGGTCTGTTTGAAGGTTCCATTTCCCACCACGCATTCCTCCTTCCTGTTACTCCCACAGCAAGGAAAGACACTGCACTTTAATTATGTGGGTCACTGTAGGGCACAGGATAAAGTCTAAAGCTCCCTCCCCAAGGAAATCTATGCTTTGTTGATGTAGCTCAAGGCTATTTTCCTTTTGCTTCACTGTGATTAAAAAAAAAAAAAAAAGCTGAAGACTCGAGTTTGGAAAGCCTAAAACCTGCCAAGCAGGAGACGCGCTAGCAGCGGGAGGCCGGGACTAGTGAGGCAGTCCCGCCGACTGGAGCCCCGCCAGGCAGAGGCAGAGCAGCCCCGCGGCTGCAGCGCGAGGCGTGCACGCACTGCCGGGAGAGAGAGACGAAGCCCGGGGAGAGCTGCGCAAACTCACGGCAGGGAGAGACAGAGCGGCAGGGAGAAGAGAAAGGACAAAAGGGGCCCCAGAGAGACGCTTCTTAAATAGAGACGCTCAAATCTAGAAGGGCATCTGACAATGGACCCATCTCTCTAACCTTAGATTAGGTTTAGAAAGTCATCTGAGATTACTTCAGCTGCACCCAGCCACGGTTCTTATTAGCTGGTATCCATACTCAAAAAGCTACCGCAGAAAATTAGTTATAACTCCTAGGGCCAGCAAGATATGAACTGGAAGAAGTCAGGGGCACCAGAAAGCACAAAGGGCTCTGGGGCGGCAGGCAGTAACCACCCAACGATTTCTACTTGGTTGGAAGGGACACCCACTTCCTGCTTTCTTTCCCCAGTTCAGCAGAGCTTTCCGGATCCCCGTGCGCCTGCCCAGAAGGAGGGAGCCCTTTGGGCATGCTCTCCTCTGCCTCAGATCCAGCTGGGCCACTGTGCGCAGGGGTGCTGCCCTATGCGGCTGGGACACGCTTGACACGTGGCTGGTCCAAGCTGAGAGGCGCTTTAAGTGCCAAAGACACAGCTGACTTCCCAGCCTCAGTTAAGAAAAAAAGTGTAACGTAGCTCATTAATGTATTTTCATATTGTTTATATGTTGATTGGATACTACTTTGTATATATTGAATTAAAAATATTAATTTCATGTGTTTCTTTATACTTTCAAACATGGCTTCCCAAAAATTTTACGTTACCTCCGTGGCCCGCAGGATACTTCTGCTGGGTAACACTGTAAGGTTAGGTTAGACCTAACCTTAGAACGAGAAGCATCCCTCCTGTCCATTTCATCTGCCAGCAACTAGTGACTGAATGCCCGAAGGGCCCCGAGGCAAGCGCGAAGCAGCTAGCACTCACTCAGGGCCCAGTGTCCGGCTCAGGCCCTGCTCTGGGCAACACTCCCCGCCTCGCCTCAATTCAGCTCTCTGCGCTTAACTGTCCCTCCCAAACCGCCCTGCACTGCCGCTGAGCTTACTGGTGAATCCCAAACCTTGCTCAGTGCTCCTTCCCTGCGGCATTTTTACAGCTTAAGTAAACTTTTATCAGTAGAATGGATAAACCATTTTCTTTACTCATCCTCCCAGACACTGCGATCCCGGTGGTTCCCTCTCACGCTTCGAATCTGATTTCTTCTATAAGATAGGTTCCTCTCCCTCTCCCGATCCCTTGAGGTTGGGGAGTTTGCCCCTTCTGTGTCCAGGCTGGCTTATTAAGTGACCTCATCTAGTTTCACAGCTTTAAAATCACTCACATACACAGTCCCACTTGGATTTGAAAAGGTACCTCGGCCTACTGGGTCCAAAACCAACTCTTGGTTTCACCCCGTCGCGCAAACCTGCTCCCCCCACCGCATTTCAGCAAGTGCAGTCTTCCAGGGCTCAGGCCAGACTCTGGACTCGCCTCTGAGGCCTCTTCACTCGCACATCAGCAGATCTCGCTGGTTCTATTTTCAAAGCGTGTGCTGAATTTTCTGAGCGCTTCTGCTGCAGAGACTGTCCTGGTCTCAGTTCCGAGCAGCATCCTGATTATTTTCTGTGCTTCCATTCTTGCCCCTACAGTGTGTCTGCAGAGCACCCAGAATGATCTTTTTACTCTGGGATAACTTTATTTAACTCTTATCACTAGGCAAGGTAGATTTTATTCATCTAGTTTTACACACAAGGAAAACAAAGCTGAAAGGGAGTGATGAAACAAAAATGTTAAGGCAAGATAAAAATGTAAGCAGAAGCGTCCCCTGCCCGTGGGTCTCCCCGCCCCCTCCAGCGTGCACTGCGCATCTGTGTAAGCACGAGCCAGACCCTCTCAGCAGCCGCACGCCTGCTCAGCCAGGGACAGCCCTGTCTCCCCCTGGCATCAGGCATGTGACTCCTCAGAAGACAGTGCTCCTTTCTCGATCGTGGAAGGGGTCAGAGTGACCCACCACTTGCCCCGTAGGTACAGACATCTCCGGGGAACTTTATGTATTACGCCAATATATCGACTCCCAAAGCACAGCGACCAGTGCAGAACAAACAGGTCAGACACCCTGGGGAGACCCTAGGCCACACCTAATGGAAGCTCTCAGCTTAAATACTTACTCACGGCCTTGTTACTTGCACTCTACCTGTTTTATAAGATTATCATTTTTTAAACTACCAAATGCGTGACTGACCCTTCAATACTCTTAGTGACGGTGAGGTCACTTGAACAGCCGACCAAAGGAACCGTTCCGTAAGGACACTGGCTGTGATGGCCGGACCCCGGCCGTACGGAGAAGCAGCTAGAGGGAGCCACTGCCTGGAGCAGAACAGACTAGAAAGCCGGGCAGTCCAGGGGTTCCGGTACTGTTAACCGGGCTGAGGCCAGGAGCACATTACACGACCTGTCCACAAAATCTTCACCTGACCTGGAGACGAGCATTCCAAGCACTCCGGGCAAACTCGTCATAAAATGCCTCCCACACCTTGGCTGAAACTAAGACCAAAAGCAAAAGGGGCTGTTCAGGGAGGAATGTCAGCCACCACCCTGTTCTACAGGAGCCACGCCGCCAGGCACCGTGATCACTGGCCTCCCACACCCTTGGGAAGGAGGCAGGCGGACATCAGGGCGAGGCCCTGTGCTCTGGGGAAACGGGCAGAACTGGTCCTCAGACAGCTACCTATTTTCAGGAGAAAAGTCTACCGAGCCGGCTTCTCACATCTTCCCATGCTTGAGAAAAGCACTAAACCCTAAGACGCCTGCCTGTCCCTCGAGAGTGGCAGGAGCTGATGGAGCCGCGAGCCCGGACCACACGCCCCTCACCACACACACGGCGCCTGGCCCCCCGCCTCTCTGAAACTGCTCTCAGAGTCCTCTGAGGCTCTCTGACCACGGCCTTCAGGTCGGCTAGAACAACACTTTCCATTAGATTATTGATGAATTGATCAATGACAGTAGGTAGTGACGAGCCCCCAAATCATACCTGGCACTTGAACCCTTAGCCTAGTCTCCTGATTTCTGTCCTGCCACAGATGGAGAAAGTGGGTCACTGACCGCCCAGGGCAACCTATCCTTTCTTGTTCCTTTTAATAATGAAGATGGCAAGGCTTCTCTCCCAAAGGAAATATCAGACCTACAGACTTTGGGGGATGGAGCAAAGTCTCTATTGCTCCCCGACACCAGGTTTTATTCAGACACCCAAAGACACCTTCACCACAAGTTAGTCAGAATCATGGGCAGCAGGGGCGGGAAGCACAGTGCTTGGGGGCAGCCAACAGAACAGGCAGGACAGCAGGGGCACGGGGGGGGGGTGGGGCGCGACAGTGGGGGGCCATGGGGAGCAAGCCAGCCCAGGAAAAGGCCTGCAGGTCCAACCTGCAGAGCGCAACGGGCACCCCCAGCAGTCCACAGGCTACAGGTTACCCGAGGCCATCAGCGTGAGCTACGGACAAAGGGGCCCGAGAGGGCAGAGCTGTTCCATTTACCCTCCACATTCTCTCTCTCCGCTTGGCCAGATGTTAAAAAGTTATTCCCCACTTATAATCAAGATTTCAAGGCACTCCCTGGCGGTCTGGTGGTTAGGACTTGATGCTTTCACTGCTGAGGGCCTGGGTTCAATCCCTGGTCGGGGAACTCACAAGCATCGAAGCACAGCTCAAAAAAAGAAAAAAAAAAAAGATTTCGACCAGCATCTCACAGTCACTGTTGTTAGCATTACAACTAACAGCAGCACTGTCTTTCTGGCTCCTGAGCACTGAGTTTCTCAGATACACAGAACGCATGGGCTCATCATCCAGGCTGCAGAAGCAGGCCAGCCCCAGGCGGGGGACACGCAACTGCCAGGACACAGGGACCGGCAACCGAGCACCGGCAAGCACTCCACTGGTCAGCTCTCTGCCAAGCAGCAACGGTGAACAGACCGTCCAGAAAGGCCCTGAAGCGCAGGCGCAGGGTGCCAGCAGCCTCAGCCCGGCCGCCTGCGGGCGCTCCTGTCCCGCACACGCCACTGGCTCACGGAGACAGAGGGGACGCGAGCTGCACTCCGCCTGCCCCGTGACGCGCCCTCAGGAGGCTGCCGAAGGAGCCCTGCCAGGAACGGCCGGTGGATGTGGGAGTCCCCAGGTTTACAGGCTCTGCTCACTCACCAGTGAGACATGCAACTCAGCAGCAGGAACAGAACGGGCGGCTGGAGGGTCACAGATGCGCTTATAGTCAAAGAAGGCCAGAGCACAGGGCTGGACATGCGGCTCTCAAGGTCTATGAAGAGCAGGGCCAGCCCCGACCTTTCCAGACACAGGTCCTGACGGTCCTGCAGAGCCTCGCCGAAGGACCACACCCTGAAGAATGCCATCTTAACTGCATTTTAACGAGACTTACCATTCCTTTTAGAAAGGAGAGACTGTTTCCCGTATTCATTTTGTAAGGGAAAGTTTTGGGTGTGGAGGAGAGGATGACTTACAGTGAGGGACCTTTTTAAATGCCTTACCCTCAGGGGTAAGATCCTTTATGTACATAGAGACCACTGTTAGGATCTGTTGCTAACTTCTGTGGCTGCTGGCTTTAACCTTTATCCTGCATAGAGCTTAGCTGGGTGGTAAGGAGAAGGATGCTTGGTGGAGGCGAGAAGAGTTTGGAAACCAGTTGGGAAGAGCAATCTCTATAGTAACCACTTAAGAAAAACCAATTTCATTCTGTATTTTGGCCACAGATAAAAAGTAGCTAAACTTGATCTCCTAGGAAACCAACAAGTCCGCAGCTATTGTGACAGGAAAACAATTTCTGTGTCCGTGGAAAGTGCGCAGGAAAGGACCCGCTCCGCTTGTGAAGGCGGCCACGGGACATGGCCTTAAACAGACAACGAACCGTGGGGCCGCTGCAGCACAGAGGGGACAGTGGGAGAGAGGGCTGGCTCCAAGCAGACCAGAGCCACCAGGTCCAGACGACAGTGCGTCTTCTCTGGAAGGACTTTACCAAAGCTTTAGAAAGACACACGGCTCTGACCTGTTGCAGAAGGAAAAGCAACTTTCCAAATTCCAACCCACAGCAACCATGGCAGCTCTCTTGTACACCCAGAGCAAGCTGGGAACAAGACCCCCATGCAGCCCCCAAGAGGAGCGCTGAGCGGTTACGAGTGAAAAGCTCACTATTCTTTCTCTGAAATCACAGTGAAACATCTTTTTTCCAGAGTCCCAGACACAGACTGCTCAGCACAATCACGTCTCAACTAGCCAACCGCTTTATAGAAAGCCCCTCTGAAGACGTCAGTCCCGCGAGCTCAGTCTTTCCGTAAGGAGCAGAGACAGCTCAGCAACGGCTCCTGCGGCCGCGCTACGCCTGGGTCTTGCTCTCTGACACCGCAAATCGTAAATGCCTCCTCTACTGTAACACAGACAGAAGGAAATCGGCACCAGGTAGCCCCCAAATAACTGCATTTGCCCCCATCCACACCCAGTGCACACCCTCTGCGATGGCAGCGACTGCAGGAGGCACTGAAGACCCCAAAGCGAGGCAGGCAGCCCTGCTTCCCGGAGAGCGGCCTCTCCTCTGAAGACAGCCAAGCAAATCAAAGCTCCCATCTTTTAAATTAAAATCTAACCTTGGGGACTTTCCTGGTGGCCCAGTGTTGAAGAAGACATCTTCCAGTGCAGGGGACGTGGGTTTGATCCCTGGTCAGGGAACTAAGATCCCACACGCCGCGGGGCAACTAAGCCCCCACGGCGTGACTAGCGAGGCCAGTGCGCAGCAGCCGCTGGGCCCGCACTCCAGGACAAGAGAGGCCCTTGCTCCACAACAGGAAAGAAGCCCCTGCACGCGCAGCTAGAGAAAGCACGCGCTCGGCCGAAACAAGCACAAAACTCTCTCCTCTCCTAAAAAAGAGAGCGCCTCCAACACTCTGCTTTGCTTTCGGACAAAGCCCAAGCTCTCCAGAGCCGTGTAGAGGAGGCTCTTCCAGACCGGCCCCTGCAGACCTCTTGGGCCTCAGCTCTTGCCAGTCTGCCCTGCCAAGGACGCCCCCTCCAGCCAGAGGAGATCCTCGCAGCTCTGCCAACGCTGGGCGTTCTTCTCTCACCACCTCCTGGCCCGAGTGCACTGGCCCCACTCTCTGTCCTCCCAGACTTGCCACTGCTTAACTCAACTGGGCCTTGGAATCTTACTTTGGGCGTCACCTTCCCTACAAGACTGTCTCTGATCCCAGCCCCGGGACCCCCGTCTATACTTCTTCCAAAGAAAGTGCTGCCTCCTCGCCTCCTCACTGGACTGTGCCTGGGACCTGGAGCACAGCAAGGACCCCATGCTCACTGACACTTTACCAAGACTCACAGACCACATGACGTCGCTGAAGGGCTAATGTTCAGATGACTGGCTCAATGAGAGCAGAAAGTAACCCCAAATTCTTAGTCCCGAAGACCACTATCCTTGAACTCAAGATTACACTTTCTTCCAACTAGCTACATGACTTCAGAAGGCAACTTCTGAGAGGCAACGAAATGAGAAAGGTTGCCAAAGCTCGATGTTAACTACCAGTTCAATCCCATTTATGCACCATCGTCCTTCCCCCAGGACTGGGCTAGCTCATTGCCAATAAGATGGAGTGGACTGTGTCTTTTTTGAGTGTCTAAACAAGTGAACATAAAGCTTCAGTCAAACAATCAGAAATCTGAACCTGCGACCATCAACTAGCTTTTAGAAATGTTTTGATTTTTAAACTTTTTCCCTTCTCCCTTTTCTTTCTCTAACTTCGATCCCATGCTTGCACAGTAATAATTAATCAGTACCAGATGTTTTAAGAATGTAATGTCTTAAAAATGCAACCTCTGATAATATCACTGATGCACAAGTCTAAGTTATTTTCAAAACAAGACGACCTCTGCAGGCTCCGCATCCGGACCACCAGGTCACAGACCACTGGGTATGCGGCACAGACGGCCTGGCTCCTGGAATGATGATTAAGAAATACCACAACAGAATGATTAACCACCAGCTTCCCCTCTCTTTCCCCTTTAGAAACTCCTCACTAGGGAATTCCCTGGCAGTCCAGGGGCTGGGACTCTGCCCTCTCACCATGGAGGGCTGGGGTTCAATCCCTGCTTGGGGAACCAAGACCCCACAGGCCATGAGGCGCTGCCAAAACAAAACAAAAAATCCTATCTAAAAAAACCAAGCTGGTGTGGATCTGAGGCTTGTCTCCGACTTCCGTGCAGCCAAGTCCTAATTCTGCTGCAAACACCTTGCTTTGCTACAGCCCGGGAACGCGAGCTCTTTTCACACTGAGCAAACTGTTAGCCTGATTTGGGGGGAAACATGAAGATTACAAAATGGGTATTTGCCCTCAAAATGTGCTTGAGATAAGGACACAACTTAGGGTCTGAATCAACATTAACTCAATTCTACATTTTCATTTCTCCCAAACGCAGTGTATTTTTAAAGTATCATTTCCCTGACGGAATATAAGTCATATTTTTTAACTTGTCTTTTCTCTTTTCTTAGGCTGTAACTCGTTGGGAGAGTAGGTAAAGGGACAGTTTTATACCAGGTAAGAGTTCACTATACTAACTAAAAGCAAAAAGCAGTCTCTTTACAGAACATTTGAGATGTTTCTCAGTCAGTCTTCCCCCAAAGGACACAACAGAACTTGATACTGAATGTTTTGAAAATAAACCGGAAACAGTGACCTCAGATGTCCTGACAAATAAGAAAGAAATTCCAGCAGGATGGCAAAATTCTCTCTGGTGTTGGAGAACAGGAAATCACCAAAAACCTCTACTTCCAAGGATTAGAACTCTAGATTACATAAAGTTCAAAGGCTCACGTTTAGAATGAGTCACACCCCATTCGCTAGCCTCGCCATCCCAGTTCTTTTATTTTGGCAAGGGGAGGTGTGTGTGTGTGTGTGATTCAACTCTCATTACCTATCGCAGTTGAGAGACAGGGTAACCTGAAGCTAAGACTTCTACATACTCAGCTGGCTACATCTGAGAAACACTGCATAGTCAGTTTCCCTATGATACAGACATCAGGTCTCATCCCCTCCTTCAAAAGTACACATTTACAAGACGGAATCAGATTCAAGGGAGCCTTCAAGTATAAACCCAAAGCAAACATATTAAAAGTAAAAGTCGACGCCCAACTCCCAAACTGTCCACAGATCTCCAGGTGGGAGGCAGCAGAGTGCGAGAGAAAGAGTCCAGATTTGGAGTCAGACAGGCCACATCCCAGCTTCCGGATTACCATCTGCGTGACCTTGCACCAGATAGGGTTCCCTACATCTCAGTTTCCTTCCTTATTATCCTACAGAGGACGATGCCTCCACAGGGTGTTCCAATTAAGTAAAAGCTACATAAAGGAACTTGCACCCGGGCCGCGCTGCTCACGGCCGTGTGGCAAGGCTGGGCTCCGCCTCTCTACCTGGCACTTATGAACGGTTTAGCACAAAGAACCCTGGATGAGCACCAGAAAGACCCAAGCTAGATCTAACATCTCTGGGGTCTGTTCAGCTACAGAACTGAGAGCGGGCTAGCTTATCTCCAAGCCCTCTACAGCTTCTCAAAGACTAAGGCAATCCTCAATTTCTGGACCCTACATTCATTTTTTGTTCATTTTCTTCTTTAACATGAGAAACTCATGTACCTTTGAAACAGGTGAGGAAAAAACAAAGAAAGGACAGGATTCTCAAGAAACTTATCATTTGAGTCACATTCAAATTGTAGGCCAAGCTCTTTCGCAGGGAGCAGCAGGAGGGGTTCTGAATGATTCACTCACATTCGTAGGCAGTAAACGCCTCTACCGGGAGACTGTGAATTCTCTGGCACAAACTCGCTGCTGAGCACGCTGTCTAGCACAGAGCAGACACTCCAAACCGCGTGTTGAACGAACAAAATACCCGGCCGGCTGACACCTGCTGCTCCTCACAAAGATCTTTTCATTGCTCTCCTTACTCAAGTCAAAATTCAAGAAAGATGGTCTAAGAATTGTACTCAGTACCTTCTGAACGAGTTGATTCTTCAAATCCTCAATCATGCTGAGAAACAAACAGCCTGAGAGATGCTGAGCCACCACTGGGAAAAACTTCAAGGCCAAAGGTCCAACAGTAAGGGAGTGCTACGGGAGAGGTCCGTTCTCGGCCTCCTCAAGCGCTGACAAGCGCCTTCAAAGCTTGGGGGGAGGGGGAACCCAGCTCCTGTCGTTCTACCCCGACTTCCCTCCTAGCTCAGTCGGTAAAGAATCTGCCTGCAACACAGGAGACCCGGGTTCGATCCCTGGGTCGGGAAGATCCCCTGGAGAGGAAATGGCAACCCACTCCAGTGTCCTTGCCTGGAGAATCCGATGGACAGAGGAGCCTGGGGTCGCAAGAGTCGGACAACTGAGCCACACTCGGCTCTCCACGCCCTACTCCCGATACACAGAGCTCCAGGGGGATGAACAGATACGAACACGCGAGCCCCCAAAGACCTCCACACCTTCAGCAGGGTCACCACGGACTCACACACTCTGAAAACGCCAAATTAAACACGAACCAAGTCGAACTGGCTGCTCCAGCTTGGGATAAACTATCTTCGCACAGCTTGTGGAGGCAAACAAAAGCCCCCAAAGCGAAGAGCCGAACGGTCCATCCCCGCTGCCCGCCGGGGCAGCGGCTGCCTCACGCAGCGCGCCCCTGCCCCCGGCGGCCACTCTTCGAGGTCCTCCCGGGGCTCGCGCCCGCGGGAGAGGGGCTGCCGCCGGGGCTTTCGGCGGTTCTGCCGGGGCCCTCCCAGTAAAACTGAAAGAGGAAAACAGCCCGGACTCGCCCACCGAGGCGGACGGCAGGAAGCAGCGGGCACTCCGGCGGAGCCGAGGGGCCAGAGGTGACTCCGTGTCCTCCCGCTCTCCTCCGGGCCCCGCCTGCCGCCCCGCAGCGCGCACTCCTCCCCACACGGTGCGTCGCTGCCCATCAGAGCGCAGGAACTTTAAAATGGAGCTCGGGGCCGGGGCGGGGGTGGGGGTCCGACAGGGCGAGGAAGGGCCGTAGGAGCCCGGGGCGGGCCGGCGGGCGCCCGGCAGGGAGGCCCCGGGCGGCGGGGGGGGGCGCCCCGGCGGCGCGCACGGCGGCCCGCGGGCAGCGGGGGAAGGAGGCGCACCGGGCCGAGGCGGAGAGAGAAATGGAACGCGGCCCCTTTAAGAGGCCTTCGCGGCGCCCGGGGGCCAGGGGCCTCTCCTCCATCCCTGGCCCGGCGTGTGGGGCACTTCCTCGGGGAGAACCATCCCCAGACCCGCTCCCCGGAGGCTTCCCTCACGCCAGGTCCCGCCCGGCCCAGCCCCGGGGCGGCGGCTCCTCCTTACCCCGCTGTCGGCCGCCTCCTCCCAGCTTTCAGCGACCTCCTCATCTTCCATCTTACTCGCCGCTTTCCCTCCTCCCCCACCCCTCCGTGCGCCTGCGCCCTGAAGCGCGTCTCCGTCGCGGGCGCCTGCACGCAGGGCTTTGCTCAATGAACCCCGCCCCCTGCCAAGGCCGGAAGAGGCTCCGGTCCAAGGCCCACGAGCCTCGGGGAAGCCATCTTGAAAGAGGGCAGAGAAATCAGAAGGTGGCCATTTTTCTTAAGGGCGACGTGTACCGAATGGGAGTCCCTGTGAAGTCATCGTCTTGAGTATGGGAAGTGTGTTCTTTGGAACCATCTTTTCTAAGGGCAAACAATTTACTTTTTTTAAGTTGTAGTTTTCATAACCTGCAGATTATGTTTTTTCAAAATTCTCAAAACACGTTTACACCTCAAAGAATGAAGCAGGAAGTAAAACACTGACCAGTTTAAACTGGTTTTGACTCTTTAAATAGGCTATTTATTAATCAAACCTTGGAGAAGGAAATGGCAATCCACTCCAGTATTCTTGCTTGGAAAATCCCATGGACGGAGGAGCCTGGTGGGCTACAGTCCATGGGATCGCAAAGAGTCGGACACGACTGAGCGACTTCACTTAAGCAAACCTTGAGGGCTTACAGAGACAGCACTGCGCATGTGCAAGACGGGAACCCGTGTTTCCAGGATGCCCACGGAGCCAAGCATCTTCAGTCTAGGGAACCGCAGCAGAAGTGGTTGCCATCGGATCCCCCAACCAGGTGAAGCAAGAAGTCCTTCAGTAAGGAAACTCCGGCTTCCGTCTGCCGTGGCACCTTGTTAACCATATATGGACTGCTTTGAAAACTAGCCAATCAGCTTGTGCCAAGTTTGAATTTTCCCTAACTCCTTCAATTTTGCCCCAAACCGCGGCGCGGGGAGACAGGTTTCAGCCCAGTTTCCTGTCTCCTTGCTGGTCGACCTCGCAACAAAGCTCTTTCTTTTCTCGAAAGACGACCGTGTGGTCGTCTGGCTGAGGCCCTGTGGCCCCGGGCTGGGTGTAGGTCCTCGGCACAGGCCCTGGGTGGACACCTAGACGCGGTTTGTCTGGGGGCTGCTGTCGGGTTCCTGCTTCCAGCCGCAGAGGCGCTCCAGGCTCCTCCGCGCTCCTTTCATTTTGGGGGAAAGAAACAGCTCCTGGATCTTTGGGGTGAGTAGCCTCGTAAAAACGCGCTTGTGTATAAATTGTCCATTGACTGCATCACGGTTATGGGTTAGAGTCCCACTCTAAGGGAGACTGTATAAAAGGTTACAGCGCCTGCGGAGAGCGGAGATTCAGTTCCTCGTCTTGGAACTAAGATCCCAGGAGCCGGCCAAAAAAATGAAAACGCTTACAGTCGCTGAGGTACTCAAAAACTCGGATTAGAGTCCCAGGCCCTTAACTTTCTTTGTCAGGGTCTGATTGTTTCATTTGTTAGGAATTGGTTAGTAGGGTTAAATTGGATGGTCACAGAAAAACTTTATTGAATCTGTATTCTGCCATTTTGCTGTGGTCATCCTGAAGAAAAAAACCCTTCTAAAATGGGGAATGGGAACAGCGTACCTGACAACACTCCCTTGAAACGTGTTCTTCAACGTTGGTCGAGGGTTAGCTCTAAGCCGATGAAAAAGAAGCAAATGCTTTACTTGTGTAACACTGTCTGGCCCACATATCAGCTGGAGTCAGGGGAAAAGTGGCCCCAGAATGGGTCTTTGAACTATAATACTATTTTACAACTAGACTTGTTTTGTAAGAGACAGAAAAAATGGGAAGAAATCCAGTATGTACAATCATTTATGACTTTATATCAGAGGAGAAATTGGTATAAGGAAATTAATGAGAACACGATCACGATGGGTCAGAGGGAAGACCGTCAGGAAAGGTCTCTTTTACCGGAGTCAAGGTCAGATGGTGATCTGGTCCCTTCATCGCCACCTGTTGCAGTAGCCCTATGGCCTGCCGCTGCTTCGGCGCCTCCTCCAGTAGCCTGTCCCCCAGCGCCTCGTCCCCCAGCGCCTCCTCCAGTAGCCCGACGGTCTGCCCCTGCCTCAGCGCCTTGTCCCTCAGCGCCTGCTTCAGTAGCCCCTCCCTCGGTACCCCCTCCCTCGCCAGCTCTTGTGTTAGCCCTCTCGTCCACACCTCTGGTGGCTCCCTCGACTTGTGAAGCGGGCCTTCCTGCAGGCAGTGCCAAGGGGCCTACCAGTCTTCCTCAGGCTGCTGGCCCGGCTCTGTGCTCACTCTTAGCAGATGGGCACGAAGGCACAGTCTCCCTTCTCTGTCCCCATCAGGGTACTCAGTTTGGCCCAGGGAACACTCTACCTCAGGCAAAGCGGTCTCTGTTCAGGCAGGTCCCAGCTGGCTTAGATGACCAAGGCCAATCCGGAGCACATGGAGTGATCCATTATGGTTTATCAGGAATAGATTTATTTAATTATAAAGCTAAAATGCCATCTTATCAGGATGATCCCAGGAAGATGGAGCGTCTCTTTAAAGGCATTTTTGCTGTTTATCATCCTAACTGGGCTGCGATACAGGTCCTCTTGAATAGTCTCCTCAGTCCAGGGGAGCGCAGCATGGTATTAGAGAAGGCCCGTGAGGAGGCTGAAAGGCTCCGTGAGATACACCCAGAGGGTCCAATCAGAACTTCAGCAGAGCAGGCTCTTCCTGGAGCTGAACCAGGATGGGATCCCAGTGATCCAGGAGATCAAGCAAGGCTGGATCATTATAAAGATTGTTTAATGATTGGACTACAAAAGGGGGCCAACAACTTCAAGAGGGTCCAGAATGTAAGGCAAGGGCAGGAGGAGGGCCCATATCCCTTTTTTGAAAGGCTTCATGAGGCTTTCCGAAAATATACTGATATTGATCCAGAACACCCAAATAACATGGGACTGGTCAATTTAACCTTTATCAGTCAGAGTGCCCCAGATATAAGAAGCAAACTACAGCAGCTAGAAGAGGGACCATGGTTGCCAACGGCTCAGTTGCTTGCGATTGCTCTTTTTTTTTTTTTTTTCAGAGTTGTAAGCAGCTTTGTTTATTTGAGTAAATAGCTTGTAAATAAATCATTGGTAAACATTACAAAATTAAATACATTTTCAAAGCTTGCCAGTGTACATAAAATTCACAAACATAGTTCTTTTAAAAAATAAAATATGTTCAGAGCACCCTTGATATAAAATGCCTGACCCCTGTCCTCTGACAGGGCCACCTAGAGACACCTTACAGTAGGGAGGGGGTTTCTATGGGAGGCAGTGGGGGCTTCCTGGAGGACGCCAAGAGTTTCTACTCTGACCTTTGACCCCACCCACATCCAACTGCATTTTGATCCTTCTCCAAGGAGCTGGTATAAAACTGAGAGGGGCTCAGCAGGTGCCCCAGGCTCAGCTCCAAGCAAAGGGATCAGATCAGGGTGCACAATTAGGGCCAGAGTCCTCACCATAAGCCACTGAGAGAAGCCAGAAAGGAAATCTCTACCACACTTCCAAACCAGCCAATGCTCCTGCATCGACTTTCTCCAGAAGAGCGGAGGTTTTCTCAGTTGTACACCCACTCATCGCTCAGCTCACCCACTCTGGTCTGATGCCCCCCAGGCACAGAAGTGCCCAGATCTACTTCTAAGGAGGAAGATATTGAATCTGCTCACTTCCTTATGACCTGCTTTCATGGAGAGAGAATAATATATGGTATTTGGTAGAAAGCACAGAATGAATTGCTACACGGCGCTTCCTGGTTCCACCGCCAAACACCCCTCAGATAGTGTGAACGTTTCTCGAGAAATTCGAATAGCCATTCAAAGAAAGGGTTCAGAAAACTTTAAAATACCACAAATGAGGCAATAAGTACATGACCTGGCGAAGCATCCCGATTAACAGAATAATACAAAGTCCATAAATTAAGCTCTTGACCAACTCCACATTGTCGTAGTGTAGCTCATTAAAATAACGGATACGCTGAGTTCTTTTCACTTTGGTGCAGAAAGTGAACATTGGCGGTCTCCAGCACTCACATGAGAAGACCTAGCGGCCTTTTGAAAACACACATGTCGTGACCTCCAATTAAAGGATGACCACAAGTTTATTCCATCCATGTGAAATAAAACTCACATCCACATTTTAACTTAGTTGCCTGTAGATATATACAAGTACAAGAAATTTGACCTTTGTGTCAAATGTACAACTCAAGAAAAAAGTATTACCAAACTAGCTGTAAGAAAACCATCATCCCTGTATCATTAGGTCCTTAATATCTGGTTTCTCCAAGAAGATGCTGCCTGGTCCAGCCCCTCCTTGCATGTCTGCCTGATTTGATGCTCTCTGGTTGGGCTGAAGCCAGAGTCTGTGATATCTTTACTATTAAAATATTACACCAACCAAACCTTTAAAAACCAAAAAAGGAACACTCTTGAATAAATGTCTAATAGATATCACCCCTCCCCACCCCCAAAAAAGTTGCTCATAAGGACAACAGTTCTTTAAGAAAAGTCTTCGTGAAGTCCAAATTCCTCCCTGCATCTCCAGCAGAGTTCCACCTGGGCTGGAATTATACAGCCTTCTTCTGTGGGGGGCTCAATTTCCTCATGCCTCTTATCCGAGAGAGCAGCTCCTTAATGAACTCCTCTGTTGGTTTGTAGCAGTCTACAAGAGCTTCTCGTAATTTTAAAGCCCTCTCTTCTTCACTGTCTGCATCAAGAAGATCATCAATGTCAATTTCCACATCGGGCATTTCTTCTTCCTCGCAGCCATACAGCTGTCCCAGCTGCTCCACGATCCACTCCTCCAGCACGAGCCGTTTCCGAAGCTCCTTGCGATCGTATTTTACCGTCACTTTTCCCTGCTGGTGGCGCCGCTGCTGCTGCTGCTGCTGCTGAACGTGCCCGGCGGGAGCCGCGGTGGCCACGGGCGCCGAGTCCTCCCGGGAGGAGCCCGAGCCGCTGCTCGAGCCCGGGCTGCCGCCGGCACCGCCCCGGGGACTCTGGAAGAAAACCCGCGCACCGCTGCCCGCGGCCCCGCCGGCCGCCTCGCTGCTGCCCGTCGCCACCGACATGTCCCCGCGCGCGTAGGAGCCGAAGTGCGTCCGGGAGGAGGGCAGGCGGAGCGCCGGGCGCCGCTACCACCTCGGGCCGGGCAGCGGCATGCGAAGGCTTCAACGGCACCTGCTCCTCGCCGCCGCCAGCTCCAGGGACTTGCGATTGCTCTTGAAGTGTTCAGAGACCGACTCAAGGTTCGAGAAAAGCAGGAGGAATGCATCTTGAGGAAGGCTGCTCTGCTCGGCCGTAACCAGTCAAGGCCCAGCAGGACATCTGCAAGAAAGAACAAACGGCCACTGCCAAGACCCCGGGGACCTCCAAAACGCAACCGAAAAGGTCATCCATTTGTTGGGCCACAACAATGCGCCTTTTGTAAACAGGAAGGACATTGGAAACGGGAGTGTCCCAAAAACAGATGGGGCCCCCTCTTCCCCAAGACAACATCCATCAATGGTGTATCTGGGGAAGTTGCTCAGAAACCTTTTCTACAGAGGCTCCAATGTCACATAGAGAAAACATCTATAAAGTACAGCTTTATGTATGAGCCTGAATGTCATAGTCCCTCATCAGGACAAGAGGTGCTAAAAAATTTAAATGACCAAGTGGGTTTCTCAGCAGAAAAAGTAGACGCCAGAGTACTCCCAGGTCAAGATTTCACCCTCCAAGCTGCACCATTACAATTGGGAAACAAGACTCCATCAGATGTCCCTGAAGAAATTTTACAAAAGATAAGAGCAGATGTTTGGGCTAATGGGACACCAGGAAGAGCCAAGACAGCTGACCCAGTAGTAGTAAAACTCCGTCCAGGTGCCCAGGTTCCAAAGTTAAAGCAGCCTCCTTTGAAAAGGGATGTAAAGGAAGGCATAAAGCCTCTGATAAACACCTTTCTTAAATACCAATTAATTCAACCATGTCAATCCCCATATAACACTCCTATTTTGCCAGTACAAAAACCTGGGACTGGAGAGTATCTTTTTGTGCAGAATTTGCGAGCTATCAACCAAATTGTAGAAGATATACCTTCAGTGATGCCAAATCCTTATACTTTGTTTACAGATTTATCTGGAGACTTTTGCTGGTTTACAGTTCTGAACTTAAAAGATGCCTTTTATTGCATACCCCTCAGTCCTGAATCCCAGAAACTGTTTGCATTCGAGTGGGATGATCCAGAGACAAACGTAAAGCAGCAGTATTGCTGGACAGTCCTTCCACTAGGGTTTAAAAATGCCACCACCATCTTTGTGGAGGCCTTTTTGAAGGACTTGAAGGATCTCCAATTAAATGAAGGAATCTTACTCCAGTATGTGGGTAATATACTAATTGCTAGTAAAACTAAGGAAGCTTCAGACCAAAATACAGTCCTCACTTTAAACTTTTTGGCAGACCGGGGATATAAAGTCTCCAAAGAAAAGGCACAAATTTCTCAACCAACTGTACAGTATCTAGGAGTCGAGTTGTCAAAAGGACAGAGAAATCTGTTGCCAGATCGAAGGGAGGCAATAGCTGGGGTGAACGTGCCCACCACCAGAAAGCAACTGAAAAGGTTCTTGGGAAAGGCTGGGTTTTGTCGTATTTGGATTCCTAACTTTGGACTCATAGTCAAACCTCTCTATGAGGCTCTCAAAAGAAGTGTCAATGAGCCGTTAAACTGGACTGCTGAATGCCTTGAGTCATTCCATACTATCAAGGAGAAAATTTCAACAGCCCCAGCCCTTGGTCTCCTGGACATTAGAAAGCCATTTGACCTTTTTGTGCATGAAAGACAGGGTGTGAGTCTTGGAGTGCTAACTCAAAATTTAGATACTGTCAGAAGGCCAGTAGCTTACTTTTCCAAACAATTGGATATTGTAAGTCAAGGATGGCCAGTTTGCTTCCGGGCTGTGGCTGCGACCTGTGACCTTTTACAGGAAGCTGAAAAGTTCACCAAGGGCGGTCCTACCAGTGTGCACACCCCGCACCGTGTGCAGCCTTTACTTGAGCGAAAGGGCGGATGTGTGCTTCCTGCAAAGAGGCTAGGAAAATGCCGAGCCATCCTGTGTAACAGCCCGAACGTGACATTAAAGGAGGTGTCTGCTTTAAACCCAGCCACTCTGCTCCCTGGGGCAACAGAAGGACCTGCTCACGACTGTATGCAAGTAACTGAAGAACAGTGTCCTCGGCCTGACCTGACCGATCAGTTTTCAGAAGTGGATCTAGAGAGAGATGATGAATGGGGATTTTATGTTGACTTTTGAGACTTGGATGATGATGAGTAACAAACGAAGAGGCTGGATATATAATGAACAGGAACTAGTGCTTAGATTGCAGCATTTAATGGGAAGAATTATACTCAACTACATCAAGGAACCCATTATAGGAAGGATACGACCTATCATTGTCTACAAAAGTTTATTGTTAGTCCATAAATGCAAAGGACCATTCAAAAGATAATACAAAACCGCCTGATTTGCACCAGAAACAACCCTAAAACTGGGCCACCTCCAGCAGAACCAGGAGGTGATTGGCAAATAGACTTTACTGTTGTGCCAAGAGCCATGGGACATTATAGGTATTTGCTGGTATTTGTGGACACCCTCACAGAATGGGTTGAAGATTTTCCACACCAGAGAGAGAGCTTCCTAGGTAAAAAGGCCTTACTGAAAGAAACTAGCCCTCGTTTGGGGTTGCCTCTTTCAATTCAAAGTGACAGCAGAGGAGATTTCATAGCTGGGGTAACTCAAGGGGTCTCCGGGGCCCTTGGGCTACAATAGAAGTTACATGCTTGATGGAGCCCTCAAAGTATGTCAGGAAGCCAACTTCACTTGAGATGCGGTCTTAACAGTTGCCCTTTTGGGGAGGGTAAGAATGGCCCCTAGAAGCAAAGGCCGCTTGAGCGCCTATGGACTGTTACATGGGAGACGCTGCCTTAAGGCTGAGTAGCACTGCAGTCTTGAAAGTGACCCCACTGTAACATGATTAGATAGTGTAGAATGTGCAGAGTCTCTCGGCGCTGTCTTATTCTGTAGCTGGCTAATGTTTCCCACAGACATTCCTTTCAATGCAGAAGCCCAGGGAAGTGGGTCCTCCTGAAACTCGGAAACAGTGCATCGCTGAAGAGCAGCTGCGGCCCAGGTGGATAGACCCTGTGAAGTTCTTCTGTTTACACAGAGTTAAACCCTGGGTATACCACTCCTGAGTAAAAATAGTACCCATTTCTAACCAGCAGCTCCCTGTCCCCTTTACAGTTCTCAAACAGGGCACACTCTTTATGGACAGGAGAAAGTAAGCATACCAGCCGCCTTAATACTGGTGGGGCCTGGAAACCCCTTACTGATTTCTTGACCCCTGATTACACTTGTGAACCCTTAACTGACCTTCAGTTACTTTTCATCTAGAAACAGGACAGCTAAGACTCCACCTGGCTGGGAAGAGATGAGGACATCTTCAAAGTAGACAGCTTCTGTCCAGAAGTCTGGTCCAGGCCTATATAAATAAATACTCAATCACTAAAAATGTTTGAAATAACATGGTTTCAGTTAAGTTCAGTTGCTCAGTCGTATCTGACTTTGCGACTCCGTGAACCGCAGCATGCCAGGCCTCCCTGTCCATCACCAACTCCCGGAGTCCACCCAAACCCATGTCCATTGAGTTGGTGATGCCATCCAACCATCTAATCCTCTGTTGTCCCCTTCTCCTCCTGCCCTCAATCTTTCCCAGCATCAGGGTCTTTTCAAATGAGTCAGCTCTTCACATCAGGTGGACAAAGGATTGGAGTTTCAGCTTCAGCATCAGTCCTTCTAGTGAACACTCAGGACTGCTCTCCTTTAGGATGGACTGGTTGGATCTCCTTGCAGTCCAAGGGACTCTCAAGAGTCTTCTCCACACCACAGTTCAAAAGCATCAATTCTTCGGCACTCAGCTTTCTTTATGGTCCAACTCTCACATCCATACATGACCACTGGAAAAACCATAACCTCGACTAGACAGACCTTTGTTGGCAAAGTAATGTCTCTGCTTTTTAATATGTTGTCTAGGTTGGTCATAACTTTTCTTCCAAGGAGTAAGCGTCTTTTAATTTCTTGGCTGCAATCACCATCTGCAGTGATTTTGGAGCCCCAGAAATAAAGTCTGCCATTGTTTCCACTGTCTCCCCATCTATTTCCCATGAAGTGATGGGACTGGATGCCATGATCTTCGTTTTCTGAATGTTGAGCTTTAAGCCAACTTTTTCACTCTCTTTCACGTTCATCAAGAGGTTTTTAGTTCCTCTTCACTTTCTGCCATAAGGGTGGTGTCATTGGCATATCTGAGGTTATTGATATTTTTCCTGGCAATCTTGATTCCAGCTTGTGCTTCCTCCAGCCCAGTGTTTCTCATGATATACTCTGCATATAAGTTAAATAAGCAGGTGACAATATACAGCCTTGATGTACTCCTTTTCCTATTTGGAACCAGTCTGTTGTTCCATGTCCAGTTCTAACTGTTGCTTCCTGACCTGCATACAGGGGAGCAGGTTTCTCAAGAAACCAGGTCTGGTGGTCTGGTATTCCCATCTCTCAGAATTTTCCACAGTTTACTGTGATCCACACAGTCAAAGGCTTTGGCATATTCAATAAAGCAGAAATAGATGTTTTTCTGGAGCTCTCTTGCTTTTTCAATGATCCAGCAGATATTGGCAATTTGATCTCTGGTTCCTCTGCCTTTTCTAAAACCAGCTTGAACATCTGGAAGTTCATAGGTCACGTATTGCTGAAGCCTGGGTTGGAGAATTTTGAGCATTACTTTACTAGCATGTGAGATGAGTGCAATTGTGCGGTAGTCTGAGCATTCTTTGGCATTGCCTTTCTTTGGGATTGGAATGAAAACTGATCTTTTCCAGTCCTGTGGTCACTGCTGAGTTTTCCAAATTTGCTGACATATTCAGTGCAGCACTTTGACAGCATCATCTTTCAGGATTTGAAATAGCTCTACTGGAATTCCATCACCTCCACTAGCTTTGTTCATAGCGATGCTTCCTAAGGCCCACTTGACTTCACATTCCAGGATGTCTGGCTCTTGGTGAGTGTGAGTGATCACACCATCATGATTATCTGGGTCGTGAAGATCTTTTTTGTCTAGTTCTGTGTATTCTTGCCACCTCTTCTTAATATTTTCTGCTTCTGTTAGGTCCATACCATTTCTGTTTTTTATTGTGCCCATCTTTGCATGAAATGTTCCCTTGTAATTTTCTTGAAGAGATCTCTAGTCTTTCCCATTCTATTGTTTTCCTCTATTTCTTTGCATTGATCGCTGAGGAAGGCTTTCTTATCTCTCCTTGCTGTTTGGAACTCTGCATTCAAATGGGTATATCTTTCTTTTTCTCCTTTGGTTTTCACTTCTCTTCTTTTCACAGCTATTTGTAAGGCCTCCTCAGACAGCCATTTTGCTTTCTTGCATTTCTGTTTCTTGGTTTCATGGACTCCTAAAGAATAAGGTATGTTTTTGGAGGACTGTTAAAATTAGGAGTCATAGTTCTGTGTGTCATAGGGTTAATCTTTTTACCCACCAATTTTTTTTCTTATTATCTGTCTCGTATATTTAAAAAGACCTCCCCCACTCTCATGATGATTGCCTGAGACTTTAGAATTCAAAGCAGGAACTTGTGAATGTTTACAATCGAGTGCAAAAACAATTTGATTCCTGTTATAATAATCTGCTATAATAATCTGTTATAATAATGCTGCTACTCAGCAAGAAGCAGCTATGTAAGAAAACTATGGTCTTTTTGAGTGAATAAACTTCAAAAAAATGTAAATGAGATATGAGCTTTTAGATAAACTATTAAGAATAATTATGCTTTAGGAATGTCTGTCTGAAATAGTCTGTCCAAATTGGGGTAACTTGAATTGGGTTGTGCTAAACTAAGTGATGGAAGTTCACTGAGTAGCTAGCTCATTTCCAAATAGAGTAAGATTTTGAAACATTTATTACTGAACATTAGTTTCCCCTTACAAAGAAGCTAAAGAAATTTGGGACTGTTAATGACTAAAAATAAGCTGGCGCAAAAACTTGAATTTGGCTTTTCTCTCTGTTAAAAGGACACACTTTCTTCAGATGTTGAACTGCATTTGACAGTAGATTTAAGTTTATTTGCCTCTTACATGGTCTGTTCTGTATTTGCCTCTGAAATGCCATGTTGTTACTTTGGCTGAGTGAATAGCTATTGTTTCACAGTGACCTATAGTCCCATCTGACTGAGTGCTCGAAACCGTTCTGATATTTGTTGACAAAACTTCCTAAATCATTCTATGAAGCACTTTTGGCTTCTAGCTAACTTTGGGAAGCTTCAGAGGGCCCCTGAAACATCCCAAAGGGAGATATTACATTAATTGGGTTCAACTTCCGTGTTGAATTACGTGGGAAGTATTGTCAGGTGAACAATAAGTCTCGGGTCTATTGTATGGTGAATGTTACTAATACAGATATCCTAGAAACAATTTATATGTAAATTCTGATATATTCAGGTAAAATGTTGCCATACTCTAATTACTATCTTAAAGTGTTGTCACAGCACTAACCGAGTTTCTTATGAAAATGCTTTCTCTTCAAGAAGATTTATAGAAAGGACTTTTGGATAAATACAAGTTTCTGAACTGGGTAAGAAATTAAAGGATTCTAGCTGGAAACCTGATGACTGTACAAAGATTAACAAAAGGCCTGAATGAATTGGCAAATATGCTTATCACTTTTATGGTTTCTGAAAAATTACTCGTTTGAATCTGTTTTCCAGATCTTAGGAAACCTTCCCCTCAAACTAATTATGACTTAACAGAAATTTGGTAAAATGATATTTAATAAACAAATTGAAACATTTACCTTTTTTCTCTATCTGAGCCCTTCAGAAATGGGAAACTCTTAGGGTTCCAGTAACTTTATCAGATAGATTAGGAAGGTTATCTCACTAATAGGTACAGAAATCTCAGTTTTGGAGACCTTGAGAAAGGGAGGAGTTCACTTAGATCTGTTAGTCAAAATGTGTGATAAGCCTTTGGGATGACTTTCCTACCCCTGAAAGGTTTTATTTTAAAGTTAAGTTTGAGACTCCATAAAAGTTTCAGCAAAGCAAAAAAAAAACACAAAAGTTTATGATCAATTATGGTTATATAAATAATCAGGTCAAGTTTATTGAGAACAGACCTACTTTGTAAACAAGTCTTAATTTGGTTATATTTGGTAAAAATGAGGGTGATTTTAGGGAGAAAAGGATGTTTCAATGAGTGTTAAATCCCAGTCTGTATCTACTAAGACTCATTTCCTGAATAGATCTCTGCTGTTAGGATATATTAATGTAAAATTTAATTGAATTATTAAAGGATACTCTCAGTTTGTTTCTGAAGCTTAGCTCAATAATCTGTCTTTGGATAAAGATCAGATGCCTCGCGACCTGCAACCAAGACTGGAAAAAGACATAATTTAAGGAACTGTCCCCAACCTGGCTGGAAGGACCTTTTATCAGCTACTCTTAACTGGCTCATGCCCACTGAAATTGAAGGAAAATTGACTCTTGGACTAACTCCCACTTCCAAAGGCCCCTCCACTGGACTGGTCTATAAAGAGGAGTGGCTGACCTCAAACTCACCTTAAAACGATGCTCAGACAGAGGAAACTGCAGGAGGATGGGAAGACGATGACGTCAGAAGTAGACTGCTTGCCCAAGATGCCCGACCTGATTCTAGGGTCATTTACAACGCTTTCTTGATTCCTTGGACCTTTGCACATCAATCGAACGTTTTCTGTCATAGACACGATTCTGTGCTAATTTAAAGCTCAATCCAGTTGTCGGGTTGCGGCCTAGTACTTCCGGGTTACCTTGGTGGATTTCTCCTCTCCAGGGCTCTGATTGGATAGACCCTAGAAAGTTTATTTTAAAAGAGAGTTCAGCCCTGTTCTCTCTATTCATGATATTACTAGATGGGATCCTCTCACTTGGTCAGCTAATTCCTGCTCTGACCCTGGCTCATAGATTTAAGTGTTTTCTTAGGGTCATTTAAACTCAGTAACAAGCTAAGTCTCAATCAAAGAAAATGTGACCTCTTGACTACTAAAAGGAAAATTCCCACAATTATGGGATGGGTCTATATATGCTTAACACCAGGCTATGGTTAAGTTTAAAAGCTCTTTATGTTGGGAACAATTAAATCATACTAAGAATGATCAACCTAGTATTATTATAAAACTAGGCTGAGTACTTTGTGAACTATGCCTATTATTACCGTTACAGAGAATGATTGATATGAAACTCAATGGATTTGTGGTAGTAACTTATAGCCCTGGCACCTACCAGGATGGATAGGAAGGTATAGCCTGGGATTACCATGAACTCAAGTCATACACATAATAAATTAGAGGTCAAAGATTTACAACAGACCGTAGAAATTGAGACAGGCTATGAGGAGACAAATGCCTGGCTGGAATGGATTGAATATTCTGTGCGCACTTGAAATAAGAGCAACTGTTACGCTTGCGCAACAGGTAGGCCGGAGTCTCAGTGGTGCCATTGCCGCTCGGATGGACCTCAGATGCTATGGGCATAGAACGCGTGATACTCCTCTTTCAGGACAATATGGCCCGGGGTAACAAATCCTGCAGGACCTTGTCACTAACGTTCGTGACTGTGAAGGGTCCGAGGCATAACCCCCAAAGACTGTCAAACCCTCATTCCGTAATGCAAACTATACCTCGCGCCTCTCTAGGTGGGGGGAACAGTTAGCATTCTTGGGGAATGTGTCTGGGTGCAGTGAAGGCCGGTCCTTTGAGGGGATGAACAATGATTCTGCATGAACTATGGCCTGGGAAGACATCTGGTGTTGTGGAGGACCATTGCTTGCGACTCTGCCGGCCAGCTGGAGTGGAATCTGCACTCTCGTTCAACTGGCTGTCCTTTCCACCCTGGCATTTCGACCCTCGGATCCACCTCTTAAGCAGACTAACCACAGAGCCAGAAGGAACACCCTTGCCCCAGGTGGGTCATCTGATCCCTATGTATTTATTCTGCTGGGGTCCCTAGAGGTATTCCTAATGACTCCAAGGCTAGAAACCAAATAGCAGCGAGGTTTGAGTCAGTATCATTCTGGTGGTCCACCATTAACAAAAATGTTGATTGGATAAACTATATTTACTACAACCAACAGAGGTTTGTTAACTATACCAGAGATGCTCTAAGGGGAATAGCAAAACAGATGCTGCCAGCAAAATGGCCTGGGGAAAATTGACTGGCCTTAGACACGCTTCTGGGCTTCCCTTGTGGCTCAGCTGGTAAAGAATCTGTCTGCAATGCAGGAGACCTGGGTTTGATCCTTGGGTTGGGAAGATGCCCTGGAGAAGGGAAAGGCTACCCACTTAGGCATACTGGCGTAGAGAATTCCACGGACTGTATAGTCCATGGGGTCGCAAAGAGTCGGACACGGCTGAATGAGTTTCACTTTCACTTTCAGACATGATTCTGGCAGAAAAGGGAGGAGTATGTGTTACGGTATGGTGTTAATGTCGTACTTTCATACCCAACAACACGGCCCCTGATGGCACAATAACAAGGGCCTTACAAGGTCTGACCCCCTTGGGTAATGAGTCGGCCGAAAACTCGGATAGATGACCCATTGTCCAGTTTGATGGGACAGTGGTTTGGGAGATGGAGAGGCATCATGTTGTCTATCTTGACTACCCTTATTATCACACTTGAAATACCCCGCTAGGGTGTTGCCTCATTCCTTGTGTCAGGAGCCTAATACAAAGATGAATAGAAACAGCTCTCACCAAGCAGTCGGCTGCAGCCTGTCATAGCAACCTTCTATTCCTGGAGGAGTCTGAACGTGAAAGTCATTCCATGCTGAGTTCGAAGAAAAGAATCACTGACCATCATAAACATGGGGTGGGACTTGTAAGAAACATATGGTCTTTTCTACCAAAGAAGAGAGACTGAAGAAATGGATTCATATTGATTTTTTTAGAATAGCTAAATAGGAAGGTATCTCTATCTGTGTGTTTATGTATGCATCTGGCTTGTGAATAAGAGTCCTGGGAGGGTGACTCGTCGGTCTTCTGTTTTCTTGCCTTCCTGGTTTCTCTTCCTCATAACAACAACTTGGCAGGCCGGTTTTGTGGGCTCTACCCTGGACACAGGCAAAGAACCAAAGGGCTGGAGAAAATGTTTAATATAAATCCTCGACTCAGCAGCTTACAAGTATCACGCATGACCCCCAGCGACCAATAAAATCTTAGGCGCCGTTCGGGGAAGATTGTGACCCTGTGGTCCTCAGCCTGTGAGGGACCAGGGGAGGGAACCTGCGTTTTAGGGATGAAAACCGGGAGCGCTTCCCACTCGCTGCGCCCGCTCCCGCAACTTTGTCTGCGGAAGTAGAGACTGCCTTGTGAGCCGCTTCCGTCTGCGTTATTCCTGTGACTCTGAGAGCATTTCCTACAGCTAGAGCGGACGTTGCTCTGTTTCCCTTAAGACTGAGGAATGTACCAAAAAAAGGGGGGAAATAGCACATAAAGCACTGACCTGTTTACCCTGGTTTGCCTCCTGCAATAGGCTGTTGATTAACCAAGCCTTGAGTTATTTTACAGACAGCGCTGCACATGTGGAAGACGGGAACCCATGTCTCCAGGATGACGCCGGGACCTAGAATCTTCAGTTTACAGAACTCATGAAACAGACTGTTGCCACTGCAGCCTTTTACCAGCAAGAAGTTCTTCAACAAGAAAAACCCAGCTTCCGGTTGTCCAAGTAGCTTGCTTCCAATCGGCTTTCTGACCTTCGAGACTAGCCAATAAGACTGCCAAGTTTGAAATTCCCCTAACCCCTTACATTTCACCCTGAACACTGGACGGGGAGACAGATCTGAGCCCTGCCTCCTGTTGACTGAACTCACAATAAAAGTTATTCTTTTTTTAAAAGCTGGTGCCATAGTGTTGGCTTCTGTGTGTTGCAGACAGTGAGCCCTTGCTTGGTAACAAAAGGATGAAAAATATCCACTGATGCATACGAATTTTGGTATTTCTATCTGATAGAGTGAAAATGGTGGCAGTATTTCCTCCTCGTAAAGCAGTATTCCAAGCATCAATTAACACTATATCCTCCACTGTGAGGTGAAAACATTAGTTGTTTTATCAACATGAGTTGATAGAATTGCACCTGAGCTGGATGGCCAGAATATTGACGTTCTCCTGAGTCTTTAATGACGGACATATACATTAACAACACCTTAGAAACTCACTTTATGTGTCTTCCTAAAGTGTTCTCTGTTTTGTTTTTGGACACTTGCAACTTTAACGTGCTGTGTGATCTTTGGAAGGTACTTAGGGTTTCTGGGCCTCAATTTCCCCCAGTTAAGAAAGGATAATAATAACAACTCCTTCAAAGGTAAACTGTAAGGATTAAATGAGTTACTGTGCTGAAAACCTTAGGAAAATGCTTAACCTACAGTACAAGTTCTAAGGATTAGCTGTTATCATTATGGCGGTGTCTGGCCAGCCTTAATTCAGTGGTGCTCACTTGTGTCTAACTCTGTGATCCATGGACTGTAGCCCACGAGGCTCTCTGTCCATGGGCTTCTCCAGGCAAGAATACTGTAGTGGCTTGCCATTTCCTTCTCCAGGGGATCTTCCTGACCCAGGGATCGAACCCGGGTCTGCTGCATTGCAGGCGGACTCTTTACCCATTGAGCCGCTGGGGAAGCCCCTGCCTGCCTTAAGAAGATTTATAATTCTCACTTCTCTAATCCTTTTTTTTTTTTTGCCAAAACATGAAAGCAGAAGAGGCAGACAACTTGTGTTTTATTCTCTCTGACGTGTTCCGGTAGGCCTCTCAGTATTGAAAACATATCATTTAGTGGTGTTGCTTTTGGCTGCTACAATCAAGTTATCTTAGAATGCCTTCTCAGAGTAGGTTTCTTCTCATATTTTTAGCATGCTATTTAATCTTTCTAAAGTGAGTTTCCTGTTGAGAAATGTTGCATTTGTATGCCTAATGATTATTATAAATTACAGTCATGAGTTAACTGTTACTAGTCTTTATTTAGAAGTTACAGTAACATGCTTACTAGCTTTCTGGGTTCATGACTTCCTGTGTCTGGAATTTCAATCCTCTCTTGGTCTGTCCTCAGTCCATTGTTTTTACCAAGATGCCTCTGGTGTAAGTCACCCGCAGTTGGTGACTCCAAAAGTTCATCTCCAACCCTGAACTGACCTAATGTTTCCAATTCATATAGCTAGGTTTCTTCCTGGCACTTCACATATACATTCCACTAGCAGTTCAAACGACTTCCCTGGTGGCTCAGACGGTAAAGTGTCTGCCTACAATGCAGGAGACCTGGGTTCGATCCCTGGGTTGGATCGATCCTCTGGAGAAGGAAATGGCAACCGACTGCAGTACCCTTGCCTGGAAAATCCCATGGACGGACGAGTATGGTAGACTACAGTCCATGGGGCCGCAAAGAGTTGGGCACGACTGAGCGACTTCACTTGCACTTTTCAGCAGTTCAAATACTCTGCTCTAAAATACTACTAATACCATTAAAGTCTGGACCAACTTGAAAGATCAAAGATTTTGTTTTGTTCACTCTCTGGAACTATACTTTAAATACATCCTCCTGTGAACTCAATTCTTAAAAAAAAGATTAATTTACTTATGGCTGCGGTGGGTCTTCATTGCTGCATGGGCTTTCAGTTCAGTTCAGTCGCTCAGTCGTGTCCAACTCTTTGCGACCCCGTGAATCGCAGCACGCCAGGCCTCACTGTCCATCACCAACTCCTGGAGTTCATTCAAACTCAGGTGCATCGAGTTGGTGATGCCATCCAGCCATCTCGTTCTCTGTCGTCCCCTTCTCCTGCCCCGAATCCCTCCCGGCATCAGGCCTTAGGGCTACTATATTGCTCGATGTGTGGACTTCCCCTTGCAGGGGCTTTTGTTGCGGAGTATAGGCTATAGGTATGTGGGCTCAGTAGTTTCAGTTCATGGGCTCTACAGCACAGATTTCAGTCAAGTTGTGGTGCACAGGCTTAGCTGCCCTGCAGCATGTGGAGCCTTTGCTGGCCAGGGATTGACCCATGTACCCTGCACTGGCGGGTGGATTCTTAACCACTTAGCCACCAGGGCAGCCCTGAGCTTATTCTTTTAAGTAAATTGTTCTAACCGCCTTGGCAGCAACATGGTCGATGAGACCATCAGTCAGGCATCACCTAAGCCTCACTTTTTGAGATGTGATTAGTTTTTCCTGCTGCTAAGTCACTTCAGTCGTGTCCGACTCTGTGCGGCCCCACAGACGGCAGCCCACCAGGCTCCCCCGTCCCTGGGATTCTCCAGGCAAGAACGCTGGAGTGGGTTGCCATTTCCTTCTCCAGTGTGTGAAAGTAAAAAGCGAAAGTGAAGTTGCTCAGTCGTATCCGACTCTTCGTGACCCCATGGACTGCAGCCCACCAGGCTCCTCCATCCATGGGATTTTCCAGGCAAGAGCACTGGAGTGGGGTGCCACTGCCTTCTCCATAGTTTTTCCTAGTTGCAGTTAAGGCTTTGTAAGTTTCTGCATGTTACCAGCAGAGGGCGATAGTTTCTCACAATTGTGTTACGTTTGGCAAGGAGCTTTAACAAAGGAGTTTGATGAGCATTCCTGACTGAATCTTCCAGGAGACCAGAAAGATATCTTGGAGATCATTTGAGGATGCCGCAAAGGAAACAGCTTTTGTTCCACCAAATAGGTAATCAACAGCCCAGCCCTAATTAATCATGTAGGCCTGTGATCTTGGGCAAGTCCCTTCCTCATCTCTAAAATGAAGGGATGGAACCAAGTGAAGTCTAAAGTTGAGGAAGTGGGGGACTTCCTTGGTGGTCCATTGGTTAAAACTCCGTGCTTCTGATGCAGGGGGTATTGGTTCAGTCCTTGGTGGGGGAACCAAGATCCCACATGCTGTGGCATGGCCAAAAATGACTAAATTGAGGAAGTGGTGGCAGTTTCTTCCTCCAGGGGGAAAGCCCCCAAAGTTGGTGCAGTGGCATAAGCAAGCACGGGCAGAGACCCTAGAGGACAAGCTTCTCTTTCTTATGAGATATGTTCGTTATACCATGGTCGGGGCTTAGTGATTTGCACTCAGAACTTAGGTACGTTTGAGCTACGACATGGAACAGTCTGGCATGTGATAGAAATAGGAGGAAAGCCCATAGTGAGAGCATTCTCCATCTGACTTCCAAGCTGAGGGCATGTAGGCAGTTAAGAAATAAATGGCCACTTCTTGTTCAGTTGCTCAGTCCTGTCCGACTCTTTGGGACTCCGTGGACTGTAGCATGCCAGGCTTCCCTGTCCTTCACTATCTCCAGTTTGCTCGAAACTCACGTTCATTGAGTCAATGATCCCACCCAACCAATGCATCCTCTGTTGCTCCCTTCTCTTGCCTTCAATCTTTCCCAGCTTCAGCTTTAGCATCTGTCTTTCCAATGAATATTCAGGGTTGATTTCCTTTAGGATGGACTGCTTTGATCTCCTTGCTGTCCAAGGGACTCTCAAGAGTCCTCTCCCAACACCACAGTTCAAAAGCATCAAGTTTTCAGTGCTCAGCTTTCTTTATAGTCCAACTCTGACATCCATACATGACCACTGGAAAAACTATAGCTTTGACTAGATGGGCCTTTGTTGGCAAGGGAATGTCTCTGCTTTTTAATATGCTGTCTAGGTTTGTCATAACTTTTCTTCCAAGGAGCAAACATCTTTTAATTTCATGGCTTGTAGTCACCATCCGCAGGGACTTTGGGGCCCAAGAAAATAAACTATTACTGTTTCCATTGTTTCCCCATCTATTTGCCATGAAGTGATGGGATTCAATGCCATGATCTTAGTTTTTTGAACGTTGAGTTTTAAGCCACCTTTTTCACTCTGCTCTTTCACTTTCCTCAAGAGACTCTTTAGTTCCTCTCCACTTTCTGCTATTAGGGTGGTGTCATCTGCATAGCTGAGGTTATTTCTTCCAGCAATCTTGATTCTGGTTTGAGCTTCATCTAGCCCGGCATGTCTCATGATGTACTCTGTATATAAGTTAAATAAACAGGGTGACAAGATACAGCCTTGACATATTCCTTTTCCAGTTTCCCTACAGTTCCGACTGTTGCTTCTTGACCTGCATACAGGTTTCTCAGGAGGCAGGTAAGGTGGTCTGGTATTCCCATCTCTTTCAGAATTTTCCAGTTTGTTGTACTCCATACACGACAAAGGCTTTAGCATAGTCAATGGAGCAGAAGTTGATGTTTTTTGGAATTCCCTTGATTTTTCTATGAACCCCCTGTGCTGCGCTTTGTCTCTCAGTCATATCTGTTTGTGACCCCATGCAGCCCGCCAGGCTCCTCTGTCCCTGGGGATTCTCCAGGCAAGAATACTGGAGTGGGTTGCCATGCCCTCCTCTAGGGGATGGTCCCAACCCAGGGATTGAACTCAGGTCTCCCACATTGCAGGTAAATTATTTTTAATTTCTGAGCCACCAGGGAAGACCAAGAATACTGGAGTGGGTAGCCTATCCCTTCACCAGGGGATCTTCCCAGCTCAGGGATCGAACTGGAGTCTCCTGCATTGCAGGTGGATTCTTTACCAGCTGAGCTGCCTGGAAAGCCCATGAACCCCCTCCCAGTATTTAAAATGTGCATGTCTGTTAACCCAGCAATTCCATTTTTTAAAATATTTTCTTTATGTGGACGATTTTATAAATTCTACTGCATATGTTACAATATTATTTCTGTTTTATGTTTTGGTTTTTTGGTCAGGAGGCATGTAGGCGCCTACTTACCAGGGGCGGAACCCACACCCTCTGCGTTGGAAGGTGAAGTTGTAACCACTGGACTGCCTCAGTCCTTGCCCAGGGAAGTCCCCCAGCAACTGCATTTCTAGGAAATTTCCCTACAGATGCATTTACTCATATGCAAATAAATGTATAAGGATATTCATTGCTGTTTATTTATAATCACAGAAGACTGGAAACAAATTCCTATCACTAGAGGATTTGTTTTAAAAATATATGGACCAGCCATGCAAAGGAATAGAATGAACTAGTAACAAAACGTAGGAGGTTCTAAATAAACTGACTTCAAAAGGTCTCAAAGAATCATAGTTATTAGAAAAACAAGGTACAGAGCAGTGTATATAGTTTGCTTTTTGCAGGTTTTTAAATTTATATGTGTATTTGTGTATGCATCCCTAGAAAGATAAAAGGAACTCGTGACGGTGGTCACCTTGGTGGAGAGGCGAAGCCTACCAGGAAGCTGGGAGACGGCAGGATGGACCTCATTTTTATTATATGCCCTTTGGTACCCTTTGAAATTTGTTTTATGTGCGTATATTATTTATTCTAAGTAAGTAAATACATAGGAAATTCATTTCAGTAATTGTTGTGATGGCCTCTGGATGACACTGGAGGGATGGGGTCACGGCCACTCCTCTCATCCTGGCTTTCTTTTGTCCCCTCATCTCCAGTCACGTCCCAGTCTGTCTTCACCGTGCAGAGAGACTGTTCTATCTAAAACACGATTTCATCATCTATCCTCCCTGCCCCCAAACCTCCATGACCTAGGAGGTAATATCCAGTTTTTCTCCTGATATTCCAGGCCATAGATTAACTGCCCTTAACCTTATGTTCCTTTTGTTTGTCAGAAGCTACACTGTACCGAGTTCAGTAGCAAAGTCTTTGAAGAGAGACCACCTGGGTTCAAACCCACTGTGACTTTAGGTTAAGCCCCTTAATCCCAGCGTGCTTCAGGGTCATCATCTGCAAAATAAGCTCAACAAAGGCACGCACTTAGCGGTGTTTAGAAGTTGTACAACATAGAAGAGTTAGTCGCTTGTCCAACTCTTTGCAACCCATGGACTGGAGTTCACCAGGCTCTTCTGTCCATGGGATTCTCCAGGCAAGAATACTGAAGCAGGTTGCCAATTCCTTCTCCAGGACATCTTCCCAACCCAGGGACAGCACCCAGGTCTCCTGCATTTCAGGCAGACTCTGCCTACTGTCTGAGCTGCGGGGAAGCTGAAGTAGCAGTGTTTGGTGCATAAGAAAAGTAGACACTATACATTGACTGTCATCGCTCTAAGAATACGACTGCTTTGGGGCTTATCATCAATGATAATTTTTATTGGCCTTTTTACACAGTATTTTCTGTCTCTCCCAGTAAACTGTGGGGCCTCCATGAGGTCAAGGACTTTGTTGTTTTATTTAAAAGTATATTACTAGACTTCTTAAAAAGTACATTACTATGGCTTGGCACATTGTTCTTGTTTAGTCACAAAGCCATGCCCAACTTTTTTGTGACCCATGGACTGTAGCCTGCCAGGCTCCTCTGGCAGTGAAATTTTCCAGGCGAGAACAGTGGAGTGGGCTGCCGTGGGTACTCACTAATATTTGACTGGATGCCTTGCTTTCAGATTCCCAGTTCATTTAGTCGTTCAACACTTAGTGAGTCTCTAATGTGTGCCAGTCTCTATTTGGTGATAAAGCAGTGTGCAAAAAGTCCCTGCTATCTTTGAGCTAGGAGATTCACGGTGGAGTGGTTCTGTATTTGAACCTGTTCTATCATGATCTAGGAGTTCCAAACCCAACTGGCCATCAGAATCCCTGGGGAGCTTTAGAAGAAGTCTGAGGCAGTGTCTACACTGGGCCCTGGAACCTACAGTTTTTTACACAAGATTTTTATCATCGTTAAAAGTCTGGATTTTAATAAGATTCTTGGACACATGGCCCACATCTGTTGGCTCATTCAACTTTAGTACCTGTCTCATCCCCAGTAGCTTTTCCAGAATCACCACCTCACTATACAACTCCAAGTGTTTTCCCAACTCAAACTTGAACTTCTTCAGCATTTTATTATTTATTCATTTATATTAAAAAGTTTAAGTGAAATGCAGTTGATTCACAATGTTGTGTTAGTTTCAGGTGTACCGCAAAGGGATTCAATTATGTGACCCGGGGATCAAACCCTGATGTCCTGCACTGGCAGGCGGATGCTTTACCATTGAGCCGCCATGGATGCCCCAGCTGTGTGTGTGTGTGTGTGTGTGTGTTTTCTAACAGACGGCATGGAGTGGGTAACTAGACTGATAAACTGTCTGGGTCTTTTCCAGTGCTGTCTGAAGTCAGCTTCTTGGCTACTTCTGTCTAGTCATCTGTCTGCATCTCTCGGGTCACGATGTCCATCATCTTTTGGGTTTGGTGGGCCTGTTGGTGCTGAGCATAAGAGTGCTTCTGAATCTGATTGTTTCATTTTCTTTTTTTTAGTAAAGTCAAGAGAAAACAGACAAGCAAATAACCGTCAGTAATCTTGACATCAACATGAGCTTCATTCACAGTCTGCCATCTTTGGCCATGGAGCATGTTTTGTCAGAGGTATCATGGCCACGGAAACTAGGCAGTTTTTGCTCTGAACATCCTCAGTAATTAGCTTGAAGTTTTAAAATGCCACTTCATCTTTCTGCACATCAGCAAAGCTCACTTCAAAAACAACAACCCCAGAGGCCATCAGATGGGATTTTGGTTCCCAGAGATTTTATGACTAGTGTTTTTCCAATATTTCTTATATTGAACATAGCTGATGCTTTCACATTATACCAATCTTTCTTAGAAAACAGACCAACCACTTCCTTCTTGGTTCCCTTTTTGCTGCCTTTCATGAGGTGCTTGTTGTTGCTGACCTCCAGAGAGCCAAAAGGTAGAACCTGCATTTTTAAAAGGAAGCACTTACAAGCTGGCCCAGTGTTTCTAACACTGAGCTCCACCGAGTATTTGGGGGTGGGGAATTGTTCACACGTTCCATGACAGTTTTTAAGCTTGAGATTTAAAAAGTTTACTATTTGACGCCGGGGTCTTCCCTGCTGCAAGCGCTTTTCTCCCGCGGTGGGCGGGGCTCCTCTGGGTGCCGCGCGTGGGCCTCTCGTCGCAGCCTCGTCGCAGCCTGAGTCTTGTAAGCACTCAGGCTTCAGCAGCTGTGGCACGTGGGCTCGGTATTTGGGCTCTCCAGCCCTAGAGCACAAGCTCAGTAGTTGGGGGACACAGGCTTAGTCGTCTCGAGGCATGTACAGTCTTTCTGGACTAGGGACCAAACCTGTGTCTCCTGCATTGGCAGACAGTCTTTGCCACTGAGCCAGCCAGGAAGCCAAGCTTGGGATTTTTAATGATATGATTTTAATATTCATTTTTAGATATAACTGCCGTTTCTCTTTTGCAGCGACATTTCCTAACTGAAAGGCTTTTTTTTCCCCCCTAAGATTTATTTACTTATTGGCTGTGGAGGGTCTTCGGTGGTTTTGAGCAGGCTTTCTCTGCTTGCGGTGGGCAGGGGCTACTCTTCCTTGGTGTACGGGCTGCTCTTGGTGTGGAGCACCTGCTCCAGGACCCACTGGTTCAGTAACTGCCATGCAGAGGCGTAGTTGCGCCCCCGCCCCCCCCCCCCGGGAAAGTGGGATCTTCCAGCATGAGCGATTGAATTGGTGTCCCCTTCATTGCAAGGCAGATTTCTAACGACAGGACCACCAGAAAACTCCCTCCATGAGTGTTTAACTAGGGGTCTTTGCATTATTCAAGTGTGTAGCATAGATCTAGTGCTTTTCAGAGTGAGGTTGACCCAGATCTGTTCAATAGCGTCTTGCCTTCCCAACTTGAGAGCAAACTTGGTTCTGACCCAGCCCCATATCCTATGAGATGTCCCAGTGTCCACTTTATCCCAGGGTGGTGGGCTGGCAGTTCAAGGGTGCTTCATTGTTAGGTGCCTGGGGTGAAGACTGAAGTCCTTGGGCTCTGTATCTCTGGCATTTCCTTAGACCACATGCTGTGCAGATACTTAAGGAAGGTTCGCATCTACACACCAGATTGCTCCCTTGGAAGGGCGACTTTGCTGGAACCCATCCCATCGCAATAATGATGGAAAGCACAAAGCTTGCGAGCCAGTTACGCCTAAATTCAAATCCTACCTCCGCACCCCAACTACCCTGCAATGTGGCTTTGGGAAAATGATACATCCTGTGCGTTAGTTTCCTCACCTGAAAAATGGAGTCAGTAACAAGTCACACAGTGGTTGTTACAGTTACGGGAGGCTTCGCTTGCATAACCAAGGCACTGAGCTGCTCTCCATCAGTTGGCATCAAGCGCGCTTGAGCTCATCGAACCCTGAGAAGTACAGGTGAACTAACTGACATCTATTACAGGCTCAAGCCGTTGGTAAACCTGCTCGGTCGTCCCAAGCAGTGCGGGTGAGAGGTTCGGAGGCCGGCCGTGTGTCGGCACCGGAGCAAGGGCGGGCGCAGAAGCGCGGCGCTTCCCCCCTCGCTCCAGCCCGGCTGCCCAGGCGGCGTTCCGACCTTGGAGAGCCTCCCGGGGCCTGCAGGGGGTGCGGGGCAGGGGCGGCGCGCGACGGCGGGCTGAGGCTGCAGGCTGAGGCGGCGGCGGGCTGAGGCTGCAGGCTGGGGCGGCGGGCTGAGGCGGCGGCGGCGGGCGAGGCGGCCTGAGGCGGCGGCACGCACCTTCCCACCTGGCCCCGCCCACAGGCCGCGCCGCGCTGACAAGTGCGCGCGCGCGTCCTCCGCGCCGGCCCGTGGCGCATGCGCGCTCCGCGCTGTCTTCTCAGCCAGAGCGGCGGCGGCGGCGGCGGCGTTTGAGTGGAGGAAGATGGCGGCTCCGGGCGGCTCGGTGTCCCGCCAGCTGTGAGGAGTCCCGAGCGCGGCGGGCGCGGCCTGGGGCGCAGCGCCTCTGCTCGCGTCCTGTCCCGGGTTCCCTCGCCGCCTTCGCCAGCGGAGCGTACCCGAGAGCGTGGCGCGGGCTAGGCCAGGTGAGGCCTCTTCCTCTCCCGGGGCCGCGGCTGGGAGCCGGCGCCTTCTGCCCTTTATGTGCTGCGTCCGGCCCAGGCCGTGGACCCCGCGCGGGGGGCGCTGCTGGCTGGCCTGGGGGCCTCGCCGTGGTCTTCCTCGGCCTCCCCGGGGGGGGGGGGGGGCAGGGAGGAGAGCCCTTTGCCAGGCAGCCTCTGGGATAGGCGGACCCGGCCTCTGCCCTCTAGCAGGGCGGTTTTCGTCCCCCTTCCGGGGCCACGAAGGGTGTGTGACCTGGGTAAGGACGGCGTTGAGGTGTCAGATCACCTTCCACCCCGCCCCCAAATCTTTAACGCCTTTCGGGAGGCGCCGGAGTCCGGTGCTCTCCAGAATTAGGGCTGCGGCGAGGACCAGCATCTCTGAAGCTGCAGCTGCAAAAGGAAGATTTTGGGATTGGCTTTAAAAAATGAAACACAAGCAACCTTTCCTACCCTTTTAGCTTTTTGAGTGTTCCCCCAGCGAAGTAGGAACTGCGGATCTCCTTGATTAAGACAGCAGCCCACGTTGTGACAGTGGAAGGCTTCTGGCGAGAATTGTTTGTGCAAAGGGAACCTTGGAGGGTGGGAACCAATTTGCAAACGAAGAAAAAGCAGTTGTAAGATCTTGATAGTCTACGCAGAGTAACTTCGGTGCTAATGAAGCCCTCGTTCCTTTGAAACCTTTGGATTGTTAAGATTTCGATACCCAATTGCTTTTGTCTACTGATCTCTGAATTATGTTAGGAGAATAAAAGCTTTATTTCTTAATTGCCATAGTCTTTGGACTTTTCTGTGGTGGGATTCCAGTTGCTCAGAACACATTACCCGTTCTCAGTTGCTGGCAGGGACATTGTACTATAGTTAGCCTTTTTGAGAACAGCTTTTGTCGCTGTTGTTCAGATGCTAATCTGGAGGCTTGGGTTCTGTTTCTCTAGTAGAGAAGCCAGTTTGAAGCCTCGCGGTCTCTTCCTTGCGGAATGATGGCTTCAGTTGCAGCTGTGCTATGGGAAATTGTTGAGGCCATAGCCTTGGCTTGGACACACCAGATACCTTTTGTGACTTATATTTGTTCAACTGGTGCTTAAGAAGGATGACATCATGGGTTTAAAGGGACAAGAAAATCTGAGAGGAAATAGCATCGTTTAGAGTTGAGCATTTAAGATTTAGTCTGTAGCTTTTACTGGGAATAGTGATGCTCTGTTTCAGATCCCTCATTTTGAGCATATGTGTGTATATAAACTGGTTTCCTTTCTGTTGTATGATGTCATTTTATATCCTATGACTGTTAGCTTTTGACAAGCCTGGTATAAGTATTACTGTTATCTATATTGATCCACGGGTTTTCAGTCTGTTTCAGAAGCTTTTAATCGTTAGAGGAACAACTGTTTAGTGTTAGCTAACTTGGGGGCCTTTTTTTTTTTCTCTCTCTCTCTCTGTTAAAGCCTCTTCCATAGGGATTTGTAGATTTTCTCAATGCCTTTGCTAAGGACATAAACCTAAACCAGCAACTTCTCTGTTTAGAAAGTTGGAGAGCCAGCCACTCTGCGTATCAGTTTGCTAATAAAGAGTCATGAGATTAATGCAGAGAACATCCTGGTGGTTTGACATCACACTCCTTGGCAGGCTGTGTTGCGTTGTTGTGCTAAATCATCATCAAGTGTTGAAGCAACTTGGTGACATCCATGACGTCAGTCACTGTCCAGCATTTAGCCTTTTGCAGTTTCTTCTCAGAGTCACAGAACAACAGGATCAGGAAAAATCGCTGAGGATGCTTCTCAAGTGTCTGATTTCTGGAAGAGCCTTCTCTAAAACCGCTTCAAATAGTTACAACCCTCCTGTGAGACTCAGAGCTGTGTGGCTGCTGCACATCGTAAAAATGCTAGCAGAACCTCTAGGTTTTACAAGAATGCTGAAGTCCCAAGAAGTTACTCCAAAGATGAACAAAAACACAGGATTGTTTTTGTGATTTCAGGTTTGTTTTAGTCAGTCTATAAAACCAGAAGCCATTTGTTTAAATTACGCCCTTCCCGCTTCACAAGATTGTTATGTGAAATAACAGTGTTTGTGAAAATGCTTTGTAAAATAGACGATGAATGTAAAATTGATTATTCAGTGATCAGTTTTGTGAAGATGCCTATTGAGGGCCTTCTCAGTGCTGGACAATCTCGGAAGTAGGTCCTGATGATTCTAAGACAAGACAGCTTTAGGTCTGAAGTTGCTCGCAATATGGTCTGGGAGCCAGTCTAAGAAATTAGTTAAATACATTGCAGTGTAAAAAATGCACTGACTCCAACCAAGGGAGTGAGAAAGTCTTCTTAGAGCCAGGGTGGGTTTCCCCAGCCTTTCCTATTATTCTGCAGAAAAATACCCCTTTTGTGAGCAACTGCTTTTTATAAAAACTTAGAAAAAAATTCTGTCATGAGTTCTTTTCCTCTCTTATTCATTCACTGTTAATGACACTTCCCACACAGTGTGCCCCAGTTGCGGTTTCTGCGTTCTCAAAACCCACCAGTCTTGGGAGAGCCTTTCTGAGAGTGGACATGTGCACACGAAATACACACAAACATTGCAGCTGCAATCAAAGTATCTCAGATTACTAAGCGGCGACAGCTTTAGAGTGGTGACACTTTTGTTTTTGCTTTGTAAACGGGCACAAGCAGTACTGTATGATTTCAATTTGATCACACTTAATCAATGTTGAGTTGTCTGTCCCTTAGCATGTTGACTATTCGTGATTATTAATACTGTCTCTTTTCCCAGTAATAAATAAAGCAAGAACGTCCTTCTTTGGAGGTGAAGCTGACAGCTTAAGCCAGAACTATGCTAAACTGTTTTGTAAAATCTATTTATATAGATTGAGGCTGCGTAGCATCTCTGATCTTGAACTTCTGTCCAATACAGTTTTCTCATCTTCATGCTGTGGCGCTTTATAACCGGTGCAGCATGCTGGTACCCACACTGCAGAAGTTTCGCGGGAGTCTGACTTGAGCGGCATCCGTGAGTGGCGCAGTACTGGCCATGCGCCGTCTGCATCTTCACTGAGAACGGGGGCTTTCAGGTAGCGGCTGGCAGAAGAGTGAGGGTGGTGCGTCCCTGTTTCTGGCTTATGTGTGGAGAGGTAGAACCTACAGACAGGCCGTCTTAGAACTGCCCAGTGTTAGGCTCATGACACTGTGGCTTATTTTAAAGTAGTTTCTTGTGACATTCTTCCAAATGTCTTGTGAAATTATGACTTAGTGGTACTCTTGTAAAGCTTAATTCCGTGTTTCCTTACTCATGTATGTATCAGAAGGCAAATTTGCTTTGAGTTCTGATTCTTCCTGTATTGTTTCTACTTTTTAATTTCTAAAGTTTTCTCCTAGGCATTTAATTTTTTCCCAATGCTTCTGTTGTGTTTTGCTTCAAAAGTGGAAGTATCTTATACTTTAATGCTTGTTTATATTCATAAATCTGATAAGTGTACAGATATTATATAAAACAATAGTTATTTGTAAAATTTTACTACTCTGGACAGTATCTTGGCTTAGACAGTAACGTGTTTTCTCTTATCTCCTAGTAATACTGAATACATAGATTTCAGGTAGTTCATACAATTTCTTTAAAGGCAAACAAGCTTTAGTTTTCGCGACAGATATTCTCTTAGAATATTTAATATTTAGGATAATTTTATTTCAGCTGTTTTAAGGAATTCCCTAGTATGGCATACTCTCCCAAATCTGTTTCCTTTATTATTCTCATCTTAAATGTTTGCTTCATGTTACTATATAGAGAACAAGAAATTTTTTTTTTTTCCAGAATGAACCTCTTGGTGCATTGTTTGGAGAAAGGTTGATGTTAATTATAAGTTGATCAGTACAGTTTTACTAAGTGTCTGCTCTCCCATCTGCTGGCTAGATCAAGGGGAAATGGGAGTTGACCCTTCTATTTCAGTGTTTATTTTGAAGCTTTTCACTAGTGTTCTTGCTTTCTCTTGCCAAAAAGCAACAGTGTCTTGTCTTCCCTTGGTTGATCCAGCAGTGTTGTTTGCGGTCTGTTCTAAGGACTGCTTTCTTACCTTTTGCTTTGAGACGTCTTTCCAAGTAGACCCTTTGTTCTAGTCAGAATCAAGCGCACTGCCCTCTTCCTTACTTTCCTGTGGGTCCTTCACATTTTGACTTGTCTGTCTTCCTTACCTCTCCCCACCTTTTTTCTTCCCCAGTAAATGTAGTTCTCTTCCAAGCGTGTTTCATAAACCATAATGGAATTTTGGAATATAATTCCCTGTAGAGATACATAATAGTGTCTGGGTTAGAATTTCACATTTTATTTAACTTAAAAGTAACTTAATGGTAATGAATCTTGGATGTTGCATTAGGTGAAATAAGCCACAAAAGAACAAATGCTGCATGATTACACTTGTGTGAGTTCCCCGGAATAGTCTCAATTCATCGCGAGAGAAGGTAGAATGGCAGTTGCTGGGGCAGAGGAGAGGGAAAGGAGAATTGCTATTTAATTTTAGTTTGGGATCAAAGTTCTGGAGGTAGAACAGCGTACTTGATGCCGCTGAACTACATATTTGAAGATTAAAATGAGAGTTTTTATGTGATGTATAAACACACAGAGGACGCTTCCTGGTGTGCCTGTGCCCTGTGGGCTGGACTGATAGCTACTCATTTCAGTACAGTGATCAGGATCGTAGGCTTTGGCCCCGGGGAGACCCAGGCTCGAGTCCTGCTGAGTTCTGCCACTTTCCTTGGGTATGGGCCTTAGGTTCTTTAACCCTCAGTTTTTTCATCTATAAAATGAGGGTAATGCCCGTGTTTGGGGACAATTAAGTTTCAGAGCGCAAATGAACTTCCAACGTATTGCCTAGCACATAGTAAACACTCAGGTCTTAGACATTATTACTACACTGTCTTACGAGACGTCAAAACTGGAACAAGGGAGCTTGGCTGCTGGCCTCCTGCTGGCGCCGTCCCAGGCCATGCCTGTCCGTGTGCGGACGTCCCCGCAGCAGGAGTGCACGTTCTCCCGCTTGCCCTGTGCTCCTCTTTCTGTCTTTGGAGAACTGGGCTCATTCGTGTCTTCATTTGACACCACTCCCCGGATGTTTCTCAAATCCATCTAGTTGTGGTCTGTCTTTTGTGCCTCTTAATTTTCCAGGGACTTTATACAGCATATTCTCTAAATCAGCTGCCCATGTGTTCACAACTAAGTCCGTTATTTCACCTCGCACCTCTCTGAAGATAAAAAAAACCTTTACTAACCGGGTTCCCATCTCAATATTCCCATTTCTCTAGATAGAATAATTTTATTCTAATCTGGTAAAACTGGGAGTCATTTGTTAGTACTACTAAAAAATCTGTGTGTGCGTCCTGTGCAGATCTGTGTTATCCTCCTCAGTATTCCTCGGGTTCCCCTGCTTCTCGCTGCATTTGCTGACGTGACTCTAGGCCAGGCTTCCGTGAGCTGAAGGCAGGCTGAGGTACTGATAGAGTGGTTGAATGAACTAGTCTTGTTGCCGGGGCTGTGCTGTTTATTAGTTGTGTGATCTCAGGCTCCCTCATCTTCAGGAAGGGAGTTACAGTTCCTGCCTCATAAAATATTTAATGCCTAACACATGATAAATACCCCATGAAAAGTCATTGCTGTTGATGGAGTTTTTCTTCTTGGCAGTTTCTGGGAATGATTAAGACTGAAGTGACAGTATTATGACAGGCCAGTCTTAAAGAACTGCTCTCTGAATGCTCCTCCTCTGATTGGGGCCCTGGGTGGCTCATTATTGCCTGGGCCTCTTATCTGTAAGGTAAGCAGATAACACTTCCTCAGGTCTCAGTGGTGCTTTATTGCGACTGTGCTGCTAAGTACGGTTGTCATCTTGATTCTACACACTTTCATCAGCCTTTTTGGAGAAGGAAATGGCAACCCACTCCAGTATTCTTCCCTGGAGAATCCCATGGACAAAGGAGCCTGGTGGGCTCCTGTCCATGGGGTTGCAAAGAGTCGGACACTCGGACTGTGTGACTAACACACACATGCTTATCTGTGAAGCTCTCCGTTTGGCCTTCTTTGTACCTTTCCAGCCTTATTTTCCACCCCACCTGTCATGCAGTCTGTTAAAGCCAGACTTGTCTCACTGCCTCTCATGTAAATCATGTTCATTTTTATAACTGAAAGATTCAGTTTCCTAAGTAGAAACCGTTTTTTTTTCCCATGTAACTACTCTGTCCAGCTCTACAGAGTAACTCCTGTGTGCTCCACCTGCCTGTCCTCGCACGAATAGGTTCTGAAAGGAAATGGCTGTGCTGACTCCTGCCAGGTCTCTTAAGGGGCCGTATGCGGTACAGTCCGCGTGGAATGTGCTTAGTGTCACAGGCACATTCAGGCCTCCCGTGTCGCACATACTCCCTCAGTGTGCGCATCTGGTCTTGTGGCTGATGTTCTTCACGATCTTTCTGAAGCATCGCGTAATCGCAGGTGTCTGTTGAGTCTTTCTTGCCTTTTTGTTTGTTGGTCCATCCACTGAACAAACATTTATTGAATGCTGCTATGTGCTAGGCATGGTTCAAGATATTAGGGTCACAGTGGACAGAATAGGCAAGGGCTCTGCTTTCCAGGACCTTGTATTTGAGAATGAAGAAAGGAATTAATGAATGGACAAAATTTCACCCAAGTGCTTCAAAGAAAATGAAAGAGAGCTAGCTGGGAGGGGAAGCTGACTGAAACTGGTTTAGAGAAGGCCTCAGTGAGAAGGTGGTGTTCCGGCTGAGAGATACGAGGCGGGACGTTTAACGGTAAGTTTCGGGGCATAAGGAACAGCTGTGTAAAGGTCTGGGATAGGAACCAGGATCCAGGCAGCGTGACCTGAGTGCATTTGGCTGCTACTTAGTTTTTGCTTCATAACCTAAAAATGGCCTCCCCCGTTTTCTTTCCCTCAGTGGCATTAACTGTTTTTTTTCTTACTGCATGTGGCGTGTGGAACTTCCCTGACCAGGGATCGAACCCATGCTCCCTGCGTGGGACGTGAGTCTCAACCACTGGACCGCCAAGGAAGCCCAGACGCTGACCTTTGAAGAGGCCGGTCTGGTTCTTCGCTAGACTCTTCCACAGTCGCGATTTGTCCTGCTGTTTACTTGTGTCACCTAGGCCCTTCCTCTGTCCCCTTTTAAGACAAGTCTGCAGGCTTGACAGTGTTCCTGTTTGCAGTCCTGTGTGACACTGTGTATTCATATTGTATCACACTTGATGCCAGCTTTTGCCGTTTTGATACTGAGTTTGATCACTTGCTTAGCCTGAGAGTCCTCGATCTTTCCTGTGTAAAGGTTTCCCTTTACGTGGATCCGGTAATCTGTTGGGTAGCCATTTAACACAGTGACTCTATTCTCTTTCACCTATTGGTTTTAATGTCCTTCAGTGATCCTTGCCTGAGTCAGTTTCATTGGAGGTTGTGAAAGGGTGATTGTTTTCACAATTATCAGCTGGCAAGATACCATCAACCAGGAATTGTAAGTGTGGCTCCTAGTTAGGCGAGTGTTCTGGTTGATCCTTGGCTTTTCGTTACAAGTTTTGTTGGTGAAGACTTGGGGCTCTCCAGGTGGCCCATTGGTGAGGAGCCCGCCGGGCAAACGAGGAGACGCAGTTTCGATCCCTGAGTTGGGGAGACCCCCCGCAGAGGGACATGGCACCCCACTCCAGTATTCTTGCCTGGAGAATCGTATGAACAGAGGAGCCTGGTGGGCTACAGTCTGTGGGGTCACAAAAAGTCAGATGAGACTTAGCAACTGAGCATACACAAGCACTGGGCACCTCAGTGGTAGCAGATGCGTTTCTCTGCCACTTTCTGTATCACTGTGGGCCCAGAATTCGTGTTGATTCATCATTCCACGCTGTGGCCATGAGCTCTGTGCTGCTGGCCTGTGGCCGGGGTAAGCGTTGCGTCCTTTCCATGTGCCATCAGCTTTGGGTGCTTTTCTGCCACAAGATACCCCAGGTGCGCCTTGCGCTCTCTCTGTTCTTGACCCCAAATCAGTCATTTTTCCAGGAAGACCTGGCTTCCTTTACAGAGAATGCCATTAGAAACCAGGTTCTGAGTGCTAGGAATGCTCACTGCCACTGGGTCTTCATTATTTCCAGGCTCTTTCACTGCGCAGAGACAGAAAATATGGTTTTTAGAAATCAAAACTTTGTGTTGACATTCCAGTTTGATTTGAACATATTACAGGGCTCTTTAGGTTTTTATTGTCTCTCTTAAACTGACAGTCTTACTTTCTAGAATTGTTCATGTCTGTTTGCTTTATCCTACTGTGCACGTCACTTTTAAAAGCATAGTATTCATATTGTTACTGACCAAATTACTAAGGTAAATTTAAATTTTGTTTGTGATTCTTCCTATCTTTAGAATATTCTGTCCAGATCCAGTCAAGAAAATGAAAAACATACTAGATATTTCAAATAGAGGATATTTAATATAGGTGGCAAGACTCAGCAAAATAGAGTAGGGCAGGGTTACAGAGGTTAAGAACTAGGGTGACACTGTTGCCTCAACTGTTGGGAGCAAAAGGGAGAGATGGTAGTGGCAGCGGTTTTGAAGAATATCGAGGGGAGGGGCACCCACCACCTCAAGCACTGCTGCCACTCTCAGACCTGCGACCAAGAGGGGAAATTGCCAAGGTACGCCACACGGCTGGTGCTTGGATCATGTCTTCCTCGGTCAGTTCAGTTTAGTCCCTCAGTCGTGTCTAACTCTTTGCGACCCCATGGACTGCAACACACCAGGCCTCCTTGTCCATCACCAACTCCCGGAGTTCAGTCAAACTCATGTCCATTGAGTCGGTGATGCCATCCAGCCATCTCATCCTCTGTTGTCCCCTTCTCCTCCTGCCCCCAATCCCTCCCAGCATCAGAGTCTTTTCCAGTGAGTCAACTCTTCGCATGAGGTGGCCAAAGTACTGGAGCTTCAGCTTTAGCATCATTCCTTCCAAAGAAATCCCAGGGTTGATCTCCTTCAGAATGGACTGGTTGGATCTCCTTGCAGTCCAAGGGACTCTCAAGAGTCTTCCCCAACACCACAGTTCAAAAGCATCAGTTCTTCAGTGCTCAGCTTTATAGTCCAACTCTCACATCCATACATGACCACTGGAAAAACCATAGCCTTGACTAGATGGAACTTTGTTGACAAAGTAATGTCCCTGCTTTCTAATATGCTGTCCAGGTTGGTCATAGCTTTCCTTCCAAGGAGCAGGCGTCTTTTAGTTTCACGGCGGCGTCACCATCTGCAGGGGTTGGAGCCCGAGAAGAGAGTCTGCCATGGTTTGCATTGTCTCCCCATCTATTTGCCAGGAAGTGATGGGACCGGGTGCCATGATGTTCACTGTCTGAATGTTGAGCTTTAAGCCAGCTTTTTCACTCTCCTCTTTCACTTTCATCAAGAGGCCCTTTTGTTCTTCTTCACTTTCTGCCATAAGGGTGGTGCCATCTGCATACCTGAGGTTATTAATATTTCTCCCGGCAGTCTTGATTCCAGCTTGTGCTTCACTCAGCCCAGCGTTTCTCATGACGTACTCTGCATAGAAGTTAAATAAGCAGGGTGGCAATATACAGCCTTGACGTGCTCCTTTCCCAGTCGAACCAGTCCGTTGTTCCATGTCCTGTTCTGTTGCTTCCTGACCTGCAAACAGGTTTCTCAGGAGGCGGGTGAGGTGGTCTGGTATTCCCATCTGTTTCAGAATTTTCCAGTTTGTTGTGATCCACACAGTCATGGCTTTAGCATAGTCCATGGAGCAGAAGTAGATGTTTTTCTGGAATTCTCTTGCTTTTTCTGTGATCTCATGGATGTTGGCAATTTGATCTCTGGTTCCTCTGCCTTTTCTAAATCCAGCTTGAACATCTGGAAGTTCTTGGCTCATGTATTGTTGAAGCCTGGCTTGGAGAATTTTGAGCATTACTTTGCTAGCGTGTGAGATGAGTGCAATTGTGCAGCAGTTGGAACATTCTTTGGCATTGCCTTTCTTTGGGATTGGATGAAAACTGGCCTTTACCAGCTCTGTGGCCACTGCTGAGTTTTCCAAATTTGCTGGCATATTGAGTGTAGCACTTTGCCAGCCTCATCTTTCAGGATTTGAAATAGCTCAACTGGAATTCCATCACCTCCACTAGCTTTGTTCATAGTGATGCTTCCTAAGGCCCACTTGACCTTGCATTCCAGATGTCTGGCTCTAGGTGAGTGATCACACCATCGTGCTTATCTGGGTCGTGAAGATCTTTTTTGTATAGTTCTCTGTGTATTCTTGCCACCTCTTAATATCTTCTGCTGGGTCCCTACCATTTCTGTCCTTTATTGTGCCAATCTGCATGAAATGTTCCCTTGTATCTCTGATTTTCTTGAAGAGATCTCTAGGCTTTCCCATTCTACTATTTTCGTCTATTTCTTTGCTTTGATCACTGAGGAAGGCTTTCTTATCTCTCCTTGCTATTCTTTGAAACTCTGCATTCAGATGGATATGTTTTTCCTTTTCTCCTTTGTTTTTAGCTTATCTTCTTTTTTCAGCTATTTGTAAGGCCTCCTCAGACAACCATTTTGCCTTTTTGTATTTCTTCTTGGGGATGGTTTTGGTCACCGCCTCCTGTACAATGTCACGAACCTCCGTCCATAGTTCTTCAGGCGCTCTGTCTGTCAGGCACTCTATCTACCTTGAATCCATTTCTCACTTCCACTGTATAGTTGTAAGGGATTTGATGTAGGTCATACCTGAATGGTCTAGTGGTTTTCCCTACTTTCTTCAATTTAAGTATGAATTTGGCGATAAGGAGTTGATCTGAGCCACAGTCAGCTCCTGGTCTTGTTTTTGCTGACTGTATAGAGCTTCTCCATCATTGGCTGCAAAGAATATAATCAGTCTGATTTCGGTGTTGCCCATCTGGTGATGTCCATGCGTAGAGTCTCCTCTTGTGTTGCTGGAAGAGGGTGTTCGCCATGACCAGTGTGTTGTCTTGGCAAAACTCTGTTAGCCTTTGCCCTGCTTCATTTTGTACTCCAAGGCCAAATTTGCCCGTTACTCCAGGTGTCTCTTGAGTGCTTACTTTTGCATGTCTTCCTAATTTTTGTTAATTTCCAGTTTATTCTTCCAGTATTTCTTTTTGCAAAAATAAATACGTGTAGTCTTTTTCTGTCCTTTCTCACATAGAAGGTCGCCGTATTATGTGCACTGTTCAGTTCTTTTCACTTAACATATCTTGGAGATCACGCTTGGAACAGAGGTAATGCCTAATTATTTCCACAGCTTCTTTTTGCGAATGTGCCAGATTTGTTCAACTGGTTACTTAAAAATATATATATTTATTTGTTTTGGTTGTGCTGGATCTTAGTTGTGGCTTCCAGAATCTTTAGTTTCTGCCTGCAGAATGGTTCGTTGCGGTGTGCAACCTCTTAGTTGGGGCATGTTGAATCTAGTTCCCTAGCCAGGGATCGAACCCAGGCCCCCTAAACTGGGAGTGCAGAGTCTTAACCATTGGACCACCGGGGAGGTCCCAACTAGTCACTTTCTGATGGTCGTCAGTAAGTAATGCTTTACTGCTGATCTTTTAAAAATAAATTTTGGTGGGAATTCACTGGTGGTCCAGTGGTTAGAACTCAGTGCTTTCACTGCTGAGGGCCTAGATTCAGTCCCTGGTCGAGGTAAAGATCCCACTGGCCACGTGGCATGGGGAAAAAAAAAAGACCACCTCACTACTTAAAATTGATGTTGGTATGTGCGTATGTGTGTTAGAAGGAGCTTTCAGCCGATACAGGTTCTGTTTTGCCACTATATGTATGACTTGGTTTCAGACTTCAAGTTTCCTCATATGTAAAATAAAGGTTAAGTTGCTCCATAATCTGTAAGGTTGCCTGCTGTAGTTACATTTTTCTGAAAGTTTTATTAGCCATATTTTTAAACCTGTTACTCAGTCAGGTATATAAGGCACAGGAAAAGTGTGAATGAGAGCACCAGGTTAAGTTTTAGAAGTACTGCTGAGGGTTTTCTGGACTTGAATCTGCTCGGGTGCTTGTTAAATTAAGATTCCTGGACCCATCCCTGTCTTCTGAAACCGTCTCTAGGACATGTGCCTGCTAGGTGATTTTTTTTTATGGTCAAGCAAGCTTGTGAAGCGAGAGTTTCTGCATGTACAGATGCTGTTGTCCTTTAGTTTCCTGAGGACAGGGAGTAGTCGGGACACTATTTGCCCTTCAGGAATTCCTTTGCTCTGACCACCACCAGAAAAAATATAAGTGGAAATGAAAATTTCCTTCTCTCACAGCATCTTGTCAAAATGCATTATGTTCTCTGCAGAATATTTTTGTGTCAGTGAGGAAGCCGGCTCTGTATGCAAACTGAGAGACTTGATAGGAATACCGTGGATTGTGTGGTGCTTTGAATTCTGCTTCCTGAAACACTTTTCACCATGCTTCTCCTTTACTCACATTTAGTAAATTCTTTCCTAGAGACTTCAGAACATACTGGGTTCCAATTCTGGTTCCTTTATTTTTCTTTTTGAACAGAGCTGGCTAATTGTGGGCAGATTAATTTATCTGGGCCTCATTATCCTCATCTATAAAACATAACTGATAATATGCCCCTTACAGAATTGAGGTAGGGTTAAATGAGATAGCTTCCCTAATAGCTCAGTTGGTAAAGAATCTGCCTGCAGTGCAGGAGACCCTGGCACGATCCCTGGGTTGGGAAGATCCCCTGGAAAAGGGAAAGGCTACCCACTCCAGGATTGTGGCCTGCAGAATTCCGTGGACTGTGCAGTCCATGGGGTCACAAAGAGTTGGACACGACTGAGCGACTGACTTTAAATGAGACATGATGCTTGGCACATACTCCCAGTACCTTCTGATTCCCTTTCCTCTTAGCCGATCTTCACATCAGCTACATTGTAATGATTTCGTGAGTGCTGGCACTCAGTGTCCATGGACTGGCAACACTGGCGTCACCAGCGTTAGTGTGCGGAACGCCAGGCCCCACTCCAGGCCTGCTGAGCCTCTATCTGTAGCTTGAGATTCACGTTAAAATTTGAAAGGCATTGGAACCGTAAGAGACTTCCAGAGAGGTTTCTTCTTTCTTTCTGTCTGAGTTCCCACTGACTCCATTCTTCGTATCTTTGGCAGTTTGGTTTTGCTGTACACTATTAACTGAGACTGGTTTAGATCAGTATGTGAGCACACACTCAGAATAAAACTCTACCTGCAGAATTAGTCACATTATTATTGTTCAATAGTTTTTTTTTATAGTGTGAGAAATTCAGTAGACTGCATAAAGTAAGTGCAGTTTAAAGAATAATTATAAGCAGACGTGTGTAACCACCGTCCCGGTCAAGTGATAGAATATTGTCAGTGCTTCAGGGTTCTTCAGGGCGCCCTTCTTGATTACAGCCATTTCCTCTCTTAGGAGTGACTGCTGCTTTGTCTTGTGACAATTTCCCTGCTTTTCCTGATAGCTTTACCACCTGGGTGTGCGTCTCTAAACAGTAGTTCACTTTTGCCTGTGTGTCAGCTTTGCATAAATGGAGCCCTGCTCTGTGTATTCTTTTGTTGCATTTGCTCCGTGTTAGAGATGTATCCATTTATTGTGTAGATTCTCTTTTAAAGTAGTAAAGCCCTCCAAAATTCTAGCAGGTTTTGAATAATTTTATCTGTAGTGTAGTCTTGATTTTTTTAAAAAAGAAAATGAAACCATTAATTTAAAAAGACATAGGTCTCTTAATGTTCAGCAAGATATGGAAGCAACCTGTGTCCATCAACGGATGAATGGATAAAGAAAATGCAGTTTCCGTACATACACGCACAATGGAATACTACTCAGACATAAAAAAGGACATTTTGCCATTTGCAACAGCATCAATGGAATTGGAGAGTTTTATGTTAGTAAAATAAGTTAGAGAAGGACAGACACTGTATGATATCATATGTGGAATCTGAAAATATAACAATCTAGTGAATTTAATAAAAAAGAAACAGACTCATAGAGAAGAAGCTAGTGGTTACCTGTGAGGGGAGGGACAAGATTGAGGTAGGAAAGTAAGAAGTACGGATATACAATATACAGATTATGTACACTATTGTATACAATATACAGATATACAATATACCTTGTATAAAATAAATCAGTTGCAAGGATATATTTCCATTTTGTGACTCACAGAAGAGTTGGACCCGACTTAGTGACTAAACAACAACAAGGATCTGTTCTAAAACACAGATAACATAGCCAATATTTTATAATAACCATAGATGGAGCGTCAAAGTGTGAATCCCTGTGCTGCACACCTGACACTTAGATACAATTGGAGACACCCAGGGGGTGTTTCATGCAAAGAGGGGCCCTAAGGACAGAAACGGTAGGGACCTGACTAACAGGAAGACACACAGACGAGGTGGCGAGAGGACACAGAAGAGCTGGACGAAGAAGGGCTTCATGATCTGGATAACCACGGTGGTGTGGTCACTCACCAAGAGCCAGACATCCTGGGGTGTGAAGTCACGTGGGCCTTGGGAAGCATCACTGTGAGCAAAGCTAGTGGAGGAGGCAGAATTCCAGCTGAGCTGTTTACAAATCCTAAAAGATGATGCTGTTAAAGTGCTGCGCACTCAGTATGTCAGCAAATGTTGAACATTCAGCGGAGGCCGCAGGGTTGGGAAAGGTCAGTTTTCGTTCCAGTCTCAAAGAGGGGTGGTGTCGCTGAATGTTCAGGCGACTGCTCAGTTGCACTCATTTCACATGCTAGCAAGGTTATGCTCAAAATCCTTCAAGCCAGGCTTCAGCAGTACATGAACTGGGAACTTCGAGATGTACACGTTGGGTTTCAAGGAGGCAGAGGAACCAGAGGTCAAATTGCCAACTTTGGTTGGATCATGGAGAAAAAAGCAAGAGAAAAACATCTGCTTCATTGACTACGCCAAAGCCTTTGACTGTGTGGATCACAGCAAACTGTGGAAAATTCTTAGACAGATGGGGATACCAGACCACCTTCCCTGTCTTCTGAGAAACTTGTATGCAGGTCAAGTAGCAACAGTTAGAACCAGACAGGGAACAACAGACTGATTCAAAATTGGGAAAGAAGTACTCAAGGCTGTATATTGTCATCCTGCTTATTTAACGTATGCAGAGTACATCGAGAGAGAGGCTGGCCTGGATGGGTCACAAGCTGGAATCAAGATTGCAGGGAGAAACATCAACAACCTCAGGTGTGAAGATGATACCACTCTAATGGAAGAGCCTCTTGATGTGGGTGAAAGAGGAGAGTGAAAAAACTGGCTTAAAACTCAATGTTCAAAAAACTAAGATCATGACACCCAGTCCCATCACTTCATGGCAAATAGAAGGGGGAAAAGTGGAAGCAGTGACAGATTTTATTTTCTTGGGCTCCAGAATTGCTGTGGGCAGTGACTGCAGCCATGACATTAAAAGACACTTGCTCCTTGGAAGAAAAGCTATGACCAACCTAGGCAGCAGATTAAAAAGCAAAAACATCACTTTGCCAAGAGAGGTCTGTATACTGAAAGCTGTGATTTTTCCAGTAGTCATGTATGGATGTGAGAGTTGGACTGTAAAGAAAGCTGAGCGCTAAAGAATTGATGCTTTTGAACGGTGTGTTGGAGAAGACTCTTGAGAGTCCCTTGGACTGCAAGGAGATCCAGCCAGTCCATCCTAAAGGAGACCAGTCCTGGGTGTTCATTGGAAGGACTGATAGTGAAGCTGAAGCTCCAATACTTTGGCCACCTGCTGCGAAGGGCCGGCTCACTGGAAGAGACCCTGATGCTGGGAAAGATTGAAGCTGAAAGGAGGAGGGGACAACAGAGGATGAGTTGGTGAGATAGCATCACCAACTCAGTGGTCATGAATTTGAGGAAACTCTGGGAGTTAGTGGAGGACAGAGGAGCCTGGCATGCTGCAATTCATGGGGTCGCAAAGAGTCAGACGTGACTTAATGCCTGAACTACAACAGCTGTGTGCTGGAGTTAGTATTGTTAGCACATGTGAGCCCACCTTTTACCAGGTGCTGCTTGAGAATATGTTCTGTGATTTGTGTGCTTCCTATGAATGGACATTTTATTTTTAACATTTGCTGTTGAAACAGTGCTGCACAGAACATCTTTTTTGCAGCTGTGCCAGGGTTTACTTCAGACATATTTCTGGAATTAGAATGTCTGGGTCATCTGGCATATGCTTTTAAAATGTTGACAGATGATACTCTAAAAAAGATTTTAACAAGTATGGTTAGTTTTCCGTGACAGTCTTCAACTTGATTGGAAACTTTAAATTATTCTTATCTTAAAATTTATCTTTATTCCTCTGTCATTGATGCATTCTATTCATTTACCCATTGTTTCCTACTTGCTAGTTACTGAGGGCAGTGTATGCATAGATTAGACATAGTTGCTGAGAAAGATGTGTACCTGATCATTCTATATGGTAGAAAGTGAGCAAGAAATATAAAGAGAATTAAAAAAAGAGATTCCTTCTAATGGCAGAGATTAGGGAATGTTTTCCGAAGTAGGTGGTGCTTGAGCTACCCTCACAGGATGGGTAGGTTTGCATGTAGAAAATTATGTCCCAAACAAAGACCAGCAGGGACAAAGGCCTTTAGAGGCAGGAAGGCAGAGGCTCTGTTGCGGTTCCGCGTGGCTGAGTGATGGAGGACTAGGCTCACTGGAGACGGGCGCACAGAGAAGGCGGGTAGGCGCAGCTCGTGGCGACGCCAGTCGTCGGGGGTCTTTGCTGTACACTGGCTCCGGCTGCCGCCGGCGGTCTAGGGCAGCGGGGCCCCAGGTGCCCCAGCTTGGCAGTGCCGACGCAGAGGCTCAGTTGCTCCGCGGCATCCCGTCTGCTGCGTTAACAGGCGCATTCTTCACCTTTGCACACCAGGAAAGTCCTCTGGTGACTTTAAAATGATAACGCTAGCTATGAAGACAGTGCTTCAAAAAGTAAAGAGTTACCACATGATCTGCCGCTCCACCTCCAGATGTCTGTACAGAAGAATTAAGAGCAAGAATTCAGGCATTTACCTATCAGTGTTCATAGCAGCATATTCACAGCAGCCAAACGGTGACAACAGCAAACGTCCATCAACAGGTGGATGGATTAACCAAGGTTTGGTGTACACATACGCCGGCGAGTTATTCAGCCTTCAGAAGGAATGGAATTCTGAGCTTCCCTGTTGGCTCAGTGAATAGGAATCCATTCGCCAGTGCAGGGGACACAGGTTTGATCCGTGGTCTGCGAAGGTTCCATGTGCCATAGAGCAGCTAACCTGTGCGCCACAACCGCTGAAACCCACACGCTCTAGGGCCCACGAGCCGCAGCTGCTGAGCCTGTGAGCTGCCACCGCTGAAGCCTGAAAGCCTGGAACCTGCGCTCTGCAACAGGAGAGTCTCCTTAATGAGAAGCCCGCGCAGCGCCGCTGGAGGAGGCAGGAGCACGGCCACAGAGACCCGCACAGCCAGGAAGGAAAGACTTCATAAAAACGAGGAAGGACGTTCTGGCCTCATGCAGCGCGGATGAAGCTAGAAAATGTTGCGTTAACTAGTAAAATAAACCGGCGCAGAAGGACAAGTGTTACGATTTCACTTCTGTGAGATACCTAGAGAGCAGTTCATAGAGAAAGTAGAACAGCGGGAGTACGGTGGAGTAGGGAGTTAGTATTCACTGGGTGTGGAGCTCACCTAGGGTGATGAGAAGTTCTGGGCGTGGACGGCGGTGGTGGTGGCGCAGAGTGAATGCACGTAATGCCGTGAAATGTGCGCTGTAAATCCGTCGGCATGTTTTATGTGTGTTTCACTACAGTAAAAGTGCACACAGAAAACGCCATGCTGAATGTAAACACTAAAGGATTGGTGCTGAGGAATCAATGAGGGTTTTTGATCTACATTTGCGTTGTGAAGATTAATCCTGAAGTGAAATGAAAGTAGATGGGAGAAGGAAGGAGCAAGCAGTGGGAGAATCAGCTAATTCTCTTCATTGCGGTCCTTTAGTTAAGAGAGGGTTTTGCCGTTAGGGCAACAGCAAGGTAATTGGAAGGAAGGGGTAATATGAGGGAAATCTGTTAATTAGATGTGAGAGGAAAGAGGAAAGGAAAAATAAAAGGTGACTCCTAAGTTTGAGTCAGGTAAACGGAAGGAAAGGAAGATAAGTGGATGCCTAGGAAAAGGAGCTTGGTGCCAGTTGTCTAGAAGGCAGTTGGGAATAACCAGAATGTGGAGAGGACGTTCAGGAAGATTAGGCCTAGCGCTGGAGGGGTTAATTAGCCTATCCCTCTGTCCACCTCCCCGCCCACCTGCGCATCTTCTCCAGCAGATACTTTATGGCGTCTGCCTGTGCCAGGCGTAGAAGGTGAACGCGTTTAGTCTAACCTCAGGGATCTCACAGTCCAGCGAGTCGCCCTTAGCGGTCATGTGTGAGACCATGTCAGCCCCTAAGGAGAAGATGCAGCAAGGGCAAGGAAGGCAAAAATGGGATTTTCTGGGTTACCTCAAAATTTAGAGTATGAGAGGAGAAAGGAACTTCAAATTGAGGGCTGAGAGAGGTAGCAGAGACCAGTGCAGTCCGGTTCAGGCGTGCAGTCATGGCCGACTCTTTGCGACCCCGTGGACTGCAGCACACCAGGCCTCCCTGTCCATCACCAGCTCCCGGAGCCTGCTCAAACTCATGTCCATCGGTGATGCCATCCAGCCATCTCATCCTCTGTCGTCCCCTTCTCCTCCGGCCTTCTGTCTTTCCCAGCTTCAGGGTCTTTTCCAATGAGTTAGTTCTTCACATCAGGTGGCCAAAGTATTGGAGCTTCAGCTTCAGCATCAGTCCTTCCAACGAATATTCAGGACTGATTTCCTTTAGGATGGACTGGCTGGAACTCCTTGCAGTCCAAGGGACTCTCAAGAGTCTTCTCCAACACACAGTTCAAAAGCATTAATTCTTTGGCGCTCAGCTTTCTTTATAGTCCAACTCTCACATCCGTGCGTGACCATTGGGAAAACCATGCTGCTGCTGCTGCTAAGTTGCTTCAGTCATGACCGATTCTGTGCGACCCCATAGACGGCAGCCCACCAGGCTCCCCCTTCCCTGAGATTCTCCAGGCAAGAACACTGGAGTGGGTTGCCATTTCCTTCTCCAGTGCATGAAAGTGAAAAGTGAAAGTGAAGTCGCTCAGTCGTGTCCGACTCTTAGCGACCCCGTGGACTGCAGCCTATCAGGCTCCTCTGTCCGTGGGATTTTCCAGGCAAGAGTACTGGAGTGGGTGCCATTGCCTTCTCCGGGAAAACCATAGCTTTCACTATATAGCTGCTTTCCTCAGTAGAGACCAAGGGGAATATACAGCTATCCGGAAGTAGATTGGGTCGGAGCATGAGCGAGACTGTGGTCGCTCGACGTGTCTGGCTCTCTGCCGCCGCATGGGCATGGCTTGATACGCTCCTCAGTTCACTGGGTTCTCCAGGCAAGAGTGCTGCAGCACGTTGCTGTTTCCTTCTCCAGGGCATCTTCCCAACCCAGGGATCGAACTTGAGTCTCCTGCATTGCAGGCAGACTGTTTACTCTGAGCCACGAGGGAAGCCCAATTTGAAAATCAAAATAGTGCTAAGATGAAGTTGGAAAATTTCAGAAATTTCTCTGAAATGAATTTGAAGTTTTGCTGTTTACTTTCTGTCCACAGCAGTGATGACAGTGCAATCTTGTTTCCTTTTTCTTTGCGATTCTTCGTATTTTTCGAGCTATAACTGATTGAGATAGTTACGTTAGTGTGCCCGTGAACTGTGCTTCCAACTTTGGATTTCTGCTGTTACCAACAGAAGTTCCTCCTTGGACCTTTAGTCCTTAGTTTTTAACCTTTAAAATATTATCTTCCTTTAATCTAAACTGGCCTAGCTCACAATGCACATCTTTACTGTGGTAAAATATACAGAACATGAAATTAACCATTTTAGCCGTTTTTACAGGCATAGCGGCATTACGTGTGTTCACATTTTTAGTGTAAGAATCGCCTCCCTTTATTCTTACTGCTTTCACAGCCTTATTTTCGGCCGTGCTGGGTCTTCCTTGCCGCGTGCAGACTTGCGGTCGCTGTGGCGCTCAGGCGTCTCGTGGCGGCGGCTTCTGGTTGCCGTGCTCGCTCTCGCCTCCCGGGCGTCGGCAGTTGCGCGTGCGGGCTCGCCAGCTCGGGCTCACGGGCTCTGGAGCTCGGGCTCGCGGGCTCTGGAGCTCGGGCTCGCGGGCTCTGGAGCTCGGGCTCGCGGGCTCTGGAGCTCGGGCTCGCGGGCTCTGGAGCTCGGGCTCGCGGGCTCGCCAGCTCGGGCTCGCGGGCTCTGGAGCTCGGGCTCGCGGGCTCTGGAGCTCGGGCTCGCGGGCTCTGGAGCTCGGGCTCGCGGGCTCGCCAGCTCGGGCTCGCGGGCTCTGGAGCTCGGGCTCGCGGGCTCTGGAGCTCGGGCTCGCGGGCTCTGGAGCTCGGGCTCGCGGGCTCTGGAGCTCGGACTCGCGGGCTCTGGAGCTCGGGCTCGCGGGCTCTGGAGCTCGGGCTCGCGGGCTCTGGAGCTCAGGCGCAGGGGCTGTGGCGCACGGGCTTAGTTGCTCTGAGGTGCATGGACTCTTCCCAGACCAGGCGTCAAACCCGCGTGCCCTGCACTGGCAGGTGGGTTCTTATCCACTGCACCACCAGGGAAATTGCTTAGTGCTTTTAAAATCAAACCTTCTGCCCAATAATTTTTCAGCTTTCCCACATAGAAAATTGATTCTCTTTACTTAATTTCACTATAATGTTTAACCCTTTAAATTTGAAGTGCCTGGTAGATTGGTTCAGGAATGATATGTGGTATATGTACACACACTGGACTCCTACTCAGTCCTAAAAAAAAAAGAATGGAATGTTGCCACTGGTGCCAACATGGATGGCCTTGGAGGGTATTATGCTTAGGGAAATAAGTAAGTGAAAGGCAGATACTCAGTGATATCACTTATATGTAGAACCTAAAAACTAAAGTAAACTAATGAATCTAACAAAAGACCAAGCTCATGGGTATTGGGAACACGCGGCGCTGGCCAGGGGGTGGAGCGGGAGGGGCCGTGACACAGGGAGGCGGTAAGCAGTGCAGACGGCTGGGCGTAAAATAGAAGACGGAAGATACGCTAAAGGGGCATATTGTGCAGCACATGAAATATTGCCAGCATTTTATAGTTGTAAATGGAGTGTAGCCTTCAAATTGGATTGTACATCTGAAACTTACATATTATACATCTATATACCTCAATAAAATTTTTTGAAGTACTTTTTTCCTTGTTGATTTTTTTAAAAAGAAAGAGAATGTTTTATATTTTATACAACATTGTACAGAAAAATAGTTTTGGGGCAGTAATTATTTAGTTATTTAGCTTTATCAAGTTTCCTTTCTCCATGTTTGCCTGAGAAATTTCTTTTAAAAGAAAATATAAGACACAGATAATAGCTGACACCCTGTGTGTTCCCCTTCCAATCCCAATTGTCTTTATCTCTCTCTAAAATAACCATAGAAAAGGCAAGAGAGTTCCAGAAAATCATCTATTTCTGCTTTATTGACTGTGCCAAAGCCTTTGACTGTGTGGATCACAATAAACTGGAAAATTCTGAAAGAGATGGGAATACCAGACCACCTAACCTGCCTCTTGAGAAATCTGTATGAAGGTCAGGAAGCAACAGTTAGAACTGGGCATGGAAAAACAGACTGGTTCCAAATAGGAAAAGCAGTACGTCAAGGCTGTATATTGTCACCCTGCTTATTTAACTAATATGCAGAGTACATCATGAGAAACGCTGGACTGGAGGAAGCACAAGCTGGAATCAAGATTGCCGGGAGAGAATATCAATCACCTCAGATATGCAGATGACACCACCCTTATGGCAGAGAGTGAAGAGGAACTAAAAAGCCTCTTGATGAAAGTGAACGAGGAGAGTGAAAAAGTTGGCTTAAAGCTCAACATTCAGAAAACTAAGATCGTGACATCTGGTCCCATCACTTCATGGGAAATAGATGGGGAAACAGTGGAAACAGTGTCATAGTTCATTGATTTTGGCTCCAAAATCACTGCAGATGGTGACTGCAGCCATGAAATTAAAAGACGCTTACTCCTTGGAAGGAAAGTTATGACCAACCTAGATAGCATATTGAAAAGCAGAGACATTACTTTGCTGACAAAGGTCCGTCTAGTCAAGGCTATGGTTTTTCCAGTGGTCATGTATGGATGTGAGAGTTGGCCTGTGAAGAAAGCTGAGCGCCGAAGAACTGATGCTTTTGAACTGTGGTGTTGGAGAAGACTCTTGAGAGTCCCTTGGACTGCAAGGAGATCCAACCAGTCCATCCTAAAGGAGATCAGTCCTGGGTGTTCGTTGGAAGAACTGATGTTGAAGCTGAAACTCCAATAGTTTGGCCACCTCATGTGAAGAGTTGACTCATTGGAAAAGACTCTGATGCTGGGAGGGATTGGGGGCAGGAGGAGAAGGGGACGACCGAGGATGAGATGGCTGGATGGCATCACCGACTCATTGGACATGAGTTTGGGTAAGCTCTGTGAGTGGGTGATGGACAGGGAGGCCTGGTGTGCTGCGATTCTTGGGGTCACAAAGAGCTGGATGCGACTGAACTGAACTGAACTGAAAATAACCATAATGAATTGAGTGTTTATCATTCCTATGCAGGGCTGATTACATTATTATATATTCATGTATAGTGAGTTTATTTTATGTAGGTATTAATATAAATGACCGTTTTAATTTCAGATTTTCAAATTTATTAATTTTTGGCCATGCAGTGTGGGTATGCAGGATTTTAATTCCCTGAGCAGGGATCGAACCTGCACCCCCGGCAGTGAAATTGTAGAATCCCAACCACTGGACCTCCAAGGGAGCCCAGTTTTAACTTCAAGATGAGCAATCTTGCACAAAATCTGTGCTGTTTGATTAAGTATTATAATTTTTGTGAGTGTGAAAAATGAATTGGTGAAGCATGTCTTTCTTTACTAACATATATAACTTTTTTTTATTAATGATTTCCCTCACATTTGAGGTGTAAGGTTAATGTAACTTGCATTAACCTGACAGTATGTGTTTTATGAAATGTACATTTAGTGAATATTGGCCACCTGATGAGAAGAGCATACTCATTGGGAAAGACCTGGATGCTGGGAAAGATAGGAGGCAAGGGAGAAGGAGCAGCAGAAGATGAAGTGGTTAGACGGCATCCATGACTTCCGTGGTCACGAATTTGAGCAAATTCCGGGAGATGCTGGAGGATGGAGGAGCCTGGCACGCTGTAGTCCGTGAGGTCACAAAGAGTCGGACGCGACTCAGTGGCTGAACAGCAGCAACGAATATTTAATGACTATATGTATTTCAGTGTATTAACTTAACTAGTTTAATGAAAAAGTGTATTCATTATTACTTCAGCTAATTTTTGGATAACCACTGCTGCCAAATCAATAGAGGGGTCTCGGCAGTGTACAGACTGCTGGTGTCTACTCTGATGGGGAAGGTTCTGAAGATGTATAGGAGCAGGATAAACAGAAGAGTCTTGCTGATCCCATGTCTGCGAATAAATGACCACACCTCAGTTATTGCAAATTGGATATCAGTGTCACTGCAAGTGAATGTTACTAAAATTCTTTCGCACCATCTAAATCTTCAGTGTTCTTTCTCTTCCATCCACACCCCCTCACCTGTGTATATGTGTGTGATTTTTGCAATTCTCTCTGAACTAGATTCTAACAGGCAGCAAACGTTTGCGGAATTGGTGCAGTTGTGTTATTCAAATTTTGAAAATCAATTTTTCCTTCCGTTCTTTTCCGTTCTCAGATAACTTCTTGTTCTGGCCATAACACTATGTAAATAGAAAGAGATAAAGAAGGTAACTAATTATAGTGATCTGCTGTTTTAGTTAAGGCTTTTCTTTGTAAAATTAAAATGAACAGCTAGAAATACAACCCTGGGCTTCCCTTAAGTAATGCTACATTTTTAAAAACTGGTATAAACAGCTTTTGGTTAAGCTGATTTTAAAAGAAAGTTCAAGAGAAAAATAAATTGTATAGGTTAGTTACTTTATCAGTAAATATAGTTTCTATACTAATTCTTTGTAGAAGATCATTATTAGAAAATTGAAATGTGAAAGATAATATATTTTTTAATTTATATACAAAGTATTCTATTCCGCTCAGAAGGCAGAACTAGTGATATTATTTGTACGGTTTGGTTCAGTTCAGTCGCTCAGTCGTCTCCGACTCTTTTTGACCCCATGACTGCAGCACTCCAGCCTCCCTGTCCATCACCAACTCCCGGAGTTCACTCAGACTCATGCCCATTGAGTCAGTGATGCCATCCAACCATCTCATCATCTGTCGCCCCCTTCTCCTCCCGCCTGCAATCTTTCCCAGCATCAGGGTCTTTTTCTAGTGAGTCAGTTCCTCGCATCAGGTGGCCAAAGTATTGAAGCTTCAGCTTCAGCATCAGTCCTTCCCATGAACACCCAGGACTGATCTCCTTTAGGATGGACTGGTTTGCAGTCCAAGGGACTCTCAAGAGTCTTCAACACCACGGTTCAAAAGCATCAGTTCTTCGGCATGCAGCTTTCTTTATGGTCCAATTCTCACATCCATACATGACCACTGGAAAAACCATATCTTTGACTAGACGGACCTTTGTTGACAAAGTAATGTCTCTGCTTTTTAACGTGCTGCCTAGGTTGGTCATAGCTTTTCTTCCAAGGAGCAAGTGTCTTAATTTCATGGCTGCAGTCACCATCTGCAGTGATTTTGGAGCCCAAGAAAAGAAGGCCTGTCACTGCTTCCACCGTCTCCCCATCTGTTTCCCATGTGGTGATGGGACCAGATGGCATGATCTTCGTTTTCTGAATGTTGAGCTTTAAGTCAACCTTTTCACTCTCCTCTTCCACATTCATCAAGAGGCTCTTTAGTTCTTTGCTTTCTGCCAAAAGGGTGGTGTCATCGTATCTGAGGTTACTGATGTTTCTCCCGGCAGTCTTGACTCCAGCTTGTGCTTCATCCAGCCCAGCATTTCTCGTGACATACTCTGCATAGAAGTTCAATAAGCAGGGTGACAATATACAGCCTTGACGTACTCCTTTCCTGGAGTACATCAGCAACAACCAGTCTGCTGCTCCTTGTCCGGTTCTAATTGTTGCTTCTTGACCTGCATACAGATTTCTCAGGAGGCAGGAGGGGTGGTCTGGTATTCCCATCTCTTTCAGAATTTTCCACAGTTTGTTGTGATCCACACAGTCAAGGGCTTTGGCATAGTCAGTAAAGCAGTAGGGGTTTTTCTTGAACTCTGTTGTTTTTTTGATGATCCAGTGGAGGTTGGCAATTTGATCTCTGGTCCCTCTGCCTTTTCTAAATGCAGCTTGAGCATATGGAATTTCATGCTTTACATATGGCTGGAGCCTGGCTTGGGGAATTTTGAGCATTGCTTTGCTAGCGTGTGAGATGAGGGCAATTGTGCGATAGTTTGAACTCTCTTTAGCGTTACCTTTTCCAGTCCTGTGGGCACTGCTGAGTTTTCCAGATTTGCTGTGATTGAAGCTGATCAAACTAATCAAACTGATCACATGGACCACATCCTTGTCTAACTCAATGAAACTAAGGCATGATGTGTGGGGCCACCCAAGACAGACGGGTCACGGTGGAGATTTCAGACAAAATGTGGTCCACCGGAGAAGGGAATGGCAAACCAGTACTCTTGCCTTGAGAACCCCATGAACAGTATGAAAAGGCAAAAAGATATGGCACTGAAAACTCCCCAGGCTAGTAGGTGCCCAGTATGCTCCTGGAGATCAGTGGAGAAATAACTCCAGAAAGAATGAAGGGATGGAGACAAAGTGAAAACAGCACCCAGCTGTGGGTGTGACTGGTGATAGAAGCAAGGTCCGATGCTGTAAAGAGCAATATGCATACGAACCTGGAATGTCAGGTCCATGGATCAAGGCAAATTGGAAGTGGTCAAACGAGATGGCGAGAGTGAATGTCGACATTCTAGGAATTAGTGAACTGAAATGGACTGGAATGAGTGAATTTAACTCAGATGACCATTATATCCACTAGTGCTGGCAGAAATCCCTTAGAAGAAATGGAGTAGCCATCATAGTCAACAAGAGTCCGAAATGCAGCAGTTGGGCGCAGCCTCAAAAATGACGGACGACCTCTCCGTTTCCAAGGCAGGCCGCTCACTATCACGGTAACCCAAGCCTGTGCCGCGCCCAGGAGTGACGGAGAAGCTGAAGTCGAAGGGCTCTGTGAGCACGTGCAAGGCCTTCCAGAACTAACGCCCCCAACAGCTGTCCTTCTCATTTATCTTCTTGGAATTAGAATGTGAGAGTAGGAAATCAGCAGACACCTGGAGTGACAGGCCTTGGAGTACAGAATGAAGCAGGGCAAAGGAGTCTTGCCAAGAGAACGCACTGGTCATCGCAAACACCCTCTTCCAGCAACACAAGAGAAGACTCTACACATGGACATCACCAGATGGTCAACACCGAAATCAGACTGATTATATTCTTTGCAGCCAAAGGTGTAACAGCCCTATACAGTCAGCAAAAACAAGACCGGGAGCTGACTGTGGCTCAGATCATGAACTCCTTATTGCCAAATTTAGGCTTCAATTGAAGAAAGCAAGGAAAACCACTAGACCATTCAGGTAAGACCTAAATCAAATCTCTTACAATTATACAGTGGAAGTGACTAATAGATTCAAGGGATTAGATCTGATAGACAGAGTGCCTGAAGAACTATGGAAGGAGGTTTGTGACATTGTACAGGAGGCAGGGATCAAGACCATCCCCAACAGAAAGAAATGCAAAAAAGCAAAATGGTTGAGGAGGCTTACAAACAGCTGAGTAAAGAAGAGAAGCTAAAGGCAGAGGAGAGAAGGAGAGATATACCCATCTGAATGCAGAGCTCCAAAGAATAGCAAGGAAAGATAAGAAAGCCTTCCTCAGTGATCAATGCAAAGAAATAGAAGAAAACAGTAGAATGGGAAAGACTAGAGATCTCTTCAAGAAAATTACAGATACCAAGGGAACATTTCATGCAAAGATGGGCTCGATAAAGGACAGAAATGGTCTGGACCTAACAGAAGCAGAAGATAATAAGAAGTGGCAAGAATACACAGAAGAACTATACAAAAAAGGTCTTCACGACCCAGATAAGCACGATGGTGTGATCACTCACCTAGAGCCAGACATCTGGAATGCAAGGTCAAGTGGGCCTTAGGAAGCCTCATTACAAACAAAGCTAGTGGAGGTGATGGAATTCCAGTTGAGCTATTTCAGATCCTAAAGAAGGTACGTTTTCAGTTCAGTTCAGTTCAGTCGCTCAGTCGTGTCCCGACTGTTTGCGACCCCATGAATTGCAGCACACCAGGCCTCCCTGACCATCACCAACTCCCGGAGTTCACTCAAACTCAAATCCATCAAGTCGGTGATGCCATCCAGCCATCTCATCCTCTGTAATCCCCTTTTCCACCTGTCCCCAATCCCTCCCAGCATCAGAGTCTTTTCCAATGAGTCAACTCTTCACATGAGGTGGCTAAAGTGCTGGAGTTTCAGCTTTAGCATCAGTCCTTCCAAAGAAATCCCAGGGCTGATCTCCTTTAGGATGGACTGGTTGGATCGCCTTGAAGTCCAAGGGACTCTCAAGAGTCTTCTCCAACACCACAGTTCAAAAGCATCAATTCTTCGGCGCTCAGCTTTCTTCACAGGCCAACTCTCACATCCATACATGACCACTGGAAAAACCATAGCCTTGACTAGACGGACCTTTGTCAGCAAAGCAATGTCTCTGCTTTTCAACATGCTATCTAGGTTTGTCATAACTTTCCTTCCAAGGAGTAAGCGTCTTTTAATTTCATGGCTGCAGTCACCATCTGCAGTGATTTTGGAGCCCAAAAAAATGAACTCTGAGAGTTTCCACTGTTTCCCCATCTATTTCTCATGAAGTGATGGGACCAGATGCCATGATCTTCGTTTTCTGAACATTGAGCTTTAAGCCAACTTTTTCACTCTCCACTTTCACTTTCATCAAGAGGCTCTTTAGTTCCTCTTCACTTTCTGCCATAAGGGTGGTGTCATCTGCATATCTGAGGTGATTGATATTTCTCCTGGCAATCTTGATTCCAGCTTGTGTTTCTTCCAGTCCAGCGTTTCTCATGATGTACTCTGCATATAAGTTAAATAAGCAGGATGACAATATACAGTCTTGACGTACTCTTTTCCTATTTGGAACCAGTCTGTTGTTCCATGTCCAGTTCTAACTGTTGCTTCCTGACCTGCATACAGATTTCTCAAGAGGCAGGTCAGGTGGTCTGGTATTTCCATCTCTTTCAGAATTTTCCACAGTTTATTGTGATCCACACAATCAAAGGCTTTGGCATAGTCAAGAAAGCAGAGATAGATGTTTTTCTGGAACTCTCTTGCTTTTTCAATGATCCAGCGGATATTGGCAATTTGATCTGTTTCCTCTGCCTTTTGTAAAACCGGCTTGAACATCTGGAAGTTCATGGTTCATGTATTGCTGAAGCCTGGGTTGGAGAATTTTGAGCATTACTTTACTAGTGTGTGGTTTTACATGATGAAAAATAGTTTCAGGAAATTCTAATTATAACAGCATGAGATTCGTAATTATGGGATGATTACTTGACATTAGAAAGATGCATATACCTATATATCATTATTTCTCTGTGGATGCCTCGTGTTTATAAGACATCTCCAGTGTTCTCTGGCTAAAGGATTTTACTCACTGGAAGCCCAAATCAAGTGAAACCGACCCCATAAGACTGTTCTATCTCCCTTTGGACCTCTTAATGTGGTGCTGCTTTTTATGGAAATTTCTTTCCTAGGCTTCTATTATAAAGTAGTTGTAAAATGCATATTTTTATTTTAGTAATTTTTGCCTCATTGTGTGACAGAATTTACAGTTTGAAATAAAACTAAATATGTTTACATTTTTGTGCTTGTTAAAAGCATTGATTCATCTCATTTATTGTTTCAGAGTATACAACTGCTTTTCCTGAAGGTAGCTTCATTAAGCATGTCTTCTGGTATAAAATTCGTATATATGGTAAAGCAAATTTATTTTCACTACTAACTTGTTTAAAATGTTCTACTTTAACCATTATCTTTGGCAAATAGAATGTAAAGCAAAATACAAGGAATATTTGAGTATTTACTATATGCCTTGTATTTTTCCAAGAGTTTACATATACTAAAGCATTTAATTTTCACAAAGGCTTATGAGATAGGTACTATTGGTACCCACAATTTAGAGATGGGAAAACTAACTAAGGCATTTTAAAGAACCTTGAAAATACCACTGTTTTTTTTTTCTTGGTCACACCTCGAAGCATGGAAAACGTCCCTGACTAGAGATGGAACTTGTGCCGTCTGCAGCGGAAGCACAGAGTCCTAGCCACTGGGCCGCTGGGGAAGCCCAAAGAACCTCTGAAGTGTGGTTTAACTGTAATTTCTTCAGGCAGTTGTGATTCTAGTCTGTTTTTACTCATATTTATACAAAAGTACTGCTTACTGGAATGGTCCCGTTGAGGGTTCTCGTGGTAGACTCAGCTTTGCCACGGTTTTCAGCAGCTGCACATCATTCTGTTACAACCTCGTAGTATTCCGGGTTTTTTTCAAATTTTTGGTCCCACTGTGTGGCTTGTCGGATCTTAGTTCCCTGCCCAGAGATAAACCCGTGCCCCCTGCAGTGGAAGCGCAGAGCCCAAACCCTTAGACTGCCAGCGAATTCCCAGGAGCATCTTTGGTTTTGTCTCTGGGATCAGCAGACTTGGGGTTGAACTCAGTTCTGCCTCCTTTTTATTCGTTTATTTCTGTTGGTGTATAATTGCTTTACAATGTTGGGTTCGTTTCTGCTCTATAATAAAGTGAGTCAGCTATATGTATACCTATAACCAGCTTGAAGCAAAGGGCCAGCTCATTGGAAAAGACCCTGATGCTGGGAAAGACTGAAGGTGGGAGGAGAAGGGGACGACAGAGGATGAGATGGGTGGGTGGCACCACCGACTCGATGGACATGGGTTTGAGCAAGCTCGGGGAGACAGTGAAGGACGGGGAGGCCTGGCGTGCTGCCTCCACGGGGTTGCGAAGAGTCAGACACGACTGAGCACCTGAACAATGAACACATCTATCCCCTCCCTGCTGGGCCTCCCTCCCTCTCCCCGCAGCCACGCTCTGCCCCTCTCGGCCCTTACGGAGCGCAGGCAGAGCCCCTGTTCCGCGCAGCAGCGCCCCGCCGGCCGGCTGCTTCACCCTGGGTCCATGTGGTTTGCAGTTTGCCCCGCCCGCCGCCGCCTGCTCTCTGCAAGCCCATCCTCTGCGCCCGCGGCTCTGTGCCTGCCCTGCCGCCGGGCTCATCTGCACTCCTGCTGCTGCGCCTGTAATTAGTGCTTGGTGGTTCCGTAAGCTCTTTTTTCTTTCTTCATTTAACTATATAATGGAAAATTTCAAATACTTGCGTAAATAGAGAAGATGATACGGGGAATCTCCGTGTACTTATCCCTTAGCTTCAGAAATTACGAACGTTTTAACTGTCTTATCTATCTCCCCACTTTTGGACAGAGGAGTGGTGGAGTATTTTAAAGCAAAGTCAAGATATCCTGCTGTGTCACTAATGTCCATATGCTGTCTTTAAGTTTTGTATCTTGAAGGTATTTCGTTCTTGAGTTTTGCAGTTCTTATCCAGGAAGTACACATTTAGGATTGCTGTTTCTTCTTGATAAGTTGACTCCTTAATTGTTATGAAATGTCCTATTTTTTTTTTCCTAGTAATGTTCCATGTTTTGAAGTCTGTAGTGTTGTGTTCGGAGAGGGCAATGGCACCCCACTCCAGTGCTCTTGCCTGGAAAATCCCATGGACGGAGGAGCCTGGTGGGCTGCAGTCCATGGGGTTTCAAAGAGTCAGACACGACTGAGCGACTTGAGTTTCCCTTCCCACTTCCATGCACTGGAGAAGGAAATGGCACCCCACTCCAGTGTTCTTGCCTGGAGAATCTCAGGGACAGGGGAGCCTGGTGGGCTGCCGTCTACGGGGTCGCATAGAGTCGGACACGACTGAAGCGACTTAGCAGCAGCAGCAGCAGTGTTGTGTTAACACAGACATTGCAGCTTTCGAATGCTTCAGTTTCCCTTATGTCTTTCCCATCCTTTGACATTTAGCCTCTCTGCACCTTTATGTTTAAAGTGTATTTTCTCTCTCTTGTTGGCTTATTAGCTGTACTTTTGGGTGTGTTTGTGGTTCTAGGGTTCACAATATAGATGGCAACCGCGTCATAGTCTAGAGGACGCACTCTCAGTTTATCAGCTGTTTGTTAGTCAAGGTATGAGGCCATACCTCTTCACAGGTAAGAGCCAGTACTCTTCTTGTTCCCCATTCTTTGTGCCATTGTTGTCTTGCATTTTATTTGTATGTGTTGTAAACCTCACAATATATTATGTGCTCTCTAAACAGGTAACTTTCAGGGAAATTTCTAAAGCGAGGAAGCAGAAGTCTCATGCTTACCCATGTGTCTGTTGTTCCCTGTGTCCTCGGCTATTAGCGTCTGTGTACTCAGATTTCTAACGGGTGTCTCACTTCCTCTAGCAGTTCTTGTCCTGCAGGCGTGCTAGCGTTACACTGTTCCCGCCTTGCCTGTTGGGACGTGTCTCTGTTTCACATCCAGGGTATCGCCATGCGTATAGAATCCCACCTTGGTTCTCTCTCTCAGCGCTTAGAAGATGCCACTCCGTTGACCCCCGGCTTTTGTAGTTGCTGATGGTCATTCCCAGCCACTGGTTTTCAGCACTCTGATTATGATGTGCTTTTTAGTCTGGTTCTATCATTGTGTGTGTGTTTTATTCTACCTGGTTTGTTTAGATTCTTGGAACCCTGGGTTTATAGTTTTCATCAAATTTGGAAAAATTCTCACCATTTAAAAAGGATCTCCACCTGGCTCAGTCTCCATTTTCCACCAGGACTCCAATCACAACCGTGTTAGGCGGCCTGATATTGTTGCAAATGTCAGTGAGGCTGTTAGCTGTTTTCTGTTTCATTTTGGATCGCTTGTGTTGCCCATGTCTTAAGTTTCACCTGTGCTTTGCTATAAAGTTTCACCTATCCTGTCCTTCCGCCTTCTCCGATCTGCTGTTAATTATCTGCCCTGACATTTTCTTGTTATATATTTTCATTTCTGAAAGTTTTTGTTTTCACTTTAAATATCTCTTCTCTCTATTACGGTCACGCTTCCCTTTAGCTGCGCGAGCGTAACAGCGTATTCTCTCTCTCTCTGGCTGTGCGGGGCCCCTCCTCTAGCTGCGGAGCGCGGCTCCGGCGCGCCGGCGTCAGTGCCGGCAGCGTGCAGTCTCACTGGTTGTCGCGCTCGAGCTCAGTCGCTCCCTCGCACGTGGGCTCCTCCCAGGCCAGGGGTCAAACCCTTGTGCCCCGAATTGGCAGGGGGATTCTTATCCACTGCGCCACCAAGGAAGTCTGACTTCTTTGTTAAAAAAGTATTCATCAGTTTTAACTTTGGCTGCACTGGGTCTTCGTTGCTGCGTGCTGGCTTTCTCTAGTTGCATGAATGGAGTGTAAGCTTCTCACTGCGGCGGCTTCTCTTGTTGCAGGACACGGGCTCTGAGGCCCGTGGGCTTCAGTAGTTGTGGCTCGTGGGCTTAGTTGATCCCACAGCACGTGGCATCTTCCTGAACTGGGGATGGAACCGGTGCTCCTTGCATTACGTGACAGATTCTTAACCAGTGGGACACCGGGGAAGCCCTAGATTTTTTTTTTTAAATGTGGACCATTTTTAAAGCCTTTATTGAATTTGTTACAATACTGCTTGTCTTTTTTTTCGCGGGGTTGAGGGTGTCTGCGAGGCATGTGGGCTGTTAGCTTCCCAGTTAGGGACAGAGCCTGCACCTCCTGCGTTGGAAGCCCCTATACTGCTTATCGCTGTTTTAAGGTCCTTGTCGTCGTCTTCCATGAGCCATTTCAGGGTTTTTCCTATCGACTGGATTTTCTCTTAGTGTGGGTCTTTTCGGTGGGTGGGGGAGTTCTCTTGGCACATCTAGTCATTTTTGGTTGGGTGTTGGATAAGTGTTTGGCTTTGCTGTCTTTCTTTAAAGAGTGTTTTGGTAGGCAGTTAAGTTGCCAACTGATCAGTTTCATCTTTTTGAGGCCTGTTTTTAGGTCTTGGAAAGGAAAATTATGACCAACCTAGATAGCATATTGAAAAGCAGAGACATTACTTTGTCAACAAACGTCCGTCTAGTCAAGGCTATGGTTTTGCCAGTAGTCATGTACAGATGTGAGAGTTGGACTGTGATGAAAGCTGAGCGCCGAAGAATTGATGCTTTTGAACTGTGGTGTTGGAGAAGACTCTTGAGAGTCCCTTGGACTGCAAGGAGATCCAACCAGTCCATTCTAAAGATCAGTCCTGGGTGTTCTTTGGAAGGACTGATGCTGAAGCTGAAACTCCAGTACTTTGGCCACCTCATGCGAAGAATTGACTCATTGGAAAAGACTCTGATGCTGGGAGGGGTTGGGGGCAGGAGGAGAAGGGGACGACAGAGGATGAGATGGCTGGATGGCATCACTGACTCGATGGACGTGAATGTGAGTGAACTCCAGGAGTTGGTGATGGACAGGGAGGCCTGGCGTGCTGCGATTCATGGGGTCACAAAGAGTCGGACATGACTGAGCGACTGAACTGAACTGAAGGTGGATATAGTCCTCAATTCAGGGACAGTTTAGCCCTGTCCCTGGGGTGAGCTCTCTGGGGTCTCCACTGCGTATTCCAGATGGTCACCAAGGACTATGCAGTCTGACTTGGTGGAACTTGAGTGTCTTCTGCTTCTGAGCTGTGGGAACTGGTCAGATTACAACTTCCTTGTAATTCTTTTCCTGATTTTGTGGAGTTTCACCATGTATGTGAAAGATTTAGGAGGACATGAGACATTTCTGGAATTCTTTTTTTGTGTGACTTCTTTCCTTTCTGGAATTCTGCCCCACGTGGTCCAGCCTCTTCAGCATCCTTGAACTCTGCTGTCTGTCTCAACTCAGAAACCGCTGGCTCTTTCCGCTTTCCCTCATTTTTACTGAGGTCCAAAAATTGCCTTCAGGCAGAAGGCTGCAGCAGTTAGTCTTTTTAGTGTGATTTAGAGCCATGATTCAATTAAAATTTTAGAACAAGCACGCTTCACAGTCAGTTCTGCGTACTTCCCATATCACTCATGAGGCGTGATTTCGGGTGGGCTCACAGATGGAGCTCTAGGTTCAGATGGCATTTATTGCCTGATCTCTCTCATTAGAATGTTTTCCATCAGTCTTTCATATAATAGCTTATGTAACAATCACCCTTCATTGATTACAAATTATCAGAGTTTACAGAATGGTGACTTTCTGTCATCCCTTCTCCATCTAGGTAGAATTTCTCCCAAAGTTCGTTCTTGTATTAACTATTTGGTTATGGTTAGTACAGGAAAGACAGGAAAAGAACTTGGTTCTTTCCCTTTGTTAAGCTTAAGTAATCATGAGTTAATCCATTAGCAGCCTCTCCTGATGACCAGTGAGTTTTCTTTGCTGTCATTTTAACTGACAAATGTTAATATATTTGATACATTTAAATGCATAATAGTTTCCTTAGGGTTTGTGTTTTTATGCTCAGGTTGTTTCTCTTAGGGGTGTGGGGTGCCTTCAGGTTGGGCCCTGTGCCTTCTGGTATGACTGCTTCTGTCCTCAATAGCCGCTTTGCTCTGGGGCTGAAGATGATTTCCCAGGCTCTTCTTGTGCGTTTCCTACCCCGCTTGGCGAAACAGCCATTCTTGAAGGAGACCTTCTTCATTCTAGTGGAAAGATGCTATATAGAGACCACAGTCCAGGTGGCCGGGTGCTCATTGCTCCTGAGACGCCATTGTTTGTGTTCTGAATCTTTTTCAATGAACCAGGCTAGGAAATACTTTCTTTTAAGAGAGGAAAAAGTGAGTTCCTACTGATACTTTTGACTTGTGTTCATCACTGTAGGAGTCGTATTTTATCTCTTTAATTCTATACTTGGATCTGTTTTTGTCTTTTGTTTTGGTTTCAGCTTTTAATGGAGTGAACATTATTATTTATTTGCTTTTCACTGAACCTGTAGAATTAAAAAAAAAGGATAATGGCAGTATTTTTACTATAAGTAAGACTACTGAATGCAGCTTTTTTATGGATTTTTTTGTGCTTAAAATATAACACACAAATGATGGGTAGTAAGAAATACCGCTTTTTAAAGCTGCTTGAACTAATTTCCATCTCTGTGGTGTTATGCCACCTGTTTGCTGTACAGCTACGTATGACAGTGTTTTTCCAATATTTTTTCCTTGATAATTTCTCAAGATCACTGTTTCCCACCCTGAAACTCTCTGTAATATATTTACTTTCTTCCGGAGAAGTTTAATGTTAATGCATGCCTGTTTGTCTATTTAGCTCATCTTTATGTGCTCTCCATTTAACATACCTCCTTTTTGAAGTATTGATTATGGTTTGCAGTTTAAAAGAAGTAACAGAAGTATATAACTCCTAACAAACTAGGTTTTATCTTTCTTTTGTATGATACTTTTATTGTGTGGCTGGGAACTCTGTTAGTGTATGTCAGTTTGATTTTAAAATGAGTAAACTGATCTGAAGTAGTAATGTGAAGCAATTAAATTGCGGGTATTCAGTTTTATAGTATGTTCTTACTTATGGATTTCTTTGAAGGAGTATTTAGAAACGAATACAGCATTGGAAATAAACTATATTTGAATAAAATTTTTTTAAAAAGAGTATTTCAAAGTCAGCTGTTGTTCCTAGTGGCTCAGTGGTAAAGAATCCCCCTGCCAATGCAGGAGACATAGGTTAGGTACATGGTCCAGGAAGATCCCACATCCCTCAGAGCAGCTAAGCCCGTGCACCACAGCTCTCGAGCCTGAAGCCTGCAAGGCCTCGAGCCTCTGCGCCCCGAGAAGAGGAGCCCCCCCCTGCAGGGAGGAGCCCGCCGCCTGGAGCTGAGGCACCTGCTCGCGGCGCCTGGAGAGAAGCTCGTGCAGAAACAGCCAGACACGCGTGCGGATAAGTGGACGAGATTCTGCCTAGAACGCCATCCGTTCAGAACAGGCCATGCAGTTGACCTTTGGCTCCAAGTACAGAATCTCACCGTCGCATATTTCTTTCTGCCTGGAATTTAATATTACAGTCTTTTTTTGAATACATTTTTATTTTGCACAGTCTGCTTATTTTTATAAAAGTGGTACAAAGTACCATGTTTTGACATTTCTTGTTTTTTTTTTTTTTAAACCAGATAATTGATAGAGTATGCAGAATCAGTTTCCCTGAGATTATAGCAAATTTAAAGAAAGTCAGAGATAGAAATTAATTTCCTTCACTCCATCCTTTTAAATGTGGACTCTTAAATCAGGGTGTTAAAGAATTTTAGCCGTCACGCTCTCCATCTGGACACGGTATGACAGGACACATAGAGAAGGCGGTTGGCGTTGGCAGCTCTCACTCACTCCCGGACGCTCTGCCTCAAGGCGTGTCTCCCACCTAAGCCAGCCCTGGTCGGCTCTCGTGCTCTTGCCTCTGTCTGCGCTCTTCTGGAAGTCCTGGAAATAAGACGTGAGATACGAGTTTTAATTTAGAATTAAGACGTGAGATACAAGTTTTAATTAGGCGAGTTATTAATGAGGAGAGTTGTGACTTGTGAAGTGGTGGAAAGTAGTAGCTATCTGTGCTATTTATCTAATGTTGGCTTGGGTCTTGGTGGCCACCTAACTCAACAAATATTTATAAACTCTCAGATAATCAAGATACTGTGCAAAATGAATAGAAGGCCAGATGCATACTTGATTTTTTTTCTTAAATGAAGCCGCAGTTGCCGCTGTTTATTTTTGTGGTTTTCGCTTGTTCTTGGCTTCGCTGGGGCTCTCTTGCTGCCCACAAGCTCTCCTCAGTTGGGGCGGGCAGGGCTGCGCCCGCTCGCCGTGCGGGGGCTCCTCACTGCGGTGGCATCTCTGGTTGCCGAGCGCGGACCGGGGGCCCTGGCTCGGGAGGTGCGGGGCACAGGCTCAGCTGCCCTGAGGCCTGTGGGGTCTTGTGGACCAGGGATCGGACTGTGCCCCCTGCATTGGCAGGCAGATTCTCAACCACTGGACCACCTGGGAAGCCCCTGATAAGCTTTTAAAGCCCATTTTATGATTTTAAAATCAAATTAAAATTAACAGCTGTATACACGGCAGGTGGGAGTGTAAATTGGAACACTCACTTTAAAAGACAGTTTGGCATCATCTAGTAAATATGTATAACCCACACCCAGCAACTTCACACCCGAATATGTACTCTAGAGAACTGGTTTTCACCCTGGGCTTGTAGCCCATTAGAATGAAGACAGGTCAGTGGCATTTGACCAACAGTCTTCTTAAACGATAAATGCTATAGAAAATACCAGTGTGCTTTACTGTGACGGTATTATTCTGTGAAACCTTTTCCTCGTTATGTATCTGTATATATGTGGGTGGGCTGTGAGGTAAAATATATGTTCTTATTGTGGTTGCTGTCAAGAAAATTTGAAAGCCACTATTCTAGAGAAGCTATAAGTGCTTGTTATTTCATAAGAAGTAACTGATTTCATTCAACAAAGATAAATTATGACTGATTCATACAAGATTTTACACTGCAGTGAGCTGCAGCTTGTCCAACACCTAAGCAGTGTATTTTTCGTGTGCCATCCTTACGGGGTGAAGCTGTAAAGAAAAGCAAGAGATTGATAAACACGACAGCATGGTGACTACTTCTGGTTGGAAGTGAGAGTGTCAGTCGCTCAGCCGTGTCTGACTCTTTGCGACCCTGTGGGCCACAGCCTGCCGGGCCCCTCTGTCCATGGGCTTCTCCAGGCAGGAGCACTGGCGTGGGTTGCGGTCTCCTTCTCCAGGGGCCCTTCCTGGCCCGGGCATCAGGACCCCGTCTCCCGCACTGCAGGCGGATTCTTCACCATCTGAGCCGCCAGGGAAGTGGCGCTTCTGGATGCGTCAGGGCGAAGGTTGAGAGGAGGCAAAGCTAAAGAGGCGAGTGAGAAGCTGGCTCAAAACTCAGCCTTCAGAAAACTAAGATCACGGTGTCCAGTCCCGTCACCGGTGGCAAATAGACGGGGAAACAGTGGAGACAGTGACAGACTGTTTTCCTGGGCTCCAGAATCACTGTGGATGGTGACTGCAGCCATGAAATTAAAAGATGCTTGCTTCTTGGAAAAAAAGCTACGCCAAACCTAGACAGCATATTAAAAAGCAAAGACATCGCCAACAAAGGTCTGTATACTCAAAGCTATGGTTTTTCTAGTCGTCATGTATGGATGTGGGAGTTGGACCATAAAGAAGACTCAGTGTCAAAGAATTGATGCTTGTGAACATTGGAGAAGACTCTTGAGAGTCCCTTGGACTGCTCGGAGATCCGACCAGTCCATCCTAAAGGAGATTAGCCCTGAATATTCCCTGGAAGGACTGATGGTGAGAAGCTGAAACTCCAGTACTTTGGCCACCTGATGTGAAGAGCTGACTCATTAGCAAAGACCCTGATGCTGGGAGGGACTGGGGGCAGAGGAGAAGGGGACGACAGAGGGCGAGATGGTTGGATGGCATCACCGACTCGATGGACATGAGTTTGCGTGAGCTCCGGGAGATGGTGAAGGACAGAGAAGCCTGGCGTGCTGCAGTCCATGGCGTTGCAAAGAGTCGGACACGACTGAGCAGCTGAACCACAGCAACACAAGGCTGAGCAGGGCCTCAGAGGCTCTTAAAGGCCCTGGTGGTGGTCTGTTTTCTGACTTAGATGTGGCTACACAGTGATTAACTTTTAAAAAAACTGTGCATCTGTGTTCTGTGCAGTTTTTTAATTGTAAATGTATGTAACAAAGCTTAACATTTAATAATCTTTACCTATAGTCAAGTGACATTGAGCAATCTACATTGTTGGGTTATTCATCCCAGCATGTTTTGTCCTCCTCTGAAACTCCGTGCGCGTTGAGCAGTAGCTCCCTGTCTCCACGGCCCCTGTCTCTCCGGCCTCTGTCTGTCTCCCCGGCCTATGTCTGTCTCCCCTGCCTCTGTCTGTCTCCCCGGCCCTTGTCTGTCTTTCTCCCCGGCCCCTGTCTGTCTGCCCGGCCCCTGTCTGTCTGCCCGGCCCCTGTCTGTCTGCCCGGCCCCTGTCTGTCTGCCCGGCCTGTCTGTCTCCCCGGCCCCTGTCTGTCTGCCCGGCCCCTGTCTGTCTGTCTGCCCGGCCCCTGTCTGTCTCCCCGGCCTCTGCCTCCCCTGGCGGCTGCCGCTCTCTAGCTGTATGACCTGAGTGCTCTGGGTGCCGCGTGGAGTCAGTGGTGTGCCTGGCTTGCTTCGCTTGGCGTGGTGTCTTCCGGCGTCTCCTTGTGGCGCGTGTCAGCATCCCTTCCTGTGCCAGGTGGCTCGTATTCCTTTGTTGCGTGTCTGCTGCCTTTTATTTGTCCATGAGCCACTGACAGGCACTTGTGTTGCTTCCACCTTTTTGCTGTTGTGAACGGTGCTGCTCTGAACATGAGTATACAGATATCATTCAGTTCTTCTGTGAAACAGTTATTCCTTCTGGAAATTTCCTACTGGTCCAGGGGTTAGGACTCAGCGCTTCCACTGCAGGGGCCAGGTCAGGGGACTAAGATCTTGTAAGCTGTATGGCACAGCCAAAAATGATAATAAATCTTTAAAAATGTGTTTCTTCCAATGAAATAGCTGTGTAGTGGATGAGTGAACTAGAAAGGTGTTAGCCCTTCTTAAAACTGAAGCTGTGAAGTGGTGATTGCTCTAGCCATCCTTACCCCGGGGGAGAGTTTTGTTTTCTTTATTATTTTGTAGACTTTCCTCTGGATCCTGAAGAGTTTTCCAACTTCAGTCATTTTGGAATGAGGTTTGGACTTGTTCCTTTTTATTCTTTTCTTTCTTTTTCTTTTTTTTAAATGTAGCATAAAATAGCATCTTATGTTTTAAGGTTTGGCTTCTGTGGAAAGTTTGAAATTGTAAGTTTCACTGCAACACCCCTACATAACAGTAATAAGAATTGATATGTTTCATTGTAGTTTAAAGAAGAAAAGTGCTACAGTTATGTCTTGCTAAAAATATAGACCTTAAGAATTTAGTAGGGGAAATACATGAGTAAAAAGCGTTATAACTTTACCAGCCAATGAAACAAAAGATCAGCTAAGCTATTTCTAGAAGGAATTAGGTCACGTTCATCTTGCATGCATTCTTCCCAGTAGCCGTCATTGTCTCTTTTTCTAGCGTTAGGAAATGGTTTCCCAGCATGCTGGGAGTTTTAATTTAAATTAGCCTTTTAATAAGTTCAGACTATATAACTTGTTTAAATTGTGGACTTTTTTCACAAACGAAATAAGTAGTGAACTGAAATGTTAAGATCGTGGCGAGTAGTGAGACCGCAGTTCCGAGAGTACGGGTCCAGGCTCGCGCTGCCCTGAGGGTCTCGGCGTGCGTGCGTGCGTTTGTGAGGCCTCTCCTCTCTGACTGCGCTGGGTCTGCGTTGCTGCGCGCAGGCTTTCTCTGGCTGCGGCCGGCGGAAGGCTGCTCTCTGGCCACGTGCGAGGGCGTCTCTCTCACTTTTGAGAGGTCCTGTGGCTCACAGGCCCTGGGGCGCGTGTGCACTGCGTGGGCTCAGCTGTGGTGTGTGAGCTTAGTTGCCCTGTGGCATCTGGACTCTTCCCAGAGGGGGGATCAAACCTGTGTCCCCTGCATCGGCGGCTGGGTTTTTAACCACTGTACCACCAGGGAAATCCAGGTTTCCTTTCTTGAAAGTAAAAGCTGTTATTCAGAGATTATGATTTTCCAGCTTGAATCTTTAAACACCTTTCTATGAAACTGATGATCAGGTGGTAGGACGTGTGTGTGTGTGAAGTTTTTTTTGTTTTTGCGTTTTGCAGGGTTGTTTTTTGTTTGTTTTTTTTTTTTGCCGTATTCAGGAAAATAAAAATTCGTTGGCCCTATATGAGTCCAAAACGCTTGCTGATCTGTGAGATTCAGAGGTCTGAGAACTGCTGCAGTAGAGCCTTTCCCCAAAAGGCTAAGAGAGCCCAGGCAGCGGGCTTCCCTTGCTCCTCCCTTGCTGCCAGAGTGAGGGCGTAGGACGGCAGGAAAAATCAGAGCCTTTTAACTATAGCAATGACTTTTAGGAACTGTACATTCTATCTTTTATTTATTTATTTATTTTTTAAATTTCCTTGGCAGCACCAAGCAACTTATAAGATTTTAGTTCCCCAGCCAGGGATGGAACCCACGCCTTCTGCAGGGAAAGTGCAGAGTCTTCAGCACTGGGCCACCGGGGAAGTCCTTAGGCCCCATTTTTACTCTCTAGTTGCTTTTAGCTGTCTGAAGTCTCTGATTTTATTAGTTTTACTTAAGTTTTTGATAGGAAGTTTCTGTTTTTTATCACAGTATCTAGAAGTGAACATTTAGGTTTTGTTGTTGACTCTGAAATGAATTCCTGAGACTTGTCTGCTTATTCATTCGGCAGTCTTTTGCTGAGTGTGTATATGGATACAAGAAATGAATTGTTTCCTGTTGTGCCCCAGGAAGGAGGAGGCGGCGGCAGGCAGTGGTACAGTAAGCGCTGGTGTGAAGGCAGGTCTTCAGTGCTGCGGAAGGCAGAAGGAGAGGTGCCTGCGTGAGCTTCGCTGCAGCCTGGTGTGGTCCGCTCCGGGCTGATGCAGTTCACTGCTGTTGCAGTGTGGCTATCTGCCTCTTCTGCATTGTCTTTCATAAATGATTATTTTCGAGAGGAAAATAATTTCTAAGCCTAGAGGACCACACCTTTTAATGCACCTACTCTCTCACCTCTGATTCATACTGAACTTCCGATGAAAGCCTTTTGTCTCACATCAGTGCTATAGTTAAATTATACAATTAGATTGTTCTGTCCTTTGTATGTTACTACTTAAAATCTAAAAATTCAAGCTCTCACAAAATACAAATTTGGGTATTAAAGTTCTGTTACACTTATTCAGTTTATACCACATGAAACATTTTGCTGAACCTAGAATATATGGAATTTTCAGAACCTAGAATATCTTCATTGATTGAAACCAGTACATTCTCCTCAGCTATTTGTACGCAGTGAAATCTGCTGGCTGCATATGAATACGGGGCGTGGGCCTGAGAACTGGCGCATCTCTGCTCTCTGATAGTCATGAACCGCTTTCATTTAACATCAGCCATTGCAAAGAGTGATAAGAAAGTATCCTGATGGGTACTTGGGGGAAACACTTCATTTTTCTATTTCATTAAAAGGACTCTTAGATAACACAGAGAGATGAGTTAACCATTAGAAAAGAACCTCACTGTAGCTGATATCTGTTATTAAACTTGGAATGCTTTTTAGAAACAGCTCTCTGAATTTCCTTGTCAAAATAGCTTACAGTTTGCTAATAGCAACAGTAGTTATGCCAAATTTCTCTATTTCTAGACTTTTTTGGTGAAAATATCGACTGTCAGGAGTTAAGGAGTCTGCAGATTATGAACCTCTGTTAATGTATGTAAGATATTAAGTCATTTGCACTTGTGATAAAGTGCCCATCACATAAAAAATAGCTTTTGCGCTTTTGTCCTGAAAGTAATTCTGTAAGTGACAAAGAATGTTGGTACAGGAGACAGTAACTCAAAACTCTTTCATCTTCCCACCTTCCCCCATTTCACGCTCTGGGATGACTAACTCTAAGCCTATTCTTCAAGCCCAAAGGCTTCCTTCTGTGTAACTCCCTTCTCAAGCCATCCTTTCCTTCCCTGAGCTGCTGGAACTTCTTGTTTGGTGCCACAGTCTGTCTCGTGTTGGCGTTCTCCATGTGTCTCTGGCTCTTACTGGGTTAATCTCTCTGAGAGGAATTGGCATATCTTCTTTTTGTGACTCCCATGGGATCTAGTCAAGGCTATGGTTTTTCCAATGGTCATGTATGGATGTGAGTTGGACTATAAAGAAAGCTGAGCACTGAAGAATCAATGCTTTTGAACTGTGGTGTTGGAGAGGACACTTGAGAGTCCTTTGAACTGCAAGGAGATCCAACCAGTCCATCCTAAAGGAAATCAGTCCTGGGTGTTCATTGGAAGGACTGATGTTGAAGCTGAGACTCCAGTACTTTGGCCACCTGATGCGAAGAGCTGACTCATTCGAAAAGACCCTGATGCTGGGAAAGATCGAGGGCAGATGGAGAAGGGGACAACAGAGGATGAGAAGGTTGGATGGCATCACCAACTCAATGGACTTGAGTTTGAGTAAGCTCGGGGAGTTGGTGATGGGCAGGGAGGCCTGGCGTGCTGCAGTCTTTGGGGTTGCAAAGAGTCGGACATGACTGAGCGACTGAACTGAATGTTCCATTGGTATTTTCTGAGTGCGTGAAGTAAGATACATTTTATCTTTTGCCAGTTTTTCTTTTGTAACTTTTTCATTTGATCTAGTACAGTGATGATAATAATGGTGGAAAATAGGAAGACATTATCATCTTAGATTGGATCGTATTGTGGTCTGCAAATCTTCATTCAGCAGTATTTTATATTTGCAAGAATAGTATTTAACCCTTAGCTCACCTTAGTGTGACAGTGGTGGGTAACTTCGCAGGTTTCCTGATGCTGTCTGTTGGGGTTGCTTCTTCGTCCTCGCAGCTTCGTCCTCATGCTGACCGATGATCGTCCTCATGCTGACCGATGACTGTCCTCATGCTGACCGATGACTGTGGGTGTTTTCCGTTCAGTCCGGAATGCCTCAGTGCTTAAAGCCTTGGTGCTTGATTTTACCATCATCATCAAGTTTCTTCCTTAATTGCATTGGTTTCACCTTTTGAAATGGTAAAGAATAAACTTGATTACATTTTAAATGTTCAGCTTTCTTTTAGGTAAGTGAAGTATATTCTGATTTTCCTAAGAAAAGAAAGTGTGTTAACTCCAAGAGGATTGTCACATGTCTAGTTCTGTAGAAACCAAAAGTACAATTGGTCACATACTGTTTTGGGCAGTGATTGTTACATGGATGACCAAGTAATCTCATTCCCATCTTGAATTTCTTTGAATCGATTTTAACTCTTCACAAGTTAATCTGTTTCCTCCAATAAGTTCAGATTAGTTTGTTGTCATCTGCTGTCTTTATAGAATCTTTATGAAGTAGGTGGAAAACTTTCATTTTTTAGAGGTAGAGAGATTTTTCCTGTCTTAACTCTGTGTGACTTACCTTGGGTCACACAGCATTATAGCTAGAAACAGCAACCACATCTCCCAGACTCAGAGACTTCAGTGCAGTTCAGTCGCTCAGTCGTGAACCGCAGCACGCCAGGCCTCCCTGTCCATCACCAACTCCTGGAGCTTGCTCAAACTCATGTCCATCGAGTCAGTGATGCCATCCAACCATCTCATCCTCCTTTCTCATCGTCCCTTTCTTCTCCTGCCTTCAATCTTTCCCAGCATCAGTAGGGTCTTTTCCAATGAGTCAGCTCTTCGCATCAGGTGGCCAAAGTATTGGAACTTCAGCATCAGTCCTTCCAATGAGTATTCAGGGTTGATTTCCTTTAGGATTAACTGGTTGGATCTCCTTGCAGTCCAGGGGACTCTCAAGAGTCTTCTCCAATACCACTGTTGAAAAGCATCAATTCTTTGCCACTCACCCTTCTTTATGGTCCAACTCTCACATCCATACATGACTATTCGAAAAACCGTAGCTTTGACTATGTAGACCTTTGTTGACAGTGATGTCTTTGCTTTTTAAAGGGCAAAATTCCTGGAACCAGAGGGGTATATTCTCTCTGACCAGTAAGCTATCTTGACAGCATCCAGTGGCATATAATAAGGGTAGGATCTGCTGTTTCCTGAATGTGTTGATATTTTTCATGTAATTTCTATTATAAAATGATGCAAAGCATGTTGTGAGTAGAAATGTCAATGAGCTTCACCCTTATTTGAATGTCTAGTGCGGGGAAGACAAGATGCCTCGGCAATGATCTCTGCTCTCAAGGAGCTCAGATTTTAGTGAGTTAGCTTCAGTTTGTGGTTTCTCCCAAAGACTTGGTCACTTTGGGAAAACTAAGAAGGCCTAACACAAATGTGAAGAGCGAGGAAGATTTCTTTTAAAGACTTCCGTGAAAACTGCAGTCATTGAGTTAATACAGTTCATGTGGCGTGTTTTGCGGGGCATCCTTTGGCATGGAAAATGAAGCACCGTCTCAGAATGGCTCTGCTTCCTCTGGGAGTATGAGTGGCGGGCCCAGCACCTAGCAGGGGCTGTGGCCGGCTGCAGGCTGGTGCTGGGCCCGCGCCTGTGTGCTCTCCTCAGCACCTGTGCTGAAGACCCAGCTGGCAGGCTCGCCCTCGGGGGCGTCGGGTTTGATACTGTGATGGACAGTGGAATGGTTGGATGATGAGAAATTTCAGTTGAACTGAAAATTCAGTTGAGAAAATTCAATTCATTCAGGTTGAATGCTTAAAACTGGGGATTAAACAAAAATGTGAGTCCGTTTATTTAGGCTTGCTGATTGTACTTTGAGAAGATTTGGAAAGAGAGTCAGAAGTTTTTTTATTGAGCCAAACAGATTTATTTTGCTTGGGGAACAAATAGTAATAGAAAGAACCTTTTGCAGCCTTCATTGATTGGGTTTGTTCAGAAGCAGACCCTCAGCACACAGTCTGTCAAGATGCGTTAGGGGGCAGTTGTGTTTCAGATGCTGTGTTTAATTCAAACGTGAGAGATGCGGCCAAACTCAAGGGGTCTGTTTCTCTGGACTCTTTTCCTTGGTGAATTTCAGAGCTGACTGAGGGTTAAAAATATGAGACAGTCCATAAATGAGGGAATATAGTTAATGGGAGATAAAAAATGACAACTTGCAAGGAAAAGAGTAAGAGGGATTATGAAAAGTGATTTTTTTCTTTCCCAGTAGAAAAAAAGGCACTTTTTGAGGGGAGAAAAGTTTGGGGGCCAGGAAATTCTGAGTTCTTTTTTCTGCAGCTGTACTGGTTTTAAATCAGTTGATTAACGGGGGGCTGCACTGGACTTTTGTTGCTGAACACGGGCTTTGTCTGGTTGCGGCAAGTGGGGGATATTCTTTCTTGTGGTTCGTGGGCTTCTCATTGCAGCGGCTTCTCCTGTGGAGGAGTGTGGGCTCAGCACTCGTGGTGCAGGGACTTAGCTGCCCCAGGGCGTGTGGGATCGGCCCCAGCCAGGGGTCCAACCCACGTCGCCTGCATGGGCAGCTGGGTTCCTGTCCGCTGTGCCACCAAGGCGCAGTCCCCGCGCTCTTGTTAAACTTTTCTGGAGTTCACATTGGAGTGTGTTTGATTAACGGTGTTGTGTCGGTTTCCTGTACACAGCAAAGTGGCTCATTAATAAATATTTGTCTTCTTTTTCACATTCTTTCCCCAGTTCGGTTAGCGCAGAACGTTGAGCAGTTTCCCGTGCTGCCCAGGAGGGCCTTGTTGGCTATCTCGCTTAAATGCAGCAGTTTGTGCAGGTCAGATCCAGGGCCCCAGTGCACCCTTCCTCCCCACCGTCTCCTCCCTGGCACCCGTGCGTTTGCTCTCTAGATCACCGTCTCCTCCCTGGCACCCGTGCGCTTGTTCTCTAGATCACCGTCTCCTCCCTGGCACCCGTGCGCTTGTTCTCTAGATCACCGTCTCCTCCCTGGCACCCGTGCGCTTGTTCTCTAGATCACCGTCTCCTCCCTGGCACCCGTGCGCTTGTTCTCTAGATCACCGTCTCCTCCCTGGCACCCGTGCGCTTGTTCTCTAGATCACCGTCTCCTCCCTGGCACCCGTGCGCTTGTTCTCTAGATCACCGTCTCCTCCCTGGCACCCGTGCGCTTGTTCTCTAGATCACCGTCTCCTCCCTGGCACCCGTGCGCTTGTTCTCTAGATCACCGTCTCCTCCCTGGCACCCGTGCGCTTGTTCTCTAGATCACCCTCTCCTCCCTGGCACCCGTGCGCTTGCTCTCTAGATCACCGTCTCCTCCCTGGCACCCGTGCGCTTGCTCTCTAGATCACCGTCTCCTCCCTGGCACCCGTGCGCTTGCTCTCTAGATCACCGTCTCCTCCCTGGCACCCGTGCGCTTGATCTCTAGATCACCGTCTCCTCCCTGGCACCCGTGCGCTTGCTCTCTAGATCACCGTCTCCTCCCTGGCACCCGTGCGCTTGCTCTCTAGATCACCGTCTCCTCCCTGGCACCCGTGCGCTTGCTCTCTAGATCACCGTCTCCTCCCTGGCACCCGTGCGCTTGCTCTCTAGATCACCGTCTCCTCCCTGGCACCCGTGCGCTTGCTCTCTAGATCACCGTCTCCTCCCTGGCACCCGTGCGCTTGCTCTCTAGATCACCGTCTCCTCCCTGGCACCCGTGCGCTTGCTCTCTAGATCACCGTCTCCTCCCTGGCACCCGTGCGCTTGATCTCTAGATCACCGTCTCCTCCCTGGCACCCGTGCGCTTGCTCTCTAGATCACCGTCTCCTCCCTGGCACCCGTGCGCTTGCTCTCTAGATCACCGTCTCCTCCCTGGCACCCGTGCGCTTGCTCTCTAGATCACCGTCTCCTCCCTGGCACCCGTGCGCTTGCTCTCTAGATCACCGTCTCCTCCCTGGCACCCGTGCGCTTGCTCTCTAGATCACCGTCTCCTCCCTGGCACCCGTGCGCTTGCTCTCTAGATCACCGTCTCCTCCCTGGCACCCGTGCGCTTGCTCTCTAGATCACCGTCTCCTCCCTGGCACCCGTGCGCTTGCTCTCTAGATCTGTGACTGTTTTGTGCATGCGTCCATTTGTATCATTTTTCTTGGAGATCCTGCATGTTAGCAGCATCATGTGGCGTTTGTCTTTCCCTGGCTGGCTTGGGAAGGCCCGTCAGGTTGCTATGAATGGATTGTTTCATTCTTTTTCATGGCTGAGTAGCAGTCCACGGCAGGTGTGTGCCCCGTCTTTTCATGCATCCGTCTGTTGAGTGACACTTAGCTTGCGTCCGTGTTTTGGCTGTTGAGAACAGTGCTGCCGGGAACACTGGAGTGAACACTGTGTTTTCTGCGGGTGCATGCCCGGGAGCGGGATTGCTGGAGCGCGCGGTAGCTCTGTTTTTAGTTTGTAACGAGCCTCCCTGCTGTTGTGCTTCGTGGCTGCACCAGTGACGCTGCCACCAGCAGTGTAGGCGGGCTTCCTCGTCTCCAGCCCTCGCCACCGTTCACCGTCTGTAGATGTCTTTGTTTGTCTGACCGTGCCGCAGGAACTTAGTTTCCTGGCCGGGGACTGAGCCCAGGGCCACAGCAGCGAAAGCACAGAGCTCTGACCATGGGGCCACCAGGGAGTTCCCTGCGGATTCTTTCCCTTGATGACGGCTGTTCTGAGTGGTGTGAGATCATGTCTTGTTGTAGTTTTGATTTGCTTTTCTTTAATAATTAGCAGTGCTGAGCATCTTTTCATGTGCCTTTTGACTGTCTCTATGTGTTCTTTGGAGAAATGTCTGTTTAGCTCTTTTGCCCTTTGTTCACTTGGGTTTTTGTTTTTTTTTTTTTGAGCCACATGAGCTGTGAATTTTAGAGACCAATCCTTTGTCAGGCTTCAGCAGTACGTGAACTGTGAAGTTCCAGATGTTCAAGCTGGCTTTACAAAAGGTAGAGGAACCAGAGATCAAATTGCCAGCATCCATTGGATTATCGAAAAAGCAAGAGAGTTCCAGAAAAACATCTATTTCTGCTTTATTGACTATGCCAAAGCCTTTGACTGTGTTGTTGTTAAGTCGCTCAATCGTGTCTGACTCTTTGCGACCCCATGGATGGGGGCACGACAGGCTTCCCCGTCCTTCACTATCTCCTAGAGTTCGTTCAGATTTGTGTCCACTGAATCGGTGATGTTGTCTAACCATCTCATTCCCTGCTGCCCCCTTCTCCTTTTGCCTTCAATCTTTCCCAGCATCAGGGTCTTTTCTAATGAGTCAGCTCTTCACATCACGTGGCCAAAGTATTAAAGCTTTCAGCCTCAGCATCAGTCCTTCCAGTGAATATTCAGGGTTGATTTTCTCGAGGGTTGACTGGTTTGATCTCCTTGCAGTCCAACGGCTTCTCAAGAGTCTTCTCCAGCATCACAGTTTGACTGTATGGATCACCACAAATTGTGGAAAATTCTGAAAGAGATGGGAATACCAGACCACCTGACCTGCCTCTTGAGAAACCTATATGCAGGTCAGGAAGCAACAGTTAGAACTGGATATGGAACAACAGACTGGTTCCAAATAGGAAAAGGAGTATGTCAAGGCTCTATATTGTCACCCTGCTTATTTAACTTATATGCAGAGTACATCATGAGAAACGCTGGGCTGGAGGAAGGACAAGCTGGAATCAAGATTGCCAGGAGAAATATCAATCACCTCAGATATGCAGATGACACCACCCTTATGGCAGAAAGTGAAGAGGAGCTAAAAAGCCTCTTGATGAAAGTGAAAGTGGAGAGTGAAAAAGTTGGCTTAAAGCTCAACATTCAGAAAACGAAGATCATGGCATCCAGTCCCATCACTTCATGGGAAATAGATGGGGAAACAGTGGAAACAGTGTCAGACTTTATTTTTGTGGGCTCCAAAATCACTGCAGATGGTGACTGCAGCCATGAAATTAAAAGACGCTTACTCCTTGGAAGGAAAGTGATGACCTACCTAGACAGCATATTCAAAAGCAGAGACTTTACTTTGTCAACAAAGGTCCGTCTAGTCAAGGCTATGGTTTTTCCAGTGGTCATGTATGGATGTGAGAGTTGGACTGTGAAGAAAGCTGAGCGCTGAAGAATTGATGCTTTTGAACTGTGGTGTTGGAGAAGACTCTTGAGAGTTCCTTGGACTGCAAGGAGATCCAACCCGTCCATCATAGAGGAAATCAATCCTGAATATTCATTGGAAAGACTGATGTTGAAGCTGAAACTCCAATACTTTGTCCACCTGATGTAAGAACTGACTCATTTGAAAAGACCCTGATGCTGGGAGGGTTTGAATGAGGGAGAAGAAGGGGACGACAGAGGATGAGATGGCTGGATGGCATCACCAATTCAATGCCCATGAGTTTCAGTAAACTCCTGGAATTGGTGATGGACAGGGAAGCCTGGCGTGGTGCAGTCTCTGGGGTCGCAAAGTTGGACGTGACTGAGTGACTGAACTGAACTGAACCCTTTGTCAGTCACATCATTTGCAAACATTTCCTTCTGTTCTCTGGGTTGTCTTTTCATTTTGTTTATGATTTCCTTTGCTGTGCAAAAGTTACTGAATTTAATTAAATCCCATTTGTTTACTTTTGTTTTTATTTTCCTTACTCTGGGAGATGGCTTGAAAAATATATTGCTATGATTCATGTCAAAAGGTGGTCTGACCGTGTTTTCCTTCTGGTCTTCCATTTATCTTTGATCCATTTTGAGTCTGTTTTTCTGCGTGGTGGTGAAGAGTTTTCTCGTCTGATCTCTTTACATATAGCTGTCCAGTTTTCCCAGCGCCACTCTGCCCTAGATGCAGTGGCCGGAGGGGCGTGGGTTTGCTTCTGAGCTTCCTGTCCCCTCCATTGACCTGCGTGTTTCTGGGTTGTGCCAGCTCTGCACTGTTTTGATTGCTGTAGCTTCGTAGCGTGGAGAGTAGTCAGGAGCCTGTTTCTTCCAGCTCCGTTTTCCTTTCTCAAGATTGCTTTGGCTGTTCATTTATGTCTTTTAGGATCTTTTATGTCGCTATACAAAGTTTAAGAAATTCTGTTCTAGTTCTGTGAAAATGCCATTGGTGACTTGATAGGGATTCCATCGAGTGTGTAGATTGCCTTGGGTAGCACAGTCACTTTGATATGTGACTGTACTCTTCAGCCTAGGAGTTAGGGCTGAAAATGGAAAGGCCTTCCTCTAGCAAGTTAAGCACGTGGAACGGAGTTCACTCACAGTAGAGCAGAGGTGGCTGTCTAAGGTCTTTTATTTAACACAGTTTATTGTAAACCCGTCCCAGTTCCTGCCTGCTTCCGAGGAATGGCGGGGATTGCTGCTGCCCGTCCTCTGCCACCGCTCCCCTCTCCCGACCGTGAGCATTTAGGCCGCTCCCCTGCTTGTCAGTAGCCCCCAGTTGTCCATCACCATCGGTTCGCCAGCAGCCACTCGGTTAGGACGCGTTGCAGTATCGTAGCTAATTTGGCAGATGCATTGTGTCAGGAGCAACTTCGTGAGTTTTGACTCGTGTTCTTCTTGCTGCGGTCACTCTTCCCAGTTTTTAAGACATTGTACGTCAGTGGCTTTTGCCTCATGTTCAGGTTGGACATGTAGTATGTGCTACTCTGCCTCTCGCTCCGCGTCAGGATTTGCCCCCGAGTGTCTGTGGCCCCTCCCCCACAGGGCTCTCTCGCATGGACGTAGCACGGTCTATCTGTTCTCTTGTTGACGGGTATTTAGAGTGTTTTCAGCTTTTAGCTCCTCAGATCTGTTTCGATGTTTCCTATTTTAAATATTGCCTTGTATTTGGTATTACACTAGTTAAGCTTGTTATTAGAACATTTATTATCCTCTTAAGTGAACTGTCTTGTATCAAAGCTAAAAGAAACACCCTATCATTTCTTATCCGCACATCCTCAGTGTTCCTTTACTCTCCTAGGGTGCACCGTTAGTTTCTTCTCCTAAGTTTGGGTCCTGAATCATATTTCGGGCTAAGGGAACTAGCTGCTGCGCCCTTTGCTATTGCGGACCGTGCCCTTGAGTTAGAGGAGTTGTTGAGAACAAGTCTTTTGGTTTTATGGTTGTACCGGAACTTGGCTGACACTCTAGGTTTTCAGTGAAGAGGGAAAAAAGCACTATCAGAAGCCTCTAGAGATTTATTAGATATTTGGGATGGGCTTGGCATTTGAGGTGTGCCTGACAAATTAAGGTCGCTCGCGGCTAGTGTGGGGAAGTGCTAAAGGACAGGTTTCATTCTGAGCATCTGAAAGAGGTCGTGCCCAGCGTGGCTGCAAGCGCTGAGCTAGTTCAGAACTTGAGAAAGTGTGCCCTGGCATGTGCTTCTCTCCCGCTGCAGCTGTCACGTGGGATGTCATGGCCAGCTCCTCGGACAGCGAAGACGACAGCTTCATGGCTGTGGACCAAGAGGAGAGCGTGCTGGAAGGGGCCATGGAGCAAGATGCGGAGCTCCGCGCGGCGCTGGAGGCCGAGGAGACTCGGCATAACAGGTCCATGTCTGAGCTGCCAGAAGAGGTTTTGGAGTATATCCTGTCCTTCCTCTCCCCATACCAGGAGCACAAAACTGCAGCCCTCGTCTGCAAGCAGTGGTATCGACTGATTAAAGGTACTTTGGAAAGGGCACAGGTTTATTTACCCATTTAAGATTTCTTTGAATGATTTTTAATCTCTGTTTGATTGTTTCCTCCCTTCCGTTCACCGTGGTTCTGAAACAGCGGTAGACAGTTCGCCCTGGACATTTTCCTTTCTCTTTATCCTGCCTAGTTTTATGAACAACTTGAATGCTGTAGTTTTTAATCCAGCTTGAAGTTTTAAAATGAGGATTCTTTCCTGCATATTCCTGGAGTTGATCCGGTAAACTGCATTATTCTGGAATAGGCAGAGTAGGGATGAGCGTGGATTGACGGTAAGAGCTAACCTCCATACAACTCTCACATTGCCAAGACTGTCGTGACCGCTTTGCAGTTGACCTAGCAACCTGTGAATAGCTTAAAGTAGCTGTTTATGGTAGATGTGGAGTTATGAAAGCATTTGATGCTTGATTTTATGTCTAAACAGCCCAGGTCCTATGTGTGTATTTTACTTTTTAAAATGTATTTCTCCCTTTTTCCCCCTCCATTTTCTAATCAAGATTTCAGCTTTAACTAAATGTTGAAGTTACTAATTATATATATTTTTTCAAAAACTTTTTTGTGTGGACCATTTTTAAAGTCTTTATTGAATCTGTTACAATATTGCTTCTGTTTTTGGTTTTTTGACCGTGAGGCATGTGGGGTCTTCGCTCCCTGACCGGGGATCAGACCTGCACCCCTGTGCTAGAGAGTGGTCTTAACCACTGAACCATCAGTGCAGTCCCCTGTATTTTGAATTAATAACAGTCATTTTTGTTTT